>NC_068377.1:7359874-7693936 GCF_023724105.1 Carassius gibelio | reverse complement strand
AGAAGCAGGTTTTTGACAGTATGTTCAAGGCAACGGTGCATAGTTGTGTCTCTTGTCCCCATCTGCTTTGCTGTAGCACCTGGCGGAGAATAAAAGGTGTTTCTTGTCTCTCCTCTTTGACTGTGTCCTTGTCTCTGTCTGTACTGCTTGATTCAAGAGCGAGCCGACTGGCTTTGATGATTGAAGGCGATCGAGTTCCAATCAGTGTGGTTAATTACTGTGTCCAACTGAGGTGAGAGGTGCGCATGCAGCCAAGCTTTTCTGCAGTGTGCTCTGGGGATTTGCTATCTTTTAGAGACAGCTCGCCGACTCCCAATATCAGATTCGTATCATCCTATTTTCTTTGTTGCTGCTGGAAGGCTTTTCTGCTGCACATGGACTTCCCTGCCCTTCCCCCATCTGAGCTGCACTGTTTCGCTGCACCTTTGTGGGGCTTCCATCCGCATGTGACTGGCATACAGTCCTACTTTCAGATCTATTATAGATCACTTACTGCAGTAGGAAACCAGTATTAAGAATCCATCACCAATGTGTAACTTGAAAATGTGTCATCTTAGCTTTAACCTGGTTCAAACGCAGTAAGCTGCTTACCTAGGCAGCATTTTAAGGCCTCTCCCAACAGGCTGTTTAGGAAGGCAGCAAAATTATGCTGCTTCCTATCAACTAGTTTTTGTCAAAGTCCCAAATTAATCTTTTATTTTTCCTCTTTATCTATTGTTGTAATTAAAGTACACAATAAATCCCCATATTGAGTCCCCTGAATAGCAAAACGAATCATGCTTTAATTATTTAATAAGCAAGGCAATTCCAGTATGTTAATACAAAGTTGTAAAACAAGAAGCATTCTTATAATTACAACAGTGTTGAATTTATGAACAAATGTTCTTCCAGTTATGTTAATAATATAAAATGTATCCATAGTTATCTGGCATTTAATAATATTCTCAAAATATTAGCACATAAATGTTGTGTATATAGTCAATGGAACATGCTTTTTTAATGCAACTAGAACGTTTAGAGAACATTCAAATGTACCATTCCCATAAATTCTAAAATAGAGTGTTCCGTTAATGTTCTTTATTACATAAACCCCCCCCCCCCCCCAAATAAAATAAACAAATAAATACTATAAGCTTTGAATGTGCATGAGAATATATTTCATAACTTAATGGGAACATTAACAGAATGTTCTTAGAAGAACATATTTTGTTTATGGGGGCCTTTGAATATTGTGTTGGGCAAAAGGAGAGAAACACTGACATTTAATTAAAGATATTTACTGAGAAGTATCTACAAAAATAAATTAAAACTGGACTGTTGTACTCAATATTTGCTTTTGCGCTTATTAGAGAGTGTTGATAGCTTACTATCAAGCTAACGTCAGGCTGTTGGAATCACTTGAAAGGCTGTGTTCCGAACTGTGCACATGATATAAAATTGCAGTTTTGTGGAACATCCCTTAGTTCACAGTACAGTAGGCTATTGCAATTGACATTTTATGATTTATGATCCACTAGTGCGAACTCCACAGTGGACTATTACCCAGCATTCTATGTGGCAAAGTGTAGAGTCGGAGGGGGTGCCATTTGGGATGGGGCCTAAATTGAGTCTCCTGAGCATTTTATGTGAAGAGCACTATTTTCGCACTATTGAAAATCACTATAGTTGTTGTCTTAGTTTTAAAGTTAGCCACTTATAATGCTGCAAGCAGTAGACAACAGTGCGACTGAGTTCTGGAATAAAGCCATTGACACATTATTTGACACTAGGTGTGACATTAATCCCCAGGCATTTCTAAATGGAATATAATTTTCTCTCTCTCCCTCTAGGACTTAAATATCACAGGGATGTGAAGCCAAATGTAAATTATGTCATTATATACTTTTTTTCTTACATGGAGCACAAAAGGTGATATTTTGCTGAATGTCCAAGATGCTTATTTCTATACAAGGAAAGTAGACTGTGATTTATATTGCCAAGCACCTTAAAAGCTCAGAGAGTTGAGTCTATGCGCCTCGAGTCTTCAGATGCTACAGGAATAGCCCCTTTTGTGTTCGACAAAAGAAAGAAAATCCAAGTAATCCAAGGTTGAGACCAAGTAAATGATGACAACATTTAAATTTTTGAGTATGCTTTCACCTTAAAGCAACAATTCACCCCCCCCCAAAAAAAAAAAAAAAAAAATCTGCCATCATTTACTCACTGTAATGTCATTCATTGAGTATGATATTTATTTTTCTGGGGAACATAAAAGAAGATGGGTGAGGATGAGTAACTGATGGCATAATTTTCATTTATAGGTGAACTATCCCTTTAATGTATTAAAGAATAAAAAGGATAAAGGATTTGTTGCAAATAACATAAAAAATGCAGTAAAGGCAACCACAGCAGCAAAAGAAAGGTGTTGTTTTTTCGCAGGTCTATCAGAGTCAATATTAATTCAGCTAAATATCCTATAATTCTGCTAAATGTGGTAGCGGGGGGACAGAATTAGCTTAAGCTTGTGCTTAAGATTTTTCAAGCCTTGGAAATGCTCCCTGGCAGGAGAACGAAGGGTAGCTTGAGGTGCTTTGAGTTGTGAAAATTGTATCCTTTCACCTCTGTTCTGCCAGCTGAGAGTGTGCCAAAATAATAAAGCCGACATGGAGGCCTACCAATCATTTTGTACAGCCGTTACACATTGGACCCTTGTTGAGAGCTCAAAGGCACTATCAGAACATCCAGACCATGGGGTGAGGGGCTGTCGATGACCAGGGGTCCAGAGTGGGAGAGCAGCCTTGTTCCTATTAGCTGCTGTGAAAGAGGAAGAGGGCATGTGTGAAACACAAAAAGGTACTGAGTGTTGAAGACAATACAGGAGACTGTCGTTCTCTGTTCATTACTTTATTCTGTGGTGACAGTGACCTTTAAAAATGGCTCATCTTCCCACCCAGCTATTATCACTGTAATCTATCCTTCATAGATTTGAGAGGTCAGTGTTTAAATAGACCTCAAGCCAAACAATAAAACATGACTCATTTAAATGGGTCAATAACCCCAAAAGGATACTTTATACAAGGTAACTCTGTACCAGAGGGTAAAAATTCAGTCAGTTTTCATATTCATATATATATGCCAAGCAATTGAACAGGTTCACCTAATAAAGTGGCCGGTGAGTGTATATAGTAAAAGCAATACTATAAAAAATGGATTTAAGTACAGCAGCATTAATAAAAAAAAAAAAAAACAATACAACCATCAATGTTTGATTTTTTTATGTTTTTATAATAGAGAAAATATGTTTTGCTTTAATTTTGTAATTAATCTTACAGTAAGAAGGACTTCATTTTCTTATTCAATATATATATTGTTTTGTTTTATGGAGTAAAATGTGATCTCTTAACTGGTAAAGGACAAATAATATCTAAATGTGTGTATGTGCGAATGAGATTCAGTTTTAGCTTTCAGCATGAGATCATAAAGCATACGCAGAGAGAACAGTTTATAAGCCGGGTTTAAGATGCGAGTCCAAACCAAAGTTATTATACATCCTTACATGGCTCTTGTAAGCAGATCTCTGCTGATTCCTCCCCCTGTTCAGAAGCGACAGATGGGGAAGAAGTGATAGTGGAAAATAAAGGCAAGCAGCGAGAGAAGCAGACAAACATGAGGTGGACAGACATGAAAGAAAAGAGGTTTTCCAGTCGGACTAATGAGGCTGGAAAGAATGACAAAGAACTGGGATAGAGTCTAAGAGTAATGGAAGCTGCTTGATATGTTGGAAATAAAATCTGTACCTATGACTGGCTATTTTCCAGAGCGCAAATGTTTTTTGCTCTAAACATATTTATTTACTTGAAGGTCAAACAGCTCAGAAGCCCTTTCTACTCAATAATGCAAAGCCACTGGGCATTTTCCCTATTGTGGATAAACTAGAAACAGAAATTCCTCTGAAAGGCATACTCAAATGTAATTTCCAGGTGTGATCCCACTGATTAATAATGAAACTAATATTTTAACTTATTCATCTTCTTTCTATGTGGTATAATAAAATTACCTATTTTAGTTTCAGTCTCAAAGACTGCTTTGTATAATTTCACTGTGAGCTCTTTATTCCGAGGGTTTGTTTTGATTATATGTTTATGTGGAATTCCCATTAAGTTTTCTGGAAATGACTTGAGCCTCATTAAGAGGTGATCTCTGCTGATTGGCACAGCCCAGCCTCTATGTGAGCGCCAACAGAGGCCATGTGGCTTCCTGTAGTGAAGAAACCAGGTACAGAAGATTTCTGAAAGAACTCTGTTCATATGTGGATATTTCACTCAGAAAATTGGCAGTATGATGGGTAAGAGCACATTTCTCAAAAAAAGAAAAAGAAATAAGAAAATATTAAGATTTTAAATAAATGTTAAGTAGATCCAGGTCACATCTGAAGATATAAATATATATTGAGTGCCTAGAAAAGCGCTATATAAATATAATGAAAAAAAAAGTGAAGTGCTCTTTGGATGTGGAATAAAATGGATTTCACAGGACTAGGGACAGGAGTTAACAGCTCATACGTATCAAACAGACAGCCACATTTTCTCTTGGTTACCTTCACTGCGGACTGCAGAACACATTTTGAAGTCAATTCCAGAGCAGTGAAAAGTAGAATAGATTAGTCTGCTTCCTGACACCAAACATCGCTCTATTTAGTCAAAAACTTATGTTCATACAAATATGTATTTTGGACAAATACCATGGTACTGTAGCAATGTGTTATTATTTAGTACATCTGCATTTATTTGCATATCCATTCTTTCTTTTTTTTTATTCATCCATTTAAATCTATCCATTTCCTCTTAGTATGAGAAAGTTTTATTTATGTGCCATATTCTATCTGGGCTTGACAAATTAGTGGTCCCTATTTTAGAAATATCCATTCTCCTTCAGTAGGGACAGTCAAGGTTGATCTCTTTTTCATTATTCATCATTTATATGACAATATTCCTTTCAAAATCCAATATTCTTCTGACCTGCTTAGTATTTAAAATCATTCACAGCCACAGAGTCCTCATATCTAATCTGAATTTCAAGTGACTCTAAAGAGATTGTGTAATTGGTCTATGCTGCACTCTTTCCTCTGTGTTTTAAGCCCATTAAATGATGAATATAGTGCCGGCAAATATTTGCAAACGGAACGAGGAACTCATTACAAAAGCCGCTTGATATTTGTATGTTTGTAGAAATTCCTTATAGTAACAAATTCAAATAAACTGGATAAGGGTAGGATGCATTGATTTAGACAATTTGATTGTTGATATACAGAAAATCTATGACCAGTATGCAATATTATTGCTAATATTATAAATCTAATAATGTTTTTTAACTGTAAATGGTGAGTGAAATCACATGTTGCTAGTGAACTTAAAACATTATAAAATACAGAGCAAATGAAATTATATATAAAAAAATTAAACAATTAGTTCCCTTGGAATTATAAGGTTTTATCTGCGTTCTGAGTAGTTTTGAGATATTGAGCTTTAAAGTTTTTGTGTTCCATAGACTTCTGTAGATAGAACCTTTTTGTTTTTTCAATAAAAAATCCCAAAATGTACACAACTTAAAATAAAACATCACATAATGTAAATAAATTGTCACAGAATAAGAATATGTGAATAACTCAATTTTGACAAAAATGTCAGATAGAACCTTATAATTCCAAGGGGACGAATTATAAATCCAAAGTCATTTCTAATATATTGTGCATCCCTAGACTACAGGTACCTGTAAACTACAGAGGGTTTTAGATGCCAAATACCGGTAGATACTAAAAATCACCTTTAACTTCATCCAACTTCCATTCAAGATCAACATACCATGCAATCTGGTTTACTGAACCAGACTGCATAGTATGAACGTCAATGTGGTATTGGTATCAGCTTTACTGTGGGACTCTGGGATGCAAGGGCTGAGCAGCAGCAGTTTTGGCGGATGGTGACGTGGTAGCTGGATGAGCCATATTGCACATATCCTCTGTGTGCATGATCCAAACAGCTGCTAACATGCTAATGATTAAGCACGCTGATCTTCTGATGCTCTGCTGCAGGATGGAATTCCCTTCTCACTACTGGAATTATTGGTGTCTGTTATAAACAGTTTCTTTATTTAAATTCTTTGTTGAAAGCTATGCAACAGTTACCTATAGACTACGACGTGCAAATGATGTTTGTGAACAGAAACTGCATCTATCTTACAGGAATGAATCTAATCCAGATGTGTTTATGCTGGAACAACTGTTGCCTCGCATCAGTCTTAAGGAAACTATTTGAGGAAAGCTTAACATTTGCCAGAGCGCAGTTATCTTATATAGCAGGGGAACAGTTCAGCCAACAAAAGCAGCTGTTGTAAAGCTCTCTGTGTTGTTTCTACAGAAGTCCAAATGCGAGTCAGCATATAAATATAAGTGTTTGGTTCCAAGAGGCCTTTCTAAGTCGACAGAGGGTTGACCACAATTTCTACACACAAACCCTGATACCTCCAATCTGACCAACACCCCCTAACTCCATTACAAGAGACTTTAGAACTGTTTGGGATGGAAATATGTCTCCACTATGTGAATAGGTCATAGTGAAGCTTGTGGTAGCTAATGGCTAATCTACGTATGCAGCATTCATTTATGAATGTTCCACAGTAGACTATATTCAAATGCATGTGCCATTAAACCAAATAAGTTGTCCAGTTGTTAAGTCTGACATCACGCGTCACTGTTTCTGGGTCCAAATGCTTCCAAAAGCAAACACCAAAAGTTGTTGATATACACTCACATTGTGTTGAATTTTTCCTAAAAAATCATGAGCCTAACTTTTATCTCCAGTCTGAAATATTAGTTTGTCAGACAGAGATTCTGCTTTTCTGAAACATTAAAATATTCTGTCCTTGATAGTGAGCCTGGTTACTGCGGTGTACTTAAAGGTGCACTATAAATTAATAGTGTTCATAAATAGCTGTTGCGATAGTATTCTCACTTGAAAGTGAGTAGAGGCTTGGACATGGAAACACTATTCGATATGGGACATCATAACACGTGGATTATTCAGGTAGGCAGCTGTAAACAGTTCAACTAACTTTCACTTGCTCAGCAAGATGAACTGTTGCTTCTCAATGACAGTTGGCATCCTTAAATAGACACCGTAGGGAGAATAACAAACAACACTTTTGCAACCTTGAAGGGCACTTCATGAATAGGAAACCACAAGAAAAAACACACACACACACACACACAAAAAAAAACCCCTTCCTTTGTAGTTTTGCTAATTATTCCTTTTTCACATTGCCTGAAAAACCACCTCATGTGAGCATAATTTAATTTATTTTGCGATATATGGGCGTTTTTGATAAATTTATGCTTTTCCATTAGGCGCGTTTTCAATTTGTGCAATTTGAAGGGTAATGGAAACACCTATAGCTAGGCTGCACTAAGATTTGTGTTGTGGCACATCTTTGGACTCGTCTACACACTTCACTGGGGTATTTCTTCCTGTGGACTGTAGTTCCATCCCTGCTCCAAAACACTTGCTTGTAATTATTTCCAGTTTCAACTGAATTGGTGTAAAATGAAGCTGGAAAACAGAAAAGTGGATTTGGATGCCACTGGACCCACCTCTCTATGACTCTCATTGAGTAGTTGATGAATATATCAACGTGAACTGTGGTTACTTTTCTTAACTTTTGGTTATAGTAATGGAGTGTCACTTTTCTCGAAAATCGATTTTGCAGCATTCTCGGAAACAAAACAATTTCCCTGAAAGCATCTGAAATCAGTATGCCAGCTGTGCTATATCAAGCAAATCCTTTATCAAATGCAGTGCATACCCTGTCAGAATGTAATTCCAACACAGCTTCAGTATTGAGTTTAAGAGGGGAGTTTTACTCGCCATAAAACAGTCTCAACTGCTTCCAGCTATATTTAGCATTTGACTCATCACTTGGTGCAGTATTTAAAAAAAAAACTTAAAAAGCTCATTATTCATTTCCCATCCAAGAAGTACTGATGATTCAAGTTATTTATCCACACAAAGTCCTGATGACTCTCGAGGCCAGGATTTGAATAATTTATGAGGACAAATGCAAAGTAATTGCGCTTAGTTTGACTTTTTGCATCAGACTTGTCAGTTCTAACCCCCATTTCCTTTTGAGAGAGCAACATAACAAGATATTCAAATGTGTCCTGATTTCCAAGGGCTCTGTTTGTAATTTTACATTTATAATTCAAATGATTTATAATGCATTTGCTCAGTGTTATCCTCAATTTTTAGACATTTTCGGATACTAGTAATAAACTTTTGACTTTGGAATGGATGTGTTAGGCTCTCAAATGCAAGAATAAAATAAATATTGAGATGAACAAATGTTGAAATATATAAAATATTTGGAATCTAAAGCAACGGCTCATGTTCATTCACACAAACGTGCGATGATGCAAATACCTTCTGTCATTAATCCCTTAACCAAAAGTTCAAACTAATTTCAGTTCATTATATTATCTATGATAAGAAATCAAGTGCTTATTTTTCCTCATTTCTTCGTAGGATCAGCAGTGAGGAACTTCAGCCCATTCCAGTTCTCCACGGAGCCGTCAGATACGCTGGCAGTGCGAGGAGCGCCGGCGCTACTCAACTGCTCAGTCCACAGTGAGTTTCCTGCCAAGATCGAATGGAAGAAAGATGGCTCTTTCCTCAGCCTGGCCTCAGACGATCGCAGGCAGGTCCTGGCCGATGGGTCTCTGCTCATCACCTCAGTGGTCCACTCTAAACACAATAAACCTGATGAGGGGGTTTACCAGTGCGTGGCCACTATTGACAACCTGGGCACCATCATAAGCCGAACAGCTAGACTCAGTGTCACAGGTAAGCCACTTTTGGTTCGATACACACATCAGCACAGCATTCTCACACAAACTGTGTAATATATGCATCATATTGACCCATGTTGGGCAGTGTCTCTCGACTTGTTTAGGTTCAAGACATTGTTTATTTAAATGCAAGGACAGAATGATAGTGAGAGGGCTCTGCTTGTCCTGTCTTTATCCTTCAGCAATATTGCCTGCAGTGGAGTTCAAGTCGGTCAGGGTGCCTGCTGATGCAGCACCATTGTTGTAAATGTGTGAGAACAGGTACGTTTGGCAGTACCGCTGCTGCTATATTGGGCCCTTTGAGTCGAAATGAAAGTGACCTTGTTTCATTTTCAGGAGGCAAACAGCTGGAATTATGAGGTGTTTGAGCTGGGTCTTACCCTGAAATTCAGTTTGCTGTTGGAGGGAAAAAAAGGAATTCAATTAAGTTGCATAAAGCCTTTACAGTCTTGCAGAGTTGACCGTGTAACCTCACTAGAATCTCTCTGAAGGAGTCAGAGGCAAATGCTTTTTTGAAGGAGCACAGGAGTCTTTTTTGTCAGTCTGTTTTGAGTTTAAAAGCTCATTATTTCTTAAGTTGGAAATTTTCATTGGTCTTTTTGTGAGGTATTGTCAGCTGTGCAACAGATTGGACCAAAGTGTGTGGTTTTTTGACACTCCGCACAGCTTAAATGGTGTTTCAACAAAAATCCTAACTACTGGTTTTTGGGATTTTCCCACGAGGATGGAAAATCACAACTTCTATAGTACCTTAAATGTTTCTCCTAGACAGGTTTTTGGGTGAAACAGACTGTAAAGTCTTGCATATTATCTAGTCTAAAGCAAAGTTTCTGTGAAACTTTCTTTGGTTGACAGGCGTGTAATAAAAAGGTTAATTATTGCATCTTTGCTGTGGGCTATTACAATGCCATTGCGTTGAGAATAGTACTGTCAACGCCAAAACCCGTGAGAAATCAGAGTGACAGTCAGGTACTCAGAAAAAATGTGAGAGTAATCAACATGATGGATGGAAGAAAACCGTCCCTCCGTCCTTCAGTTGTGTTTTCTAGTGGGTGAGAGTGCCCACTACTGGCCTGGCATACATAATACAGCGTGTTTGGCTGTTTTCACGGGTATGTGTAAATGCAAATCATTTTGAAAACGTTGTTGTGTATATGTGAAACTTTTAAAAATGCAAAGGAAAAACTTTTTAGTTTTTTTCTCCATCGTTGTCATGTAAACGTAGCCTGAGACAGTGACCATCATGTCCACATTCATTCAGAAGGGGATTAGCCACAGCCTTGGTTATTTGTATTCATGAAGTGTTGGCTCGAGATGGCAGGACGTAGGTAATGGGAATTGTTTAGCTCATGCCACCTCACTGCATGCTTCACACTTTAAACTCAACTCCTCAAGGCAGACTAAAGCAGGGTCATTTAAGCTGCCAAAGAGAACACCTGAAATGAAAGACCTTGTTTGTCTGCTCCACTGCTACTCTGGGGAAATCTGCAATAATTATCTGCATTTCGTCCTGTCTCTAGAAATTAGGCAAAATGTTGCTGTGTAGAATCACCTTTTGGTGCTCTTTTGGTGAGGTGATTTTGCCAAGTAGAACATGTTCCTGGATCCCCTTTCTTGTTGGTCCTGGCTTAGGGAAAGGACGGAGGTATATAGTACCTGAAGAAAGCTATCGGTTGGCATTCTGATACATTTCAGTAGCAGTTGCTCAACTGGCACATGATGCTCTGAAAAATGCATGGAAATCTGCCATCTTTGCTTATTATCATGCCAGTATCTACCGGTACCCCCCTTCCGTTCAGTGCTCAAGAAAGATTGAAATTAGAGATGCATTAACTTGGAACCACCTATTCTGCAGTGGAAATGCAGAGAACGGTTTGAGAATTGGCACAGGACAAGAACCATCAGCAGGACCTGGACAGTAAAAAAAAAAAGGCCTCAGTGATACCATCTTAAGTAGTTTACATGTGCTGGTCATATAATTAGAATATCATCAAAAAGTTGATTTATTTCACAAATTCTATTCAAAAAGTGAAACTTGTATATTATATTAATTCATTACACACAGACTGATATATTTCAAATGTTTATTTCTTTTAAATTTGATGATAATAACTCAATCCCAAATCTCAGAAAATTAGAATATTGTGAAAAGATTCAAAATTGAAGACACTTGGTGCCACACTCGAATCAAGTAATTAACTCAAAATGCCTTCAAAGCCTTTAAATGGTCTCTTAGTCTAGTTCTGTAGGCTACACAATAATGGGGAAGACTGCTGACTTGACAGTCCTCCAAAAAATGACCATTGACACTTTGCACAAGGAGGGCAAGACACAAAAGGTCATTGCAAAAGAGGCTGGCTGTTCACAGAGCTCTGTGTCCAAGCACATCAATAGAGAGGTGAAGGGAAGGACAAGATGTGGTAGGAAAAAAGTGTACAAGCAATAGGAATAACCGCACCCTGGAGAGGATTGTGAAACAAAACCCATTCAAAAATGTGGGGGAGATTCACAAAGAGTGGACTGCAGCTGGAGTCAGTGCTTCAAGAACCACTATGCACAGACGTATGCGAGGCATGGGTTTCAGCTGTCACATTCCTTGTGTCAAGCCACTCTTGAACAACAGACAGCATCAAAAGCATCTAAAGACAAAAATGACTGGACTGCTGCCGAGTTGTCCAAAATTATGTTCTCTGATGAAAGTAAATTTTGCATTTCCTTTGGAAGTCAGGTTCCCAGAGTCTAGAGGAAGAGAGGAGAGGCACACAATCCACGTTGCTTGAGGTCCAGTGTAAAGTTTCTACAGTCAGTGATGGTTTGGGGTGCCATGTCATCTGCTGGTGTTGGTCCATTGTGTTTTCTGAGGTCCAAAGGCAACACAGCCGTATACAAGGAAGTTTTTGAGCACTTAATGCTTCCTGCTGCTGACCAACTTTATGGAGATGCAGATTTCATTTTCCAACAGGACTTGGCACCAGCACACAGTGCAAAAGTTACCAGTGCCTGGTTTAAGTGCCCTGTTCTTAATTCGCCTGACCTTAACCTGTATTGTGAAGAGGAATATGCGATATGACAGACCCAAGAATGCAGAAGAGCTGAAGGCCACTATCAGAGCAACCTGGGCTCTCATAACACCTGAGCAGTGCCACAGACTGATCGACTCCATGCCACACCACATTGCTGCAGTAATTCAGGCAAAAGGAGCCCCAACTAAATATTGAGTGCTGTACATGCTCATACTTTTCATGTTCATACTTTTTAGTTGGCCAAGACTTCTAAAAATCCTTTATTTGTATTGGTCTTAAGTAATATTCTAATCTTCAGATATACTGAATTTGGAATTTTAGTTAGTCAGTTATAATAATGAAAATTAAAAGAAATAAACATTTGAAATATATCAGTCTGTATGTAATGAATGAATATAATATACAAGTTTCACTTTTTGAATGGAATTAGTGAAATAAATCAACTTTTTAATGATATTCTGATTATATGACCAGCACCTGTATATAATATTTGGTTTAAACTGCAGTGCTCTGGCATATTTTGCCATACACAAGGATCAGCATGTCAAAGGCTCTTTCCTAACCCTGCCTGCATAGCCCTTGTTCACCCTTCTGCATCCCCATCTTCCTGTGACCTCTGCTCAGAAGGAGTTGTCCTGTTCCCCTGAGCTGTCTACTGATCTCTCAATCAATCAGAGTTTCATTTCACACTTTAGCCCTCTATACACTCACCCGGCTCTGCTGGCTGCTGTCCAGCAATGCACCTGTAACGAAACACAAAATGCTATGAATTTCAAACACCAGCAACCCTGGAAACATATTTCAGATGTTTCATTTTGTGCTGGTTCCTGTACATTTCTAGCAGTTGTACAAGCTTTGGAAAAGCTGTATTGTTGCTTGTGTTCTGAGAAGTCAGGATGTCTTATTTAGGAAAAGTGTTATAGAACAGCATTCAAAGAGCCAAAATTGAACTTGCATTGCCTGTATGCACACCATGGAATGATGTGCTAAAATGCTATAGGATATGAAGAGACGTTGCCCTCTTCACAGGTTATTTGCTCCCGTGTCAGCTTTCAGTTTGAGCACTGAGATGAATTGCAGCCTGAGATAATATCTAAGACAATGAATGCTGTCTGAAATTCATTGTGTGCTCATTTGAGTTTGAAATGCTTTATCAGTGCTGTGGTGAAGTAAATCGTTGCTCCCCAGATAGGCGCCTTTCTGAGACATGCCTCTACTGTTCCACTGACATCTGTATTTGTACATGTGTGTGCTTGTGTATTTATCATTTGTCATTTGTCATTTGAAGGTTATATGGGTTTAATGAATGGGCGTGGGCAATAAGTATGGATCAAGTCTAGGGGCTTAGGTTTCATTCCTATACTTAAGTAGGAACACAGAAACCTCCCAGAGAGTAATATTTACACAACATCCACACTCAGGAAGAGAACACAGAACCGTTGTTTCGTGCTAAAGTTTGGAATGAAATTCAGTGACCTGAATTATCATTCAGGTCAGTCTTTGGATCGGCTCCAGTGCCTGCGCTTGTGGCTTTCAGCTGTGCAGCCTGTGCGGGGCTTTTTTAGCTTGTGTACAGGCCAACAACATTTGTCTATGCTGCTGTATTCCAGTTCCCATAAATATAAAAGCTGAATCATGCAGAGAGCGTATAAGAGGGGAAGATGGATAATTTGTAGATAAATGAACGAGAAAACATTAACGTTAACGCATGCAATACAATCTATATATATGTAAATATGTATATGTATATGTATATGTATATGTATGTCAGGGTATCGATCCCCTAAGGAATGTCTAATCTGAAAAATTTGAAGCCAAAAGCAATGTGATTGCTCTGGATTTCCTTATTATGGACTAGTAAATTAATCATTCATGTGTGAATTTCCTGAAAGCATAGTTAGCCAACTCTGGTCGTGAGTTTCTTTGTTACTGACCCAGTTCAATAATTCGGTTTTTCTTAAAAGAATAGTTCCTAGGAACATTTGCAAGATTGTGTGTTTGGTACTCTTGAGTCTCGACTAAAATGAAGCGTACTATATCAGGGTCACCATCATCCCATATTACCGACCACAGCAAAACAGCAAAACACAGCAGCCTTGAGGATTTTATTTTGAAGTACTATACATTGAATAGATTGTCAGGTAGTGATATGTACCTCAGACTGAGTGGACAGACAGCGGGAAATCTCCCTATGAATAATTCATCATCCCTGACAAACTGTTGTCCTTTTTCTATCCTTGTTGCTCTCAGGTATATGTTTATTTCCAAGGTGCCGAATGTAACGGGCACATTTACAGACCCGGTGCATTGCAAAATTCATGCTTTTAGATTAGTTCACCAAGAAAATCCTCAGAGAATCTAAATCTTTTATCTAGCGTTTGCAGGTAAACTTTATAGCACTCTCCTGTTTAGCCCTTTTACCTGTGGGATCCGTTTATTGGTCTTTGTCATTTTCCACTTAGCTAAGGCGTCTCATAGATAAGTCTTCGGAAATAAACAGAGTGAATCTGCATAACAAAGCAAATCTAGATGCTCGTGGTTCATTGTTTGTACTCCCATAACACACTGAGATTCATTGTGCAGTGCTACTGAGATTGGATGGTAGACAGCACGTCTTTACTAGAGCAGGACTCTTTGGCTCTTTCAACTCTGCACTGAAGTGTCATTAAGCCAAAAGCCTCTCATCTAAAAATTGGCGCTTACAAATCCTGATAGCTCCGCTCAAGCTTTAACCCCAGGGGAAATATGCTCTTCAATACAACTCTGACTGAGACGGACACAAGCAACTTCATGCATGGCTGTCCTTTATCAGACTGTCAGACCTTTGAACTGTATCCGTTTTGAATTTTCATAAGGATTGATGTATTTGTAAAGAACATTGAATAGCAGTGACAGTGATCATGGAGTGGGTAGTGATTACTTTTGTCATTAACCTTAAATTTAGATTTTTTTTGGGAGGCTAGAAAAAATATTAAAGTAAGGTGCTAAATGAGGCATGCTTATGCTCTTTGGACCCTGGGGGTATTTCTGTAATGGCAAGAGGATACACTGAAAATCACTGAGGGCCCTATTTTAACGATCTGAAACGCAAGTGTCAAAGCGCGAAGTGCAAGTAAGTTTGTGGGCGGGTCTCGGCGCTGTTGCTATTTTCCCGGCGGGATAAATGGCTCTTGCGCCCGGCGCAAATCTAAAATGGGTTGGTCTGAAGTAGCTTCATTATTCATAGGTGTGGTTTGGGCGTAACGTGAAATAAACCAATCAGAGCGTCATCCAACATTCCCTTTAAAAGCAGGTGCGCAAGTTCCATTATGGATTGCTATTATTGTGGCGTATTTACCAGGCGCACCCCAGGAGCGGTTCACAGCCGAGGAGACTGATGTTCTTGTAAGAGCAGTGAAAGACAGAGAAGTTGTGTTGTATGGGGATGGGAGAAACCCACCCAGAATACACCACAATGATTTCCGTCATCTCATGTGTTAATATTTTTTTAGTGTAACAATTTATGATATGCAAAAATAACTGTTGCATCTGTGTAGATTACATGAGCAAAGTGTATGCGCGTTGTGCACGCTATACATTATGGTCAAGCATGTGCCCTTAAAATAGCATAATGAACAACGCGCTACGCGCCACTGACTTTAGACTAGGTTTTTTCTGGTCAGTGGCGCAATTGTTTAATGGAACAGCAAAATAGCACCAGGGATTGTTTGCGCCGGAACACGCCTCCTTTTTTGCGCTGAACCGCCCAGGGAGCGCAAGTTCATTCACTAGTTTAGCGACGTGCTTCTGTGGAGGGAAAAGCGCGCTTTGCGCGGGTGCAAAATAGGAATGACACATGCGTCGGTGTACAAAGTCAATTGCGCTGGGTGCAAGATAGGGCCCTGAAGAGGCATTTCTAAGTAGTTGTGGGGGCATTCTTCACAGAAAAAAACATTTCTACAGATGAAACATGACGCTAATAAAAACATGATAAAGACAGTGTTGTGGAAATTGCAGTAATTTGCAAGAGACAACTTCTCACTTTGAGCACACGAATGCGTGTGTCGTTTATTTCTAAGCAAAAACAGAATAAAAGTATAATGGCGCTGACCGGCGTGTTACGTCATCACGCATTCCGATCATTTAAAGGGACCACGATCCCTGAACAGTTATGCAGAACACAGTGTACAGAACTACACTTAACAATGGTGAATTATGTCTGTAACATTCACTACAGTGTATTATTTGTTTGTGGTTTTCATAACAATAAAGGGTTTTTACACGAGAAATGCTAAGCAGGTGTAGCGATTAGCTTAATATAAAAGGCTACAAATAATATATTTCAGCAATATTATATGGCCAAATAACACATTAGGTCACAATTGGAAGTTATTACAAACATTCGATGATGGATTAAAGTGAGTTTTGAGTGAAAGCGTAGTATAAATCTAATAAATTCTCTCATGTAGCATGATGCTACAGTGTGCTTGAATGGTCACGCAGCAGCCGTTGGGTCATGTAGTGTGGACAGAGATCTTTCCTAAAACACAGTGGAAATGCCAGTATGGACGAGTAATGTTTTCATTTGAAAGTTGTCATGAAATTAAAATGTACAGTTCTCATTTTTGTAGTGTTTATTATAAATTATTTATCTGTGCACTTCATTATTTTTTTTTTATTAATGTGGCCTCATAATCTTTAATCAAATATGTTAAACTTCCCTCCCCCCCACCTCTCTTCCTGTCATGTGCTATAGTGTGAGGGCGGGGTTATTGGGGTCGGTCTCGTTTCTGCCCCTTGTTTGCAACGCCCAGCTTCCAACGATCCAATTAAAGGTGCTGTAGGGAACTTTTGTAAAAAAATATTTTTTACATATTTATTAAACCTGTCATTATGTCCCGACAGTAGAATATGAGACAGATAATCTGTGAAAAAAAATCAAGCTCCTCTGGCTCCTCCCAGTGGTCCTATTGCCATTTGCAGAAACTCCATCGCTCCCGGTAAAAAATAACCAATCAGAGCTGCGGTCCGTAACTTTGTTTGTGTTCAAAATGTAGAAAAATGTATATAATAAGCGAGTACATCATGAATCCATTTTCCAAACCGTGTTTTCGGCTTGTCCTGAATCACTAGGGTGCACCTATAATAAGTGTTTATATTCGGACTATTTTAGATTGCTTCGGGGGTACCGCGGCGGAGTAACCCTGTATCTTTGTGATTCTTCATAGACATAAACAGTGATAAGTAGTCCGGCTACGATATTCTTCCGCAAGACGCAAGCAGTTCTGTTTATTAACCGCTAGAGCGTCAAAAGTTCCCTACCGCAGCTTTAATTCCCGAAGAATGAAATCAAGCCCCGCACTGCCATATTTTCTCATTTCAGAAGCTGTGTCAATCGGATATACGTCACAATAGGAAAAAAAGGACAGTCTCAACTTTAGTTTCAAGCTGACTTTAAAATGCCTCAATTGTGAGCCAGAAACTTTGTTGATCATAACCCAAAAAAATAAAACGTCAAAATAAAATAAGATATGATTTTAGCGTTTTTACTCATTCCACCAATGGATAAAGGTTATTTTCAATAAAAATACCAAACCTGACTTCCTCCACATTGAAGGGTGGGAGGCATAAACTAGTAGGTGTGTTCGACTTGATGCGACTCTGTGCAGATCAATCAGTTTGCGACATCAAAGTACCGCGAGAGCTATAGAGAGTAGGCTGCTGCATCTAATCACTCTTGCGGTACTTTGATGTCAAACACTGATTGATCTGTGCAGCGGCCGCTTCAGGTCAGGTCACTGCTTCAGCCTGCAGTTACCCTTACTTGCTTGATTTAGGCACATCAAACGTGCTGCGTGCTTATTGGCTCACTGATGTTGATGAGTTTAACCCCATAGGTATCGGAATTTGGTACCAAACGGCAAGACATTTTTTGAAAATGCAGTACCCATCCCTACAAATTAAGCATTTGCAGTGCTTTTCTGCAAGCCCTTTTAGTGCGATTTGCTCGATGTAACTTTCTGATTGGTGGACTTTTCTGTACAGCATCATAGGTAGTGTAGTTTTTCGCCAAAAATTCAGCTTTTAAACACGATTATTTAAAAATAAGTTAAAAAAAATACACTTTTAGCATCGATTAACAACCTCAGAATACACAAACCTTTTAAGGTTTAGTTAAAGTTATTGTTAAAAATCAGTTTCCCCTATGGAGAAAACGAATGGTGGTTTTACAGCACTCCATTCTGGTGGCTGCTAGGACATTGCAAGGGTTTCAAGGTCAGGGTCTTTCACTTATTGATGCCACCAACCTCTAATATGCGGAAAAAATAGCTTCTATATGTGGACTTTGTATAACGATAATTGCTATTAATATTATGATTAAAAATGAAATATTTTAGTATTTTTTGCTTTTAAATTTTACAGAAATTTCCTATGCTTTTCACAAAGCCACTATCACTCTTTAAGTAGCCCCCTGTTGTAGGTGGATCATGTTATAGATAGACAGTTAGTTCCTATAGTTTCTTCATTTTAGGTTTAGTGCCTTTTAAACTTCAAGCATGTCAGCCAGACTTGAGACTTTAGGTGGTAAGCTCCTGCTTAGCGCTCTTGTCAAAGTCAACCTTTCAGCCCCATAATGCGATCTGTCCACAGCCAGCAGCTCCTCAGTTTGCTTCCATGCATTGCATTTTTCCCTCTGACTGAGTGTTTGGCTTATATCAGTGTTTTTCAGTTTCTAAGTTCTTACTGTAGCATTATTGATTTGTCTCTGCCATCAGTGAAGTCAAAACAATTTGAACATGGGGTTGTTTATTCTGTTTAGTAGCCTTTAGCGCGAGGCTCATTTGTGTTTGTGTCACTGCTTTGTCTCAATCCTGGCCACATTTTCAAAGTGTCACTCAAAACTAATAAAAGATGGGGAGGCTGTCGCTGTTGCCACGTTACAGGATTCTCGTCTTTCTCTCAAAAGCAACAGGGGAGTAAACACTTGTAGAAGTAAAGCAGACAGCAGATTTTCAATCTCTGAATTAAATAAATCAGGTTTCCGAGTTGGACGTGCCTTCCGGGGCCTGCTTGGAACAGTTTTTTGAACGACTACAGCAGAATGATGAGAATAAGGGGTTTAAAGTGTATAAGTTTAAGGCCCTTGTTTCACAGGGCTGCCCTGAACCCTGTGTGCAAGGGCTCTGGGGAACCTTGAGGAATTTCTCTGCCTGCTAAATAACTTCTGTCAGTATGGAGCGAGTTAAGTGTGTCCAGGATTAGACAGTGAACCCAGGGCAAGAATAGAGTGTGTGTAGCAGTGTTGGAGAAGCTACACTAAAGCTACAATTAACACAGTTTAATTATTTTAAGATAAAGTGAGTAATTTCAGTGCCACTAGCATCATCAACTGATAAAATAATAACTGTTTTCAAACAGGTTTCCTGAACACTCTGCCCATTTGCAATTTTTTTGCAATGTCTTGTGAAAAAGAAATGAACTCAGTTGTATTAAATAAGCACTTGTAGTGTACTAAAAAAAAAAAAATATATATATATATACATGTATATATATATATATATATATATATATATGTATATATATATATATATATATATATATATATATATATGTATATATATATATATATATATATATGTATATATATATATATATATATATATATATATATATATATATATATATAAATGTTTAGTTATAATTAACAATTTTACAATTAACAATTTTAAATAAATAGTTTTATATTTTTCCATTTTTAATTAGATTGTCATTTGCAATTCTTTATGGTCTTGTAGTTATTTCCCCTTACTTAATTCATTAAGTACTCATTAAGTTTTGTACCTTTGACTTTTTGTAATACTACTACTACTACTACTACTATTACTACTAATAATAATAAACATATGTGGATAGATCATTCACAATGAGGTTAATTTTCATTTCATGTTAACTTTACATACACATACATTTAAACAAAATATGACTTATACAACTAAGAAAAGGATGTTAACTGTTGTGGAAGGACTTAAATTCTCAAACTAATGAAAATATTGTTGATGCAGTAGCAACGGCTAGACTGCTTTCAGCCAGTCACTCCCCAGCGCTGGTGTGTTTACAGTATGCAGGCTGAGACTGTATAAGAGAAGTGTGAGATGACATTCCTGGGTTTTCTCTGCTGGTTTGTTTTCACGGTCATGAAGTGCCGTGGTCTGAGGGGCCCCTGCAGCTGCAGCTCTGTTTGTGCCATGCAGCTTCACACCTCACAGGAGAAACCTGTTCAGACTGGTCAGATATGAAACAACAACACTAGAGGGGCATGTTTCAGACGTGTCTCTGGAGCCAACACCACTGAAGCTAGAGAGGGGCTTTATCACCAGCCAGTGTCAGTCACAGACTGTCTGACACTCTGAAATCAACCATGCAGGCACTCATATATATGTGGGCTCTCTATGACACCAGATTAATATTTTAGTTGAAAACAACACCATTACCGAAGGTTTATTATTGCTCTTTCTGAAAGTGATCGCTTGAAAGAAAATCAGTTTGTTCTGCAGAACACAGGAGAATATATTTTGAAGAATATTGGTCACCAAACAGTTTTGGTTACCATTGACTTCCATTTTATGAAGAGAAAACAGAAGAAAAAAAAAAAAACCTTTTGACATTTCTCATAAGATCTTCTTTCATGTACCACTGAAGAAAGAAAGTCATGAAATATCCTATAAATAGAGTTCTCAGTTTTTATTTAAATATTCATTTTGTCTAAGATGTTTTTTCTCCTTGAAATTCCTTAGGATACATAAAAATAGAAACAAATGAGAATTTTTTTTGACACATACAGTTCAATGATAGACGAGAAATCTGCAAATGTGCAGCACATGATTAATTTGGAAAAGGACTTTATGAATGAATCATATATATGTAATTATTTACATTACATACATTAATTTACATATGAATGCGGTCAGTTATTTGAAAAATGTCATAAGTAAAATATGAATATAAATAAGATTTAATATGAATCAAATAAAACATTAAGCACACATGCATAGATATAAAAAATAAATATATTTGAATAACTATATGCATGTCTGTATAAACCTTATCATCTTGGCTCATGAATATTAATTAGGTAATGTACCCTATCCATAAAATATTTATGTGGCTGCCTACAATTTTTTTCTTCACATGGCAATTGAAACTCCTAAATGTAATGATTAATCCTTCAGAAATTTAATGAGCTAATTTTTGAGTTCATACTGAAATCTCTTACTTTAGATTTTCAAACATTGATATTTTAAAACTCTCAATAAAACATGTTTTTTTTATATATATATATATGCCCATGGGGAAAAGGAAAGAGCAGCTTTCACACAGCTCTTGGCTTTCAAACTCGTCTCACACCCTAGGTTTTGCAGTTGTCCGGACTAAAGAGGCTTATTATTCTTACTCGAAGTGAAGAAGAGAAAGGCGAGCTGGAGGGTGGCTCAGCTGCCGGTGATCACACCACTCTGTCTGTCACCTCTGGCTGGACGTCCTGCCCTCCTTTCTCTCCACTGCCTGGGTGGATCTGTCTGGAGGAAGGGCAGAGCAGCCCACAGCAAACTGTCCGTCGTCTGTGACGCTCAGCTTTTTTTTCCTCCTGGAAACTGCTTTCTCAGCCTTGGCCCATTCACACTGCGTAGTCACAATTACAACTGACAGATTATAGTTCTATGTGCCAGGTAGCTGAGAGCCGTAAGGAAAGTCATGATCTGAGAAAGACACCTGCACCCAATGTGTTAATTCCAACGATTGAATGGTAATGAAAAACTCAAATGTGTCTCCAACTTGAAACTTGGCTTGACTCTAGAAACCAAGACACATCTCTGGTATGGTTGAAACACAGAGCAGATGTGATGTGTAATTCAGGGCATTATCAAGAACGTCAGAAACCCTTCAAAGTAGAAATCCAGTTTGACTCACTTCCAGATGGGAGACTGTGGTGACATTAACACAAAGCTGTTGCCAGCGGACTGCAGAATGTGTTTGGATGTTCAAATGTGATCGATTATGTGTGCAGTGCAGGAATCTTCTCATATGTGTTTCCATATGTGTGTGTTTAGGGGAAGATGTGCATGATATAACCAGTTCCATCTGCTTCCTGAACACAACACTCCTCTAGGAGACATACTGAGAAGATCCACATAGCCTTGTTATAGTATTTTGATCCTGTATATACTCAGATATGTAAATGTATTTATTTATTTTTTCATTTATTTTCAATAATGCAAATTTAGGGCCTTATCATACACTCTGTGCAATGCAACGCAAGGTGCAGCGCAAGTGTGTTTGCTAGTTTCAGTCCAGCACCATTTGCATTTTCCCGTCCAGTGCCATTTCATTTAATTATCAAATGCATTTGCGCTAATTTTTGCACCCATTTTTTTAGGCGTGCTGGTCTAAAAAAAGAGGTGTGTTCAGACGCATTGGATTGAAAATAGACTGCGCCATAGACCAACTCAAACCTGGTCTAACGTCTGGCGCAATGTTTTTTCTTTTTCTTCAAAGACAGAACGTCAGAACGACAGAACGAGATGAAACAGAGCTGCTCGTGTGCGAGCAAATAGATAGCCTAATTCTGATACATGCGATGACTATCCATTATGACATGTAGGCATTTATATATATATATTAGGGGTGTAACGGTTCACAAAATTCACGGTTCGGTTCGATACGATTCACTGGTGTCTCGGTTCGGTTCGGTACGTTTTAGATACAGCAAAAAGAAAAAATTGGCAGATACATTTCCTTGATTTAAAAAAAATATATTTATTAAAACTAACAAAGTATGTTTTTTTTACATTGAACAATGATGGAGCTATTCTTTACCCATCTTCTATGGTGTTTTCTTAGTAGCATACTGTATAAAACAAAAACAGCTCCTTATAAAAATTTTTTTAAAATTTTATATTATTGTTGTAGTAGTTATGAACAAATACAAAGATGTAACTTTTTATATGGAACTCTATAACTCTTTATATTGAGTGTGTTTTTACTCAATTGGTTCTCTATAGGGCTTTTGTTTTTTGGCACAAAGCAGGAATTACGGTCTGGCTGAAATTAGCTCGTGAAGGAATATTGTAACGGGGCTCAATTACATTAAGCATATTCTTAAAACCTGCGTTTTCCACTACAGAGCGCGCTCGCTCACTCAGTACGCGCGGCGCTGGACCCTGGGCTCAGCGTTGCCCTTCAGATACAAGGCGATTTGGGCTGCACTATGCCAAGAGCAAAGTAGGTGGAGTTTTCAAAACTGCCCGTGCATACGTTCTATTTATAACAGTTGTTCTATCTAATAACGTGCAGGCCTGTTAATTGTATCGTACTGCTCAGGAAATTCCGATACAGTACAGTACTAGTCCATTTTGATTTCCGTGCTTGCTCGGATGCCCCGATCGATTGGTAAAGTGCACCCAAACACCAGACCTGTTGGTTATTGGAGGATCTTATATTTCTGGTCTGTTAAACGCATTGGCCATTTTGCAACGAGCCTTCAGCGCGTACTGAGTGAGCGTGCGCCTGACTGAGTAGCCTATATAACATATGGTGTTTTTTTTTCTTCGGGGGTGTCAGGGGCGTTGCCTGTTACGTCGTTTGGGTTATTGAGCTACCTTGTTGAACGCATATCATTATATTTCACAATTTTTTATTTATTTTGCAAATATAATTAATTAGTCCAACGAACCGTTCGGTACATAATGCGTACCGCGTACCGAACCGAAAGCCTCGTACCGAACGGTTCAATACGAATACGCGTATCGTTACACCCCTAATATATATATATATATATATATATATATATATATATATATATATATATATATATATATATATATATATTTGCTTGCACACGAGCAGCTCCGTTTTATCTCGTTCTGTCGTTCTGATGTTCTGTCTTTGCGCTTTCAAAATTCCTTCGTGTAAATAGCAAATCCGTCATGGCATGAGCACAACTGGCTCTTAAAGGGAATGGAAGATGAGACTCTGATTGGTTTATTGCACATTACGCCCAAAAAAACGCCCATTACTCATTAAGAGAATAGGGACAACCCGTTTAGACCATGTGCCCGTGCGCACCAACCATTTTCCGTTGTTAAAATAGCAAAAGTGAATTGGGACACGCCTGCGCCGTGCGCCTTACACTTTGCATTTAGATCGTTAAAATAGGGTCCTTTAAATACATGGAGGTTCATGACTGCACACAAATCATAAATACTTTTATGATTTTAGACAAATACTGTATATAGAGGGAAAAAATCACTAATTATATCTCTTGTATTATAATTGTTTACCCAAGACAGCAATGAGATTAAATATTTTATTGTTTTATTTTATTTTATTTAAAAAAAACAATGAGATTAAATAGGTTAATTAATGATTTAAATGTAATTAAATTAAGTACATATTTGGTTGTTTGTTTCTTTGTTTGTTTACTTTTTTATTACTCTAGTTTATTTTTTTTATTTGTACACTATTATTTATATACTCAGATAAAAAGCTACAAAAGCTGTCACTGGGGCAGTACCTTTTCAAAAGGTACACTTTTGTAGCTTTTGGGTTCTAACCGAGCGGCAACCTCCCGCTCTCTCTCGTAAAGCCAATAAGGAAGTGACTAAAACTGCAATTCATCGACTGGCCGCAGAAGAGAGTCAGTCCCATAGACTCCCCATGTTAAAATGCCCAACTTTAAAGGAGAAAAAAACATGTTTACAGCCTGGTTCAAAAAATGATTTTGGTCTATATTGCTAATTTTGTCATTCATGACTGTGAGGCGGGTGAATTTTTCTCATCAGTTTAAATTATATTAAGCCTTAAAGTTCTGCATAATTAAGGGCGTGGCCACTTGAGTGACAGGTGGATTGCCGCTGCTGACAATGCCATTGCGCTAGGTGGGCGTGGCTTCAGCAATCAGCTCCTGCCTTTTTGCCCATTTTCGATTATCCGGGAGAGTCGCGCGGTGATGCGCTGCCAAGATGGCGACGGCTCTACACACTTTAGGCTTCAAAACCGCTATTGAGGAGTCTATGGGTGACGTCATGGACACTATGTCCATATTTTTTTTTTACAGTCTATGGTTCTAACATGTACACTTTAGGTACTAATATGTACTTTTAAGGTGCCAAAATGAACTCTTTAGGTACAAAGGTGTGCCTTTTTAAAGGATACCGCCCCAGTGACAGTTTTGTACCTTTTTATTCTGAGAGTGTACAATTTATACTTGTTTTATAACTGTTTTACAAGACAAACATTCAATGGATTATTTTATTTTAAATAATTGTTGGAGTTCCTTCAGCTGGATTCTGCTTTTATGATTTCAAGCATTCACATAAAAATAAATTCAATCTTTAGATTTCATTTTCAAATAAAAGATCACCCAAATCCCACAAAATTCATGGGTATTCATGACTATTAAAGTGGCAGTATTTATAGCTGTTAGATTTTCTTCATTCACTCCATTGTACGATGTGGCGAACTGAATTTTGGGACCTTTCGGAGTGTGGGCTACTAACCAATACCACCCTCATCTCTTCTCACATTCCAACTTCCTGTCAAAAGCAAAGAGTACAGACAGACTGACAAAGAGCAGATCTGCAGATGCTCTGGAGGCCTCAGAGAGTCAGAGATCCACACAGACAGAAAAGAGCAATGGGTCAGTGTTGCTTTTGTTTATCACGGCATCTATCAGCAGCTGTCAGTGCTGAGCACATTAATCAGGTTAGCTTGTGGGCCGTCTGCAGGGGTCTGACTGCATCAGGCAGGTGATGAAGGCCTAGCTCTGTTCTCATTTGCTAAAGTGTGCCGCCAGTCTTTGTGTGGACACTGGGCCCTGAGAGGCCTTGATTGGCAGGTCTTTTCACAGTCTTATTCTGCTGGAGCTACAGAACGTGCTCAGTCCAGCCCTGTGGAGGTATGATTCCCCCCGTCTCCGATAAGAGGGGAGACACAAGGTCCTGACAACACATTTATCTCTGCTTTGTAATGGGATCGGTCTCTCCCTGTAGTGGTGCCGTCTCCCCTGGCAACGACCTCTCATGAAGGTCAGTGTAGCTGAGAATAAGAGAGCAAGTTGCTCAGAATAAAACATGTCACCTTAATAGTGTTCAACATAATGCAGTCAGTGTTAAAGAGTTAGTTCACCCAAAAATGAAAATTATGTCATTAATGATTCACCCTTCAGTCGTTTCAAACCCATAAGACCTTGGTTCATCTTCAGAACACAGTTTAAGATATTTTAGATTTAGTCCGAGAGCTTTCTGACCCTCCATTGAAAATGTATGCACGGTATACTGTCCATGTCTAGAAAGGTAATAAAAACATCTTCAAAGTAATCCAGAGGGTCAGTTAGAATTTGTTGAAGCATCGAAAATACATTTTGGTCCAAAAATAACAAAAATTACGACTTTATTCAGCATTGTCTTCTCTTCCGTGTCTGTTGTGAGTGCATTCACGATGCTGCTGACGTGTTTTCTGGTGCGCATAACAACAAAGATAACACGTCAGCAGCGTCGTACATCAACAGTCACAGCAGTAGCACTCACAACAGACCCGGAAGAAAAGACAATGCTGAATAAAGTCATAATTTTTGTTATTTTTGGACCAAAATGTATTTTCGATGCTTCAACAAATTCTAACTGACCCTCTGATGTCACATGGACTACTTTGATGATGTTTTTCTTACCTTTCTGGACATGGACAGTATACTAGTGTTGGGTGATATGATTATTTTTCAAATCGTCATATCGTCAGCCCGTGAGATTGACGATACACAATATTATCGTGCCTGGGTGGAGCAAGAGAGATACTCTTTGTTCCTGTCATAGCATAACTATTTGGTGTTTTAAACCGCGCAGGTGCACGAGAGAGAGCCTATGGAATCACCATTAATCGAAAAAAAAATACTTTCAAACATACTGATAAACTAACGTTAAATATAAAAATACTGTATTTAAAACAGCTTGTTCAAATATAGTCTGACGCAACTGTCATATCACGCGTCCTGTGACAACAAGTCCTGCTCGAAGTTATCAGTCTAAATGTTCTGTAAAGTCCGTAAACGGTGAAAATCAATAGTAGATTTCATTTAAAGTCCAGCAGTTTAACACTAATATGGGGCATAAATGAACACATTAAATATAAAGTATTTAAAACAGGTAAGTTCATATGTTTGGAGTAAGTTGAATTGAACTGATGCATCAGTCATACAGCGCTCTGGACCGCACGCTTTATGATGAGACTGACGCACCGCCACAAAAACAAGAGATGCATTCTAACATAACTGTGCCATTAAACTCAGTTAATGAGGGCTCGTTTAAAATATTGCACATATATAGGCCGTTCAGATTACTGGTTAAAGTGCAATGAAATACCTTATGTCTGCAGACGATGTACGTCTGTCTGGGATGAAGACTTTGTAACGGCCAAAACTATGTATTTTGCATGCATCACATTATAGTGCGCTGTGCATGAAAATAATAACAAGGCGGCAGAGCGAACTTTCATCCATAGTGGTTCTCACGTAGTCCTTCTACATCATCACCACATAGTGTGTGTTGTAAGTGATCAGTCTTTAAGAGAAGGAGAGTGAGAACCACTATGGATAAGTCCGCTCTGCCGCCTTGTTATTATTTTGTCTTTAATTAATTTGTAACGCCAAGAAATAGTTAATCTCATATGTTTGAGAAGAGCGCGATGCCGTGTAGCAGCCATTAAATGTGTGGGACACCAACTCCATTTCTTATCGACAGAGAAATCTGCTTATGTCAATATCTCTGACTGTCGTCGATACACGATACAATCGTCTATCGGCACAATCCTACAGTATACCGTACACACAGTTTCAATGGAGGGACTGATAGCTCTCGGACTAAATCTAAAATATCTTAAACTGTTTTCCAAAGATAAACGGAGGTCTCACGGGTTTGGAACGACATGAGGGTGAATAATTAATGCCATCATTTTTTAGTGATCAGTTTTTTAGTTTCTGGCTCTTCTGGAAAAACTAAACAAAACATTTGTACTTTCTCAGTTGTTTCATCAAAACAACAAGTTTAAATATATATAATATAATATAATATAACATAACAAGAATGAAATGTATTTCAGAAATGTTCAAATTAAATATAGAAAATATATTTTTATAATAATATAATATGATATAATATAATATAATATTAGAAAAGATTCAACAATAAAAAATAAAAAATTCAATGTTCAAATTAAATATAGAAAATATATTTTTTATAATAATATAATATGATATAATATAATATAATACTAGAAAAGATTCAACAATTAAAAATAAAAAATAGCAAATTCAAAATATGGGTGCAAAAATTAATGAATCAAATTATTTTTCAATAATTATTATATATAATAATGTCATTTAAATATGCATGTGGGTTCACGTCTGAAAACATCCTTGAACAAAATTATGCTTTTTCAAGACTACAGTGAAATACTTAAATTGATAATTTCTGAACTCAAACATCTTTCAAAACATTCAAAGACTAAATTATTTGAGCTACTTTCAAGATCAATTTTATATTCATTACTGTCAACAATTTGAATGTATTTTTATGTATCCTATAACTTTCTAAGAAACTTATGAGGCAAACATCTTTCAATCTTCTGAAAGAGCAACCACTGAGCAATTAACCCCCTCTGAGAGCACACAGAGTACTAGTGCTTCATACTGCTGCAGTACACAATACATAATAAAGGGTTCCAACACCAATAATTATAAGTCGGTTTTCCTGTTTGTGCGGTGGGTATTCAAGACATTTCTTCAGGGCATAAAGGACTGGTGTGCATTTTCATTAGCTCATCTGTATGCAAATTCAAGATCAAACAGAGGCCCCTCCCCTTTATGCGAATAGGTCAAACCAACTATGATACCTCTTACTGATACATTTTAAATGTATGTCAAACCAACTATGATACCTCTTACTGATACATTTTAAATGTATGTCAAACCAACTATGATACCTCTTACTGATACATTTTAAATGTATGTATAAAAAACTATTTTTTTATACTTTTAGAGAATTCTAAAAATCAATTTGCAGAATTAAACATTACCGAGTCCATCTTTCATGTTTTTTTCAAATTAAATGTCCTGTTTTTATTATTGAGCTTTCTAAAAATTCTGGTTTGGTGACCGAGTTGCGGCTGATCACTACGGAAGTTCTAAGCGGCCGTGCATTATAATTTTTTTTCCTTTTTGTTTTCTCGTTATAACGACTTCATTTTCTCGTTATCTCGACATAACGAAAGTCGTTTTCTCGTTATAACGACTTATTTTTCTCGTTATCTCGACATAACGAAGTTCGTTTTCTCGTTGTAACGACTTATTTTTCTCGTTATCTCGACATAACGAAAGTTTGTTTTCTCGTTATAAGGACATGACAGTTTTACTGTTGCTATAGTAACGAACTCAACTTTGACAGGCATTTGATGGACAACCATGCAGGCGCTCTTACTGTAGCCTAGCCTATATTTCAGCAAATTTAGTTTCGCCTAGGTAATAAGGTCTACAATACTGTATATAAATAAAGGCTGATCAATCACTGTTGATTTTTCCAGAGACAGTACAACGAACGTTTTGTTTTTGTAATTAACATGTTTAAATGGCAACACCGCGAAATTAGAGCTGCTTGGATTAAACTCACTTTTCATTTTCCCTTTATTTGAAATAAAATTATATATAATTTGTAGTAGTCATTATATGATGTGGCAGATATCATGTGTGTTACAAGCTTCTGTTTGAAAAGAGCGTCCATGTGTAGGACTACGTGTAGTGTGTGTGTGTGTGTGTGTGTGTGTGTGTAGAAAAAAACGATTACAACATTATAGAACAAAACTGAATTAAATTTGCCTATGGATTTTACATATACATCACATTTCTCATCAATATGGTTAACAATAAAGATTAGTAATAAGGAAAAGAAGCACATCAGCCTACATCGTTAAATCCCGTCCTAATGTAGATAAACAGAATACACTGATGTCAACCTTGGTTTTGATAAGCAGTTATTTTATGACACAGAATGCGTTGGTGAAACTCATGCATATAGCGGGAACTTAATACACAAAATATTCATATTGATTCAAGCATTTAACATTTATGAATTAATTAAATGTCAGTAATGAAGACTGCACAAATTATAGCGATCACGAGGAAGGTCCGCGTACAGTAAAGTGGATAGTGTACAACACTCCATCAGTTATATTCAGGTCTTTAATGCCACCTGCTGGCGCAGTTTTGTAACTTCTTAGAGAAAATTAATTCGTTATAACGAGAAAACGAACTTCGTTATGTCGAGAAAACGAGAAAATGAAGTCGTTATAACGAGAAAACGAACTTCGTTATGTCGAGATAACGAGAAAATTAAGTCGTTATAACGAGAAAACAAGAAGAAAAAATATTATAATGCATGGCCGCTTAGAACTTCCGTAGATCACAGTAAAAATCAGCAGAATAATTGACAAGATAGCAGAGGATTTAATGCAAACCTGGCACTGAAGTGTCTCTTCAGCTCAGCTGTTTGAACGAGATCACCTGACCATAACCCTTGCTGTCCAGTTACACTTAGGAGTGTCCAATTCGGCAAATACTTTAACTGAACATTTTGTCGATTATTTCATTCATTCGTTTAAAAAGATACATTCAAATAGGAAATACCATTACAGTTAAATGTAAACTGTTACAATATGAAGCATGGATGAAATGTTCTTTTGTTATTTTTACTTTCTGTTTCAGCTTTTTATTCAGCTTTTCTGGATTGTCTACAATCAGATTTTAAAATGATGTTATAAGCTACTGGGCTTTACACTTATATAAATATGTTTACTACATTTCAAAATAAGATTGGTTGGTTTTCTTTTTGTTGGTATGTAAATGACATTTACAGTAAGTGTTTGACCTCGCTATGAACCTGCTGGATCAGAGGGTGTTTAGTTTCAGTCAGTGGAAGCAGATGTGAATACTTGTGATATCTCACATTGATGCAGTGCTAATGTATCAGAGTGGGTAGAGAAGTTTAATTGTGTTAGACTTCTGATGAGGCAGCCTCATGGGAAAGCGCCGTTCGTTCACTAATGTGTGTGCCCGTCAGCAGCCGGATGCTTCTGGGAAACCGACTCAAAATATAACCTGTGCGCACACTGACATCCATCTCTATAGTTAGGAGAGATGAAGAGCTCAGTAGTTAAGAGGAAATAGATGAACTTGTGGCAAACCCACAGCATTTTACAAGACAATTACCTTTATTCTCAAGTCTTAATTTGTAACTTGTACTTAAAAATCTATTACATGATGAATTATTATTGTCTGTCTTAATTCTTTAATTTTCAAATGTTAAACCATTGAACTTTTATTTTGATGGAAAACCGCTGGAAGCCCACAGTGGTTCTTTTTCTTCTCTTTTGTTGTGTTTTGTTGACATGAGAGATATATCTATAGAAAGCCTCGTATGTCTACTTTTAAACTAAACAAGTGCTGCCGAAAACAAATATTCTGTGATAAAGTAATCCAAATGAAAACAACGCGATATCCGTTTTTCACTTCTCCCTTCATTATCTTCTAATGTGACCCTGCCCCCGAGCTGAACGCTCTTTTCAGATTATAATGAGATTATAATGAATTATAATTATATTCTGTATATATAATGTGACCCTGCCCCTGAGCTGAACGCTCTATTCAGATTATAATGAGATTATAATGAATTATAATTATATTCAGATTATAATGTTTCACTGAAGCACGCGCCTTGAATACACCCATAGAACAGAGGACAACGCAGCAAATAGCTCGACACGGTGTTCATCTTCAGTTCTCTCTTCACAGCAGTTCAGTCAGTGTACTGTTTGAGTAAATGAATTACTCCGGGATATTGGTTTGTTTTAACTCAGAGGGAGTGTCAGCCACATTAAAAAAGTTAACAGCTTAAGTCATTTGTGAATTAATGCTTATTGGAGACGGGAACCGTTTAAAACGATTCAGTTCGATTTGGTGAACTGTTTCAAAAAGATCTGGTTACATCGAATGATTCGTTCGCGAACCGGATTTCACAAACTGCTGTGTTTTGAACTCTCTCTCACAACAGACACAGAAGAGAAGACAATCCTGAATAAAGTCGTAGTTCTTTTTTTTTTTTTTTTTTTTGGACCAAAATGTATTTTCGATGCTTCAAAAAATTCTAACTGACCCTCTGATGTCACATGGACTACTTTGATGATGTTTTTCTTATCTTTCTGGACATGGACAGGGAGGGACAGAGAGCTCTTGGACTAAATCTAAAATATCTTAAACTGTTCCAAAAATAAACGGAGGTCTTACGTGTTTGGAACGACATGAGGGTGAGTTATTAATGACATCATTTTGATTTTTGGGTGAACTAACCCTTTAAACATTTAGCGAATGAGTATGTGCCATGTATCACCATAGATGAGGGATGCCTAATGTTATCACTCTTTAAATTAAATGCAAGTCATTATCAATCATGAATCATCAGTTCTCAGTGCTGTGTTTTGCCACAAAATGCTGACTGAATTTAACTCTAATATTAACTTATGTTGACTGAAGAATCTACTCTGTGATCTTCATTCAGTAGTTCAGAGTATGTAACCAAACACAGGAGGTCTGATTAGTTTTGGAACCAGCTGCGAGGAAAGCATTTAAACTCATAATAGAAGATCTTGCAGATCGCTATCAAATATTTATCCTTGCATGTAAGGCTCATGCAAAATGTACACGCTTGGAAAGGTGACATGCAATTCTCAGTGTGACTCCTCCCTGAACTATGTCATGTTATGGCTGGCAGATTTCTCCTTTAGGTGCTTCTTAGACAGCATATTTATAGAACTCCAGGACAGAAGACTGGAGCTCAAACAGCTTTCTAATTTGGACAGAAGCCATGTTAAGACTGCACGAACCTTGAGATGAATATTTAATGTGGTCAAATTGTATCTTTTAGTGAAGGGTCAATAGAAATCAGATTGGCACCGTTTCCTGATAAAAATGTGTACAGGTATGGCTATTTATTTCCCCTCGCTGGGTTGGGATCTTTGCATGGGTTTGCTGTTTACTGCTGCTAAAGCACACTCTGCTGTGAGATCGGTCTCTTTGTTTTCTTCCCAGACCTTCCCAACTCCAGATTTATCTACTCATACCCAGCATTAACAGCATCTGTAAATCGTGCTCAGCACTATTTGCTCTCGACAGGCCTAAAAACTCTGTCGCAAAATGGAGGGAGCTGTTTGTCCATGAGCCTGTACATTTCTGGAGCTTTTTAAAGAGCTGCCTGCCGCCTCTTAGACACCAATAAAGAAGAGTATCCAGAGTTGAATGAACAGTGAATGAGCTTCAGTCCAGCGGGATGGAAGAGACCTTATACACACTCAAATTCTTTTCTCTTCTTGACAGAGGTAAATGGAAGTTGGGGCCTACTTCATGGTACTTTGGGGGCCTTAGGGGCCCATGATTTGAGGCTGCTATTTTTTGTTTCAGCGTTTTTGCCCTTGCTATAACTCCTAGCTCCTTTGCCCTTGCTATAACTATGTGTGTCTGCTTTATTTGGAAATTCTCATCACCCAGTTGTTTGTGTGTTTTCATGTGCCTCAACACTAACCTGTAATGGTCATGTTACAGTTGTAATTCATTTTGGAAGCTTATTTCCACCACAGGATAACATTTTTAAAAGTTAATTGCAACTTCTTATCTCATAGTTCAGTTTTTGTTTTCTTGCAGATGCAAATTTATATCTCACTCATTCTTCCTTTTATTGTCAGAATTGCATGTTTGTATTATCAGAGTTGTTCGTCATAAAACTTGCAGTTGTGAGTTTACATCTTGACTTTTTTCTCAGTATTCCAATTTTACATCTCGCAATTACCGGTAATAACTTACAATTGCAAGATATAAACTTGGAATTCTGAGGAATAAATCTGAATTGTGAGTTCACTCACATATGCACATTTACATCTCACATCTCGCAAGAGTTTTTTTCCTCCAAATTCTGAGTTTAAATCTCGCAATTAATAATTTGCAATTGCAAGATATAAACTCTAAATTCTGAGAAAAGTCAAAATCGTGAAATTATAACTTTTACGTCCAGCAATTCTGACTTTTTTCTCTAAACTCTGAGTTTATATATAGCAATTAAAAAGTTGCAGTTACAAGATATATAAGTCAAAAAGTCAGTCAATTTATAACCCACAACTGTTAGAGTTCATAACTTAGAAGTATTAAACTTATTGTTTTAATTCTGGGGTTACATCTCACAATCAATAAGATAGAAATTCTCAGTTCTTAAAAAAAGAGAAGAGAATTGATATGGACTCAAAATTCTGAGAAAAATAAGAAGAATTGATTAATAAAAATTCTATTGCAATTTCTAATATTTTTATTCTCTAGCAGAAAAAATCTTTTATAATTTGATAATGTAGACAATAGTGGACAAACAGTGGCAGAGCTGACAATCTGTCAATTGAACGGACTGTCCCTTCCGATAAAATAGAGTCTGGCCAATGAACTCTACTGGCTCTGTTGATCCAAATCTCCAGTTTGAAGCATGTTCTTGTGTACTGAGATAGAGGCCCAGATCAGGCCACCAGAATGGGATGTGTGTGTGTGTGTGTGTGTGTGGTAGACCCTCAGTTTGTGTTTGTGAGCTGTTTCTGTGAGGTCCAAGCTTATGGCACTCACTGGTTCCCATGTAGCATTTACACCAGTGTAATGAATCACTCAACAAATGTTGCTCTTGGACTAACTGGCTGGAAAGGACATAACAGAGGAAGAATGTAACAGCACGGAGGGTTCACATTGCCACCAAAACACATTGCCTGAACTGTACTCTAAATTATGATTATTTACATCACTGGACCCTGCTGAAATGACCAGTTTAAACCAGCATGAATTCTCGAGCCCGTCCAGGTTGGTTCATGCTGGTAAGAGCTGGTTTAATATTGGTTTATCATCCATTTAACCAAAAATTACAGTAAAACAGTGATATTGTAATATATTAAAAATAACTACCATAGAATTCAAAAGAACAGTTTTCCATTTTAATATATCGTAAAATGCAGTTTATTCCTTTTGGTGGGACAGCTGAAGTTTGAGCAGCCATTATTCCAGTCTTCAGGCTCACATGATCCTTCAGAATTTTTTAAAGTTTTTTTTTGATAAATAGACATTTTGAAATAAAAGCATTTATTTGAAATGTAAACCTTTTGTAACAATGTAAAAGTCTTTACTGTAACTTTTGATCAATCCCATTGACCCCAAACATCTGACAGTGGTGTAAAATAGTAAAATATACTTATGATCGATATTAATATTATTTCCCATGTTTTTTCTCTAAATGCACAAAAAAAAAAAAATTAATAATTTTACATGCACCAACAGAAGTTACCTATGTGTATTTTCACAGCAATATTTACATCATTTCATTCCTCATACTACTCTGCACTGCATGCCTTCTCCCATAATAACATCATTTAAACTTGAACCAACTTTAAATTTCCATTAATGCATTTATGTATGTATTAATTTGCGAAATGGTTACATAATGAGTCTAATACACTTTTACTTTCACTAATACCTTCACCCACTTTGCATTATTGAATTAATGACCCTCTAAGAGTTTATTTTGCAAGAAAAAAAATAGTTGTCCCTTTATTGTAAATATTTTATACTGTATGTCCTCTAGCCATACAGATGTATAACAAACTATGTCTAGATTTTTTTGTCTTCTTCTAAAAAGTACTTAAAGGACAGAAATACCCAGAACGTTTCCTTTAAGAGTATAAAAGCTGCTATGTTGTAAAAAACCTGATTTTGTAAATAGTTTATAAGGGGATTAAAATCCCACAGCATGCTCTGTGAAACCTTTCTGTGTGCTGTTATAAAGCAGAGCCTGTGGAGATGAATGAATGCTGTTCTCTGTTCACTCAGAGCCAGCGGCTGATAGCATCTCTCACCGCATGCTCTTTCACATTAAGAGAGAGTGAGAGCATGGCATGTGTGTAACGGACTAATGCCAGACAAAGGAAACCCCATCACTCCTTTCTCCTAGACTCTCACAAATACATTTTCATGCATGAGTCTTTATGTTCATCTGCAAGGGATCCACAGATCTCTGTTTTGAGCTTTAGTGGCAGTGATTTTAAAGCTTTAATAGAAATGAAATTATGTATGAAGGTAGACTAAAGTCAAACTTCAATGGTTAAAAAAATAAAACTTTATAGTTAAGCAAAGTATAACACATTTCAATTTGATTTCAATTAACAATAATTTAACTTACATTCACAAAATCATTACATTCAGTTTGTGCTTAAGTATATTATTTTTATAATAGTACTCTTTGCTTCGCCAAAGTGTACTTCTTTTTCCAGAAGGTAGATATTAAAGAGATCTCATTTGTGATTTATATTTCCATATGAAGCCGGATGCAGATTTGGCAGAGAAACATGTAAAAGGAGTAGCTACCGTATCGAAGGAGAGGGAACTGTGATTAAGTGGAGACAACTGTATTAAACAAAGTGCTCAACGCTTCGCTCCTCATTATGTGAAGTGATGAACTAGTGCTCCGATGAGCTCAACTGAACAGTTTCAGGGCTAAAAACATGAGGAAGACTTGAGGAACGTAGCTGATTTAAATATAGGACTCTGTTTAAACGTAAAAAAAGAAAAGAAAAGGAAAAGTTTTTATCAGAAATGTCTTATTCAGTCCATGACTTTTCCAGGACCTCGGCTAGTAAATCTCTTTCAGGCATTATTTAAAATCTCAAAGTGATGAATACATTTAGAGATCTCACATCACAGATTTCACCCAGTTATTAGTACACCATCATTTCAATGTTTAGGGGGCAGTAATTTTTTTAAATCATTATCTTACTTTCCAAAAAAATATTAAGTAGCACAACTATTCCCAACATGTTTGAGAAAAAATGGTTATTGAGCCAATAAGTATTTTAGAATGATTTCTAAAGGATTGTGTGAATATATTGATATAGAAGTTATTTTAAATTGTAATAATATTTCACAATATTACTGTTTGACTTGGTGAGCATAAGGGACGTCTTTCAAAAACATTTGATATATCAACTCAATCAGTCATTCAGTCAAACTAAAATATAAAATAATATATATAAAATTTAATATATAGACCAATATAAAATTCCAGCACCAAGCACTGAACAGCAATATTTACCTACAGTAACATTTTTCATATTATTATTATTATTATTATTATTATTATTATTACATACATAAAATAATTTTAATACATTAAAATCCCATTCAGGAAATTTAAATTAATTGTAATTAAAAGTATATAGACACACACACACACACACACATATATATATATATATATATATATATATGTGTGTGTGTGTGTGTGTGTGTGTGTGTGTGAATTAAATTTATGCATTTCTCCAAAGCGACTTACAGTGGTAATCAAACCCACTACCTTTTGCACTGCTAATGCAATGCTCTACCACGGAGCCACAGGAACACTTTGACCTTGGTGCCCCTCTTCATCTCCCTCTAACTTCCGTCAATACAACCAACATGAGGAGTTTTCAGCAGTGATGATATTACTGTGCCGAGGTCGAAGTGCTTCGAAGTGCTCTTCCGTCATCCATTATAGTCATCATTTTTTATACGCTTCGAAAATCGCAACGTTTTATTTTGTGCCACCATACATACTCGTGTAACTACTCATGTAACTGTTTTTAAATAGGGAATACATGGAAGTGTTTTGTAGCTTCTAAATTCATCCCTGTTTGGATCCTAAGGAATGAATGACGTTAGCATAGTGGTGCCGCGCTCTTCAGCGTTTGAGTGCATGCACTGAGACGGGAGAGGTACGTACCAACTCGTCTAAGTTGAGGGAAGAAGACCGGAAAAACGGTGGCATTTTCCTTTAATATCCTAATTTTGACCCAGACAATGTATTTTTGGCTATTGCTAAAAATAAAGCCTAGTGACTTAAGACTGGTCTTGTGATCCAGGGTCACGTATAAATTATGAAGGCCTGGTTGAGTGCTGATGGGATGGCGATGGGTATAAGTGTCCCATCAAAAATGCCAATTACTCACTGGACACACGCAATGGCATGGAAGCCTTGATGTGCCTCCATCACTTTGTGCCTAGAGAAAGACATGTAATCACGGAGCAGGATGTTTGACGGAGCAGGATGTTTGTGACTGAGTGAACGCACCGCCATGCCGAGGCCTTATTCAACCCATATCCATCCCCAACCACCTCCAGATCACTACCAACAGCTTAAAAACGGAGACCAGCCAGCAGCTGAATTTCGGGGTTTAGTGGGAAGCTCCGTCAAGTTTGTCTCAACAAAGTTGGAACAACAAGATGTGAAAGCTGCTGAATTTGCTCCCGTGGCAGGCATTTTTTTTTTTGGAATTGTATCTTTTGATATGGTAGCTATTCTGACCCGATAATGAAATCGTGCACATACACTAGGCCTAACTGGCTCCGCAGATGCAGCTGTCTTTGATTTTGGACCATTTTTTACTTTCTCGCTGCCATAGTTTGACCAAACTCCCCTTCACATTCATTCCCTTTAAATAGACTCCTAATTATGTGCTGATGTCCTAATGGTTTGCCAGCCGATGTGCCTTTGCATATTATAATGGAAAAACTAAAAACCATCAGTAGGCTATAATGACAGTTTTATTATTTACATAAAACACTTAATTTAATTGAAGTCTAATTGAACACTGGGTGTATTACAATTTTAGAATAGTAATATTTATTTGGTTTTACACTTTTTCTTGCCACAGAATCGTATTGACTAAAATATGAAGAAGCTTTTTGGGCAATGGGCACTAGCGGAGTGAACTGTGAACATCGATATTGTATACTGTAGCTAAAGAGTGGTCCAGAGGAGCGGTACGAACCAATGACTCACAGAAGGTATACTTAACGAAGAACATTTCCTGAAACACGTTTTAACGTAAAAGTATAACTTACGAACGACGTAGCATTAAGAAGGTCCGGGAAACGCAGTTTAGATAGTTTGGACTGATTCTTGAAATTTTTTTTTTTTTTTTCTTGTTCAATTCTATATATCACCTTCAAAATTAGAATTCATAAATAGTTGAACCACCCCAGAATTAATGTAAAGTCATTCCTCTGGACTTTATTACTTTGCCAGGGCTGAGGAGCAGAGAAATCTGAGACTTAGAAGCCTTTCAGCACCACTTCCTGCTTACAGACGAGGTTCCTGGCAGTTTCTCCACTTTAGGGACACCAGGGGAACTCCAGAAAGTGTAAACACTTGTGTGCCATGACTATTTTTCAGCACCATCAGTTTCATTTACAGAGATTTGAGGGTAAAATGTTCCCTTGGGTTTTAGATGGGGTTTTTATTTTTTACCTCTAAAGAGCTGCTTTTGAATCTCTGGCATAGAAGGGAGATAATTAACTTAAAAAAAAAAAAAGTCAAAATGAAATTAAAACAGACCATATTTGATAATGATGTGCTTATTGTGCATGATTCCTCAGTGCACATAATTGTCTTCAATTAATCAAAATGCAATAACTTCCTGCCTCCACCTCTGAAGCACATACTGTAGATCACACAGACAGGGAAAATTATTTTAGCCTACAGGCAAATAGCTTTAGACGTTTTTCTTGGTATTTCAACATTTCAAAAGCCTTGCCAGTATACAAAAGTAATTGCCATTTCATATACTCACTTTGCACAAGAATTGCTTAACACTTTCTGTTCATGGCGTGTAGTTCATAAGCAGAATATCAAACCAGTACTGTATGTGATAATGATTTTTTTTGTAATTATTCTGATTTCTTCCTCTCCTTGTCTTTTAAGGTATACCACGGTACCTGAGTCAGCCGGAAGCCGCATCAGTGCGGATGGGTGACAGTCATGTGCTAAACTGTGAGGTGAATCCAGACCTGGTGTCTTTCATCCGCTGGGAACAAAACAAAGAGCCATTGAAGCTGGACCAGAGAGTCTTCACACTGCCCAGTGGTGCTCTCGTCATCAGTAACGCCACCGAGGCAGACGCAGGCCTGTACCGCTGCGTGATCGACAACGCTGGGCCCACCAAGACCAGTGAAGAAGCAGAAATACAGATACTGCCTGGTACATATTCCATACTACCATACAAATTCCAATTCCATACTTGGAATCAAATCATCAACTATACTCTAATGTATCAAATTAAATTATGTCCATGTGTTTGTTTTTTTTTTTTTTACTAATGTAAAAATCTTTATCTTCTATTTAATATTAAGACTAATTTACAAATTGACATTTTGATAATAGAATAATAGTTAAGTCACGAAAATTATCCCAGTTAAAAAAAACATGTATTTCATGGTAATTTTAATTTGGCATTTTGTTTGTCGGTAACACTTTAGAATAAGGTTCTATTAGTTAATGTTAGTTAATGTATTAATTAACATGAACAAACAATGAATAATACATTTATTACTGTATTTATTCATCTTCGTTAATGTTAGTTAATGAAAATACAGTTATTCATTGTTAGTTCATGGTAATTCACAGTGCATTAACTAATGTTAACAAGCACAACTTTTGATTTAAATAATGCATTAGTAAATGTTGAAATTAACATGAACTAAGACTTATAAATGCTGTAGAAGGATGGTTCTTGCTTAGTTCATGTTAACGAAAGTAGTTAACTAACATTAACTAATGGAACCTTATTCTAAAGTGTTACCTGTTTGTCTGTTTGGGAAAAGACAATTACCCAGCATTTATAATGAAAAGGCCAATTCCTCTCCATTCCTTTTTTTGAGAGGAGAGAGATAGTTTTAAAATAGAGTTTAAATTGAGAGTTTATTCTTATATATTTATTTAAATTATATTTAAATGTTATTTATGCTTTTTGTCTATTTAAACATCCTTTTAAACAAATTATCTTGGGGAGTAAGAATAACATTTGTTATATATATATATATATATATATATATATATATATATATATATATATATTTCTTACCCAACCTTTTGTTATGCAAATCAGAGGCCTAAATTGTATTAAATTCATGTTTAAAAGGTTTCTTAATAGAAAGTAACTTAATAGAAAATATATATTCTCTAAAAACATTTTTTATATTATATACATATATTCGACTTGCTGCAGTTCAAACCGAGCATCAGAATGAGGAAAAAGGGGATTTAAGTGACTTTGAGCGTGGAATGGTTGTTGGTGTCAGACGTGCTGCTCTGAGTTTTTCAAAAACTGCTGATCTACCGGGATTTTCACACAAAACCATCTTGTGACTGGTACTTGTGACTAGTGACAATAAATGGCTACTACTACTTTACAGAGAATGGTCTGAAAAAGAGAAAATATCCAGGGAGTAGCAGTTTTGTGGAGGAAAATGCCTTGTTAATGTCATAGATGAGAGGAGAATGGGCAGACTGGTATGAGATGATAGAAAAGCAACAGTGACTCAAACACCAAGGCATGCTGAATACCGTCTCTGAATGCACAACACATTGAACCCTGAAGCAGATGGGCTACAGCAGCAGAATACCACACCGGGTGCTGCTCCTGTCAGCTAGGACAGGAAAAAGAGACTACCATTCGCACAGGGCCACCAAAATTGGACAATAGAAGACTGGAAAAACATTGCCTGGTCTGATGAGTCTTGATTTCCGCAATGACATTCAGATGGTAGCGTCAGAATATGGAGTAAAGAACATGAAAGCATGGATCCATCCTGCCTTGTCTCAAAGGTTCAGGCTGCTGCTGCTGGTGGTGGTGGTGGTGTAAAGGTGTGTAAACTTTTGGCCCCTTAGTACCAACTGAGCATCGTTTAAATGCCACGGCCTACCTCAGTATTGTTTCTGACCATGTCCATCCCTTAATGACTACAGTGTACACATCTTCTGATGACTACTTCCAGCTGGATAATGCACCATGTCACAAAGCTCAAATCATCTCAGACTGGTTTCTTGAACATGACAATGAGTTCACTTTACTGAAATGGCCTCCACAGTCATCCGATCTCAATCCAACAGAGCAGCTTTGGGGTGGAATGGGAGATTCACATCATGGATGTGCAGCCAATAAATCTGCAGCAACTGCGTGATGATATCATGTCAATATAGACCAAAATCTCTTGTTGAATCTATGCCACGATTAATGCAGATCCGAAGGCAAAAGGGGGTCCAAACGGTTTCAAAAAGGTGTACCTAATAAAGCGGCCAGTAAGTGTGTGTGTGTGTGTGTGTGTGTGTGTGTGTGTGTGTATATATATATATATATACACAATTACTGGCCGCTTTTTATACATTATACTAAAACTCTGAATTTTTAGAGTTTAGCTGCAGTGTTTCTGCACATTGTTTGATGAAGAACGCGTCCATAAAATGAGTTCGCATTCAGAGCCCCGCAGATCTGTTCATTTGCATTTGGGCTCTTTTTGCAGATAGCCTATAAGTCTTAATAGTAACGTTATGTTTTATAAATAACGAAGCGTATTCTATATGAAATTATGAGTTTAATCCCATTGGTTAAAAACGTGCTATCAAATGCGTCACTCTACTGGTCATCTTCAGCGTGCGCAGCTCAAAACAGAAATGCAGAACATTAATTACATCATATATTATATCATTATATATAACTTTATAATGACAGCACTACTGTAAAATTTTCGAATTGTTAGGATTTCGCTGACGGTTAGTGTTAACTATCTATTAATCAAAACATAAAAACATTATTTACCCCGTTTGTATCTACGAGGCATTTGTTACACATTGTCCCTGTGTGTTAACATCAGTAGTTTTGGCTGTCAAATGTCTGACTTGACTCAATGTGTTTTGCCCCGCCCCCAAACATATGATTCAGCCATCAGTCGAATATCAGCAAGATTATGTAATAGTAATAGTATTACTATTTAATATAATAGTATTTGTTATTTAACTTTTCATATAGATTGACTTTGTTTTAAGGATGTTTCAATATTTATACATAGTTTGAAAGTAATTATTATTTAAATCATTTAAAATAACATTAGCACTGGGGCAGACACTGACTGTGAATTCACTTCTCTGTTTTGTACAGAATCAGGGGAAGAAAGGACCCTGGAGTTTCTCCTGGAGCCTCAGCATGTGTCTAAAGTCGTTGGAGAGAGCGTTCTGCTCCCCTGTGTGGTGACGGGACATCCCACAGCCTACGTCACATGGACGCACAAAGACCAGATCATTGAGTACAGGTAGGAAACGCATCATCAAACAGCATCTCTGTCCTCACAGATCTCCAGGGAAGGTAGATACTCTGCTATTAATAGATCCAGAGCTCTGCTCCCTGAATCAGACAGTGATTTCCACTAACAGGCCATTGATTCCTCAGTGTGTTGCCAGTGTGACGAACACAAGCTAAGAGTCCCACTGTGGCAGCAGTGTCCACTTTTAGGGATCACTCTCTGTATACGTCTGCAGTTCTGCTGGCATACACCTCTGTCCCAGCTGCCCGAGTAAATAATTAGAGTGACGGGTGCCTGCAAGAGAGGTGTGAATGCCAGTCAAGACTGCAAGTGTCTACACAACCCACACACACACATACATACAATCTCTCTCAAACCTTTCTCGTGAGAAACACTGCCAAGCTATTCACAGATTAGACCTGGAAAGACACTTTTTCATGCTCAATTCTTATTAGCTGCAGGGTGTCCAAAGGGCACTTGTGATCAGCCAATGTTCTCAACACTGGAACAGCTGTGATTGTAAGGAAGTTTTAACATTGTGATATCCAGTCCTGGAAAATTCCAGGAAATAAATAAAAAATTGGGATGCACTTATAATAAATTATATTCTGTTTTGTCTAAATAATTAAAAAATATAGCACTAAATGCCAAAATCTATTGTTGTAAATGCTACAAGTGAATTTTGGCCATTATAAATCATGAGATTTTCTAAATTACATTTAACAGTGTTAGTTTACCCCCCCAAAAAATTTGTTTTAAAAGTTTTATTTCATAAAACATTTTGTAGTAATCCAGTAAAAATAATCCATATGAACCGAGTGGTTTAATCCAAGTCTTCTGAAGACACACAATATGATAAACAGATTTAATTTAAGCTTCTATTCAAAAATAAACATAGCATAAACACCCATATTTAGAGCATATCAAATATACTTGCTTGACACATGGTTACATATAGTTTCCATAAAAAATATCTTCATTGGTATTTCAAGGATGAATAAAAGTCTGATGGGATTGGAACGAAATGAGGGAGAGTAAATGTTGACAGAATTTTCATTATTAGCCATTTCAGATTATTTAAAGAGTAAGATCTGCATGTAAATAATAAGGAAAATGCACATGCATAATGAAATATTCAGTATCAGCTAATACCAATAATAATAATATTCTAATATTGAGTGGTAACTTATTTGTTACCAATATGTTGTTCATCCCTAAAGAAAATCTGAGAAAAGTCACACAAAAGTAAGTTTTATGCTATTTTAATATTAAAATAATGATAGTATTAACATTAATATAATTATTTATTTTATTAATGTAAAGAATTCTACTCTGTTATACTAATTTCTAAAGTATGTTTTTTGTGTGTGAACCAGTGATTACAAGATTACTTCACTTTGTGAGTGCAATCAATGATTTTTGTTAAATATATTTTATTAAATCTGTATCATATAATACTTAATGTCTCGAAACTCAGAAACCCTTACTTTTTTAACATTTATTTAATAGTGTTATGCTAGCAGTCCTGTACTTTTTGTATGTTTCTGTACATAAACTTCTCACACATTGATTCTGAACTGGATTTTTTTTAGACATTAAATGTTTTGTTTAGAAAAATAAAAATAAAAAGGTTTTGGTGATATTCTGGCAACACCTCTTCTAAACATGCCACTTAAAATATGAGGTATGATTACAGAAAAGTGCAGAATGAGTTACATCCTGAAGTTATGTACTTTGTATTGTGGTTTGCTCACATCTCTAACCATTAACATGAGCAATTGTATTAATGTTGCGTGCATTAGTAAACACCACTAATAATTGTCTTAGTAAGTAAGTTTGAGTAAGTTTGTCATAACAATAATTCCCCCACTCACTGGTTTGAATGTAAGTATCCCCAGAGTTGCCATCTTCACAAGATTACTTCATTAATCAAAGGAGCTGTGTGTGGAACAAGAGTGCACTCTCAAACTTCGATGACTGAAAAAGACAATTAAAAACATCCTGTGAGATTTCCTGAAGACGGGTTTGGACTGTCAGTCAGTAATTGGGAATGTCAAATGAAAGAGCAATAGGGAATATTTGCGAGAATGATCGTATTATCAGACAGTGATTGAATGAGGCATTCAAGCCCCTGCTTTATGTACAATATCTGAATTCATGAAAACTCTGAGCGTGGCTCCACTGTGGGGATTAACAACGGTTAACGGACGAGTCAGAGAGGCAGAACAAGAGAGAAAAGATAGATGAAAGGGTACAGTGAGAGTGACTGGTGATTGCCTCATATTGGGCTCTGTATGAAGTGTGACTTCAATCCCAGAACCTTAAGACACAATTTAAGTATGAACAAAGTGTTTTCATGGTTCCTTTCATCAGACTGTGCAATACCTATCTCCAAATATTTCTATAGTACAGAAGTATTCAGTTCATATTGTGTGTATGAATATTTTATGATGTATAGTGTCCCTCTTTGGGCTCTGTATGCATAAAAGTAATGCTCCCAAATAACATCCTTAATACTGAATGAGATTCTATGGCCTTTTTACAGTTTACCTTAAAAAACAGGGTCATTATGGTGGTTAAGATGGTTTTTGGAAGTGCTGATCAACTGACTAGCTATATATCCTGCCCACTTGTTCCCTTTGCTCGACTTTCTGGAACCCCATTTAAAATCCAATTTGGGGTTGATCATTGTCTCTTGCTCTCCCGATCTATAAGGGTCGGGTGAAATTATTGCAGGTTGGCCATTGGCAGAGTTGCTTATCAATGTCAATGGGCAATAACTTCTACAGCATTTTGTTCAGGATATGTAATAACCAGATTAAATGCAGTTATGAGCCAACAATCTCCTGATATAGAGTCTGGCCATGTAATGTTCGACATTCAAATCAGTACAGCTTGGCCACAATTTAATAACAAAAAAATTAATACATGTAAATTAATTAATATAAATCTATATATATATATATATATATATATATATATATATATATATATATATATATATATATATATATATATATATATATATATATAAATCAAAGATCTTTGGATTTTCCCCTCTTTGAAATGAAAGATTATTTTTTGGTTCTTTATTCTTTAATGCAATTAACATATATGGCCCAAATCTTTTTTTAAAGCCTACATTTAGTCTAAATGTAGATGTAATAACTTGCCAGAGATCGAAACTAGATTTATAATGATTAATTACTGTTAAATGTTTTTTATATACTTTTTTTTTGTGTGTTATACATTCAAGTGGATGTACTTTTTTGGATTAAAAACACATTGCCCCAGTTGTATAACAGGACCCAAGAGTCTCTTGAGCTCCTTTATATGTGTATAGGAGGAAAGGTGTTTTTCTTGTCAAAAATCAAACAGTGCTCTATTAACCGTGGAGTCATGCCAGCTGCTCTCAGCCCTTGGCCCTAGATGTTGCCCATATCTGGATCCTCTTCTGATAGATCGATGATGAGTCACTGGGCAGAGAGGTGAGAGATATAATCGCACGTTTGGAGATGCTTAGGATTCTTAGTGGGAGTGTAAGAACAGGCTGGATTCACTGAAGGATAAACACTGAAGACTGGGTAAAGAACTGGTGGGAGGGAGAAAAGGAGAGCAAGACAATGTGTCTGAATGATATAAAGCTACCAACCACTTTGCAGCTTACTACTTTGTTGTATTTTAGGCAATTTAATAGGGGTGTCAACAATAATCGATTCGGCAATGCATCGCGATGCGGGGCATGAACGATTCAGCATCGATGCGGCAAAGTGCCATAATCGATTATGTCACTGTTTATTTTCTGGCGGACAAAAAAGTTGTGAAGTTTAAATACTTCCGGTTCCGGGAGAATAACAACAACAACAAGCAAGATGGCTGAGGCGGAGGGAGATGACCATGATAGACGGATAATAAAAAACGTGCCCAAAGCTTGGAAAGCGGACATCTGGGCACATTTCGGATTTTATGAAGTGAATGGGAAACTAGACACGTCTTACGCGGTGTGTAAAATTTGCCACACTAAAATTAAGCACGTTGGCAATACAACTAACTTCACGAACCATGTTGATCATTGGTATCCTGATCAACATTGCCACACAACTTCCAGAGAACAAAGAGGATCACACGATCGGTGGCATGTTTTATAGCGAAGGATCTACGACCCTATTCTGTGGTAGAAAATGTGGGGTTTTGCCACATGCTTGAAACAATTGAGCCCCGGTATAAGCTACCGATTGTATGCAGCTGATGTGATGGTAGGATCAGGGGGCAGGCATATATAATTGTCATTGTCATATAGCTGCTAAGCTGCTGTTTTGTTGAGAATAGTTTGCACTTTACTTAACTACTTGAAAAAAGTTTCACAGTAATAAGTGGTTACTGTGTGTTGTTGCACTGAATATTTTTATTCCTGGGTGGTTGTTGTTAAAATAGTGTTACTTATTATTTTAATATTTGCACAGGACTTCAGGAAGTGCCCTGTCTTAGAGCTGCTATTTTACTATGTGGAAAAAAAAAGTACTTGATTGTTTTCATTTTCAGGTATGAAAATGCCATATCCAATACCCTGTACCATTTAATTTGATTTAATTACATTTTATTTAATTACATTTTATTTTATTTTATTACATTTAATTTAATTTAACTTTTATGTCAAAGATACAGGAGACACATTGCAGCCAATAAAATCTGTTGTTTAAAATCTGCTTGTATTGCCTCATGACTGATGAAAAATTTGCCTTGTGTGCAGTAGAATTTTGATGCATCGCAATGCATCGTAGAATCGAATTGAATCGAATCGTTACCTGGTGAATCGTAATCGAATCGAATCGTGAGGGCAGTGCCAATGCACACCCCTACAATTTAAGTAAGTTTAAATGATTCAATGCCACAAATCTTGCAAACATTTGTAAATTTGCCTAGTTCTTTGAAGCAGTCTGGAAACTTCTGAGCATGTTTTTGTTTTTTGGTGTACTGAATGATTGATTTCTGAAATAATAATGTTTTTTTTTTTCTTTTCTTTTTTTTTTTTTGAAAATTATGAGGATGTGTACATTCACATTCAGTGCAAAGAATATATGTTATTACTTTTTACTTAATTGCTACACTACACAACCTTTTTTTTTTTTCAAATTTTATTTTTGAGCCGTCTAATTTTCTTTTTGTATAGCAGCAATCCTCAAACATTTTTGTCAGATGAAACACTTTCATATTCATTTGAAGTACTCTCTGAAATTTTCCCTCTGTAATATCCATGGTTCTCTGATGTCTGTTAATGTTCACAGGACATGCAGGTTAATAAAAAATATATACTTTTTTCTTTCTTTCTTTTTTTAATTCTTTTCAACAACTCTCAAACCCCCAGGAGTTTTGGAACCCCAGTTTTGGGTAACCTTGTTTATAGAAAAGTACAGAGTTTATGGGAAAACCCTTGCCATTTTTGCATGGAGTATGCATCTGAGGCTCCATGATCTGAGGCTGAATCTAAGTCATTGGGACTCTGCTGGAATGAAAAGTGAAGGGTTGGAATGCATTGTACTGGATGTCTGTTTTACTGGTTGGCAGGACATCACTGCTGTTGAATAGACCATGAAGCACTATAGAAGGATTCATTCAGCCAAATGTGAGGCAGCTGTTTTTGTCACTGGAGCATATGAATTTTGTCACTGCCTCTCCATTTTGGCTTCTCTGTCCATTTTTTCCCCTCTGTGAGTCCCTCTGGGTCCCGTCTCTTTAGGAATGATGATAGCCTCTCTGTGCACTCAGAATCTAATGACACATCCAGGGCTAAATCCAGTCTCATCCGCCAGTTTATTCAGACCTCTAATGTGCACGTATTACGCAGGCTGTGGCTTCGGGCATACGCGTAGTGATGTGCTAATCAAAATATTGGTTAACCATTGGAGGCACCTGCAAAACAAATAAAGAAAGGTATGATGATGGTCCATCTCAGCCCAGCTGGGAAAAACAAATACTCTGACTCATTGTAAAGATGGAGCTCTTCGTATTGATTTTAAGCTCAGTTTTTCCCTCTGCTGAGGTATTTCATTTGAAGCCTAGTCCTTGTTCTATAAAAGAGCAGCACACACCACACTGGAGCTGCCGCGTGAACATATATTCAGGATTTAGAGAATAAAATGACATTAGCTCATAAAGGGTCTTGACTCCGAATGTTTTTTCTTCTTTAAACTCTTTGAACGGGATGTAGTCAGGATGCAGCCCTGTCCAGAGATCATATTCAGTCTGTTTCAGAGGAACCTGCACATTATAATGCTCTATAACTATTTATTTGCTTTGTGAAATGTTCATTATTCAACAATGTTGGTAAATTAATAAATATGAATGCATTCTTCTCAGTAAAAAAAAAAAGCAGTCAATTCCTAACTATGTATTATTCAACATTTAAAAAACACAGATCATTCCAGCTTAGTTTGTTAAATCTTAACCAAGATGGTCTTAGCTGCCCTTCAAGCTGGTCTAGTTAGATAGTTTTAGATAGAATTGAGTATATGTTGGGGATTTTGAGAACATCGGGTGGTAGACCAGATTAAAAAGGGTCAATGATAAAGAAGAATGTGCATAACTAAAAATGTAAAAACTAGAAATTGTTTAAAACACGTGCCAAAATGTGGGCTACTCTTTGTATTTATAATAGTTTATGGTTTTGGGGAGAAAAAAAACGTTTTTTTTTTTTTTTTAAGATTTTCACGAAAGGGTTTCATTTTCTAAAAAATATTAGATATTGATAACCATCGAGTAAAACAAATTATTTATATATATATATATATATATATATATATATATATATATATATATATATATATATATATATATATATATATATATATATATATATATATATAAATTACATTAGTGAATGAATGATTAATTAAGAGTGTCTTTTATCTCAAAACATTTTTTACACTTTAATCAATTTATTTATGGTGTAAACAATCATTCACAAATGCCATTGTTTTTATTTTTATATATTTACATTTTTTTTTTACAACATCACAATAGTACATTTTAAAACCTGATTTCTGATCTTTTTAAAAACTTACTGACAGTCATGAGATTTCTTTCTTCTTTTTCTTATTCTTTTTTTTCTTTATCGGTCACATCATATGACTTTGGTTTGGAAGATATATTTTTTTATATTAATAAACAATGAAGCAGATTTTACGTTACCTAATAAACTTCCTCTACAGTATTTTGTTTGTAGCACTGAGGGTGCCACAACCATTAATATATAAGTGTGATAATAATGTTTTCTTTTCAAGAGTTTCATTCTTTTTTCAGCTTTATGAAATATAGATTATCTCACTAACATTTTTGACTTTATGGTGGTAGAAACCATCAGAAGCTGGTTTTAACTGGATTTTCCAGTGGGGTAGCACACAACTTTAGCTGGTGGCTTCAGATGGAATAATGTCACTACCCTCGTTCAAGACTTGGCACAGCATTAGGAGCGGCTCTGTTTGGAGTCACAGCCATGGAGCTGAACAGTTAAGGGCGGAGACCATGCCAGAACCTTCCGAGCTGTTGACAAGGAAGCCTTTCATCTCACTCACTTGTATCTTATGACGACATCAATCACAGGCTGGCTGCTGTGAGGCAGGTTGGGTCAGCGCCACGGGTAGTTTGGTGTTGGATTTCTGTTGACGGATGCCAGTAGTTTAGCCTCAGAGCTGCACACTGGATATACATCACAGCATATGCAGCGCTAGCTGTTAGCCCAAACCGATCTGCAGTCACAAGGCTTTTGTAAATTAGTTCTGGGTTATTTGAGGTGACTCCATACATAGAACAAAAGCATTACTGCTTCCTCACCGCTCCAAAAGCACTGATGGTCCTGAATAAAGAATAGTATGTGTCAAACGTACACAAGTTGAGAAACGTTAAGGAACCATGTAAGGGTGACGACTCGTTGAATAATGAATGGGAGGAATTATGATGTTTATATGGTGCAAAATAGGGCTTGAAACCATTGAATTTATTATTAGGGGCCAAGCACAGACATTGCTTAAGCACCTATTGTATCTGTTAGCGTGATTTTTTTTCTTACGCCGCAAGTCTATGGCAGCCCATAGAACTGCTTGTGGGAAAGTTTTGAATTTTTGCACAATGATAGAGGACAGTGAGAAGAGTTGCCATAGCGAATTTGGAGTCTCCAACTCAAACTCTTTAGCGCCACCACTTGTCTAAACTTTCAAAAATGTTATGCTAATAACTTTTGAACCATAAAAATTTTTTTTCCTCTGATTCCTTGGCTCATGCTGAGTCGGAAGGACACCAACATTCTATTTTCGCTATTTTCAATTGTTCGTAAAAACTACTATTTCGAACTCGTCTGAGGCCATTGAACCAATTGTCACAAAATTTTAACCAGATCATCTTCCGAGAACACTGGCAAAAAGTTATGTAATTCAAGTTGATAAGTCATATAGTTTCCGAACAGCATGTGAACGAATTCTACGAAAAGCATGCAAAATTGCATCATGCATGCATGATGTGAGGCTATATCTCCACAATGGTTTGGCCTATTAAGACCAAAGTTGGTGTCTAACAAGCATGACCTGAGACTACTTGCAATGTTTTGGCACTGTGTCCCTTAGTGGTCAGGAGATATAAAACAAAATCATATTTTTGCTCATAACTTCTGAATGCTTTGGCCAGAAACACAAAACTTGTCTCTTTAGATTCGGTGGGTCATTTCCAGTCGAACGATATCCAATTTTCCCGTGCAGCCATTTTAGGCATCGCCCATTTTGAATTATGTTCTAAAATGCTGTATTTCTTTTAACACATTAGCGTATTGTTAGGAAAACAGTTACAAAAATCTTCCGCTCCATGCCCTGATGGTACTCAAAAAGTTTGGGGGTAGCGCCAACTTGTGGTCAAAGGTTATAATGAAATTTATAAAAATGTTAATAACTTATGCTTACATTAACCTATTGTAATCAGACTGATGTTGATAAAATCCTTGCATCATTCCCGAAAACATCTATACCAATTTCCCATAATTGACTGAACTTCCTGTCCGCCATTTTGATCAATGTTGAAAACATACTTTTTTTTAACTCCTCCTATATCGTTGGTCCAATTTTCACCAAATTTGGCTCGGATCATCTTCAGACCAAGGTGGCAAAAAGTTATGGATTTCGTGTTGATACACGAAATGGTTTTCGTTTAGCGCATGAACAAATTTGTTGGAAAGATAATTTTTTAGTAGTGAATCTTAACTCCCTGTCCGCCATTTTGATTTATGTTATAATCCTGCCTTTTCTATGTTCTCCTCTCAAACTGTTGGTCTGGTTTTCACCAAAATTAAGTCAGATCATCTTCAGACTGTGCTGACCAAAAGTTATTCATTTTGTGATGATTGACAAAACCGTTTTCATACAGCACCATTACAGATTTTTGGCACTGTGCCAAAATGATTCTGAGGCTATATCTCTGCAAAGCTTTGACATATTTGCAGCAAACTTTGTATGTGTCATTGTCACCTCACACTGACCATGCCACATTAATTTGGCTTCCGTGGCTTATGCCAAAAACATAGATACCAAATATGCCAGAGTGAGCTGGACTTCCTGTCCACTATTTTGATTCATGTTGAAAACCTACTTTTTCGAACTCCTCATCAGCCGTTGGTCCGATTTTCACCAAAATCGATTCAGATGATCTTGTGATGACAAAATATGATGGATTTTGTGTCAATAGACAAACGTGTTTTCACATATCACAGCAAAGATTTTGTGACACTTGAGGCTGTATCTCTGCAAAGCTTTGGCATATTGACACCAAACTTTGTGTGTGCCATTGTCACCTCACACAGAACACACCAAAATTATTTGATAACAGCGCCACCTATTGGTCAAAAGTGGTAAGCCATCAAATCATATAACTATTGATTTTGTTCTTTTCAACATGAAAATATTTTTTAAGTAAATCAAGTATCAATATTCCTGAATGGGTATTACTGAGAATCTAGCCTATTTACAGACCAAATTATAATTTCTGGTTATCGGTAAGCTAATGTTTCCAATTTAATTAATTAATTAATTCAATCAAAATCAAAATTCATTTTTTTTTTATTGATTTGGTAACTGGACTGAATGGGTTGGTGCTTTTACCAGGACATTTTGTGACGCATCAAAAAATTAGATTAATACCACACTATTTTTTTACATTTTATTTTTGGTCATTTGGTCTTAATTTAAACTAACCCAAACTGAATGGAAGCAGAATTTATCCTAAACCTGAAACCCTGTTACTTGCAACAACCTTGTTATCCACTTTTGTTTTATAATTGTACAGTATGTAGAATTAGTTTCACACATTAAATGTTTATTGTGTTAATGCAACACAGGGTTTTAAATTCTTTTAGACATCTATTTTGTATTCAGACAACTTTAGATAACAGGCATGAAAAACTGCGAATGAATGAATACTTTTACCATAAAAAATACCATCAGTCTGTATATTTATTTATTAATCTACTTGATTTTTTAAAATCATTAATCTGCTGCAGTTCAAATGAGTCTATGTGAATCTTTCAGACTCGATGAAGAAAAATTAGACGTTGACAAATACAAATGATTTTGTCTGTACCACTGTGTGCCTCCCTCACATTAAAGCAGGGTTCCTTAAATCTAGCCCATAGTTTAGCTCCAGCCCTGATCAAACTCACCTACCTGTGATTTTCTAATGATCCTGAAAACACTGATTAGCATGCTCAGGTGTGTTTGATCAGGGTTAGAGCTAAACTCTGCAGGGAAATGGATCTCTTGGGCCAGATTTGAGGATCCCTGCAGTAAAGTTTTGAAGGCACTTGACTAGAGACACATGCAGAGATCAGAAACTTATAACATCATAGTCCATGAAAGAAAACACGGAGACTGAAGTGTGTCTTAGGTGGACAAGAGAGGGCCTACGTGTTTCATAGCGTGTTCTTTAGCCCAAAAGTACAAAGGCCTTCTTTATGAGACCTGCTGATTTTCCTTTGGGATGAGGTATGTGTGATGGTTTGAGGCAGGGTGGAGTTTCTCTGAGCACAAGGCTTTTGAGTCACTTGCTCTTATGCAAGTCCTGTGGTCTGGCGTGTGTAATAGACTCTGTCAAGCTGCCCTCTCAGGACTCAGATATTTTATTTGCCGAGTCATGCTTGACAGTTTATAGATTTTGGTACTAGCATTACATCTTCTTTAAGTGTTTTAAAAAAAAAAAGACAAAAAATGCAAAAATTTTGAAAATACATTATTGTTGTGTCCTAGAGAACCCACAATTTTGAATGGTCTTCTAGGACACAACAAGCATGTAATATATATATATATATATATATATATATATATATATATCAGGGTTTCCGTTGTCCGGTAATTGCCGGACATTGGCCGGAAAAAAAATGAAATGTCCGACAAAATTAAATCTCTCCGGTCAAATTGTCCGAATATAATTGCCTAATAATCCCGCCCCCTAAAATAAGCCAAAAAAATAAATAAATAAATAAAAACGGGTTCCCCTTTCATCTCCGTTTCAGCGCTTTTCTGGGCACTGAGGACAGCGACTCAGTAGCCTACCTGAATTTAATGTGTAATTAGCATAGGTAAAAAAAAAAAATTCGTTTTAAATTGTTCAAAAGACATTTCAAGCTTTCTTAAGATATATTTCATGTCTGTGAGGCCTACGCTGAGTTTCGTTAAATTAGGATGAGATGCACTCCAGTTCACTAGCAATGCAAGTGGCCGCGAGGGCGCCTGCATGATTAGGCCTGTCGTCTGCTATATTTGCTTCTTATGTATTAAATCCAGGCAATTGGTTGATAAAAATATTATTAAAATTAAGATACAATTTATACAAAACGAAATTCACTTCAAAAAAGTATTTCTACTAAACAAAACTTAATTAAGTGGTCAAAATCATGTCTGACCCGCTCCATGTCTCTCGATATTGCGCATCTTATCTTACTCGTGCGGTTCACTTTTCATAATCAACATAAATTAAAAAATAACATTATAATATTTTAACAAATATTAAACTAAATAAGCTTATTTAATGGCTACAACATGTATAGTAGACCTAGAATCTCTATTTGTACAAATTGCTGCACATTCATTTCATTCTGAATTTTGCACACATAAGTTGAAAGGCATTTGTTTGTGCATGCATGTAAAACATATCTGCAACTTTTATCAAGTTCACTGATAATTATGCGTGCATTTATGAATTATTATATATGTTTTTTTTTTCGTCTATTTGAAAGTTAGGCTAATAAACATGTTGCATTCGGCTGCCTGATTATGTCATTTTTTACGTTACATAGCCTGCCTCCAGTTTTCCTCACCTTGACTAATTAAGAGGCGATACTTGACCGGCGTATCGTCAAAATGTCCGGAGTGACCGGCACCATTTTTTTCTAGCGGAAACTCTGATATATATATATATTATTACTATGAAGCAAACAGAGTGTTAAGTTTTATTCAGATATATATATATATATATATATATATATATATATATCTTTATTTTATTTTATTTTTTATTCAGAGAACTTTAGACACGATTTTGTATTCAGACAACTTTTGGCAACAGGGTTGAAAAAATAGTTAATAAATAAACTTAGGGATATCTTTTGTATTCGGACAACTTTTGGTAACGGATGAAAAATAGCAAATATAAAAATGTATTCAGACACTTTTGTATTCAATCTTTTGGTAACGGTTGAAATACATTTTAAATAATAATAATGTAATAGTTACCTTGACATTCTAAGGCAAACTAACAATATTTTCCTGCTAACACTACCTTCTTATGGAACAATCCCTTTTATCCAAAGCAACATACAGTCCAGTTATTACCTGGACAGTCCTCCTGAAGCATCCTGGGATTAATTGCTTTGGTGACCTCAAGGGCACAGTGGTGACCCATTTATTGTTTGCCCCTGATGGCGAGCGAACTTCTGATTATCAAGCCTGACCTCCACAATGTTGAGGCTGCCTTTTTCTGCTGGAATGCACCCTTTGAGATATAGATTATATTTTTTTGGCATGTAAGAAATAACATGTATACTTCAGTTATTGAATTAGTGTTGGGCTAATTATACATTTGACTTTCTGCAGGGAGCGTACTGACATCGCCTTTTTCTCTTCTCCACACAGCAAGGGCCGTTTTGAAGTGCTTGGCGGAGGCAGTCTGCGGATCTTAAGTCTCACGGAGAAAGATGCCGGTTTGTACAGCTGCATGGCAGACAGTGCCAATGGATCCATAGAGGCCCAGACTGAGCTCTCAATGAAAGGTAAGATTAAACCTCACTGCTAAAAGACTAGTCAAGTGAATGTCATGTCACACTGCAAAGCTCTCTCCTTTAGTGTTGGGTTTTCTCGGTGACATTAAGTTCTGTAATTCAACTGCACACTCTGGTCATGCTTCAGACACGTTTACAGAAACAGGTATTGGATACTCTGTAATTGCTCAAGCTGCAGTTTTTGGGACAGGACAGTAGTGCATGAGATGTGATTGTGTGATGATGAAAGGGATGTGAGATGCTTTAGACAGGTGTGAAATCACAGAGAATAGAAAAGCAAAAATGCACTTTTAATGTTAAATTAAAACTTTCACTTTAAAGCCATTATGGTTTAATAATAGTTTGGTGTGCTTTATATTGATGTGTTGACTAAATAAAGCATGTCTAAAATACTTGATTTGAATTAATTTGAGTGTTATTCAATATTATTCTGTATTGATGGTGTATAGTGTTATTCAGAGTTAATGCATTTTAAATGTACTTTATTATTAAAAATATATTACATTAAGTAAAGCTCAGTTTACCTTAAATGCTTGTCAGTACAATTAACAATTAATTTAATAACTAATTGCGTTAAATATACATTTAAATAATATTATATAGCATAACATAATAGAATTTAAACATAATATGTTTTCATTCAAATTATTTCAGTATCCAAAAACATTACGTTCAGTTGTCACTTTAGTATAATCTTCTAAATTATAAAACCAAAAATACTCACTGCCTTAAAAGTAATTATGGAATGATATTCTGGACATTATTCAAAAGGAATTGCAAGTTGTACTTGCAATTGCGTTTTCAACTTGTGGACGCATAAAATGTGACATAATCCAAACGCAAATACAAATCGCATTGCATTTTCGTCTGCCAAATTAAAAATGGAAATGCAAAGTCCATTTGCAATTGTGTTTCCCATATCTTACGAGCTATGAGCCTGTCATATTTAAATAGCAATATTAATTACCACATTTGCCTTTTCACTCTCTCTGCACTGTGCATTGGTAACACAAAACCAGAAATTAATTTGCCCAGAACAGTAGTACCACTTCTAAAACAAACTTTACAGCTCAAATAGTAATAGGTTTTGCTGAATAATGCATGCTGAATAATTCTTCCTTTAACAAAAATATGAGATTCATATTTGTGCTTGTAAACCCTCTGGACCCTGTTGTTTACTCGTATTGCAAGTTATTTTTGTATTATTTTTAACAAATCAGAATTGTTTTGTTGTAATCAACATAATGCTATTGACAGAGCAGGTTTTATCATGTATTCCTGTTTCAAGCGTGAAATAAAAAAAAAAGACTTTCGTGTCTTGTTTGCTCAGATTCTAAATGTCAACCAGCGGACTCAGAAAAGTTATGAATACATTGTTGTGTACATAACTAGTCAACATGCAGAGATGTGTGCTGGTGTGAGCAAGTCAGATTGATCTGGGATTTCTGCGCTCTCTGTGTTCTTGTTATACTGTAGGTGAGAAACCCAGAATCCTATTAAACTTTGATTGACTCTCTTCTCTGTGCTACACAGAACCTAAGGGAGTAGCTTGTAGGTTGCTGTTTCTTAGCCTACTCTGAAATGCAGGTAGATGAATGGAAACAACAGTGTGTGTTGTGCTTTGACATTGTCTGTAATATACAGTAGCAGGAAACCTGAGACATGCTTCTGAATGCAAGTGAGGCAGTGATAAGAGCTGTGTGGTCATTTGAGATGTTTTTTAGCGTCACTATAATCTCCCTGTAGACTGTGTAGGGAGTGTAACCTATGGAAACTTAATAAAAAATGCACATTTTTATCTCATTTGTATAGGTACGTTTTTTTTAGCTTTGCTGAAATGTAGGTAGAGTCATGTATTCCCAGCGACTGAGCCTTATAACTCATATTCTCAGAATTGTGATGTAATAAATTGTAATTTCTGTTTTTATTACAGTAATATAATCCTGTCTTTGACCACGACTGGAAATCTCTGGTGCTGTCTCATCCCCCTCACAATTTATCCACAATTTATCAATTTATGATAATGAAATCACAATTTAAATAGTTACTTTCTTAATTCATATTCTTGGTCTTATTGTGCATTATTCATAAACGCACATTCTTCTCTAAGAATATCTTCAGTAATCATCTTTAAAATGATTGCTTGACATAGCCTAGGAGATGTAAACATGGAAAATAATGTTAACCAATAGCCAAATATATTTAAGCATGTTTTAGGCCACATTTGTAAATGAACAAGCAGTAAACAAACACTGGTGAATGTTAATGTAACATTAATGCAATGGGAGAAGACCTCCACAATCCATTACGAACAAGCATTCAGGCCCGTCTCCATTTAGGTTTGGGACACCCAGTTTTCATAATCCAACCAGTTCCTGATCATAAAACCATATCCTGCTGTATATTTCGTGCTATATGGAAGTAAGATAGGTTTTGAGTTGTTATTTGCAGCTGATGCGACATTTTTACAGTCAGTGGCCAGCGATATAAGTGCTGCCCTGTGTATGTGTGAGATATACTGAGTGATTGAAACACGAACCATCTGTCCCACGTGGAGCTGGCGTGAGCTGGACCCCAGCGGTGTGTGACAAGTGTTTTTCAGCAGGTTGTGTGTGCAGGCCTCAGCAAAACTGCAGGAGCACATACTACCAGCCATTCATCACCTCACCTCTGTCAGTTTGGCCCTGATGCTGCAACTTATGTTAGATATATAGCTCCAGATGCTGTAGAATCTGAAAGACATCCTGGAAGCTTCATTTAACTCAGGTTACATCCAGTCATAGCTTCATGTAGCCTTTCTGCTTTTGGTTAGTTTTGTACTGTGAATTGCATTGACAGTCTTATAAATATTTATCGTCCCCTTGGAATTATAAGGTTCTGTGTGCATTCGGAGTAGTTTTGAGATCTTGAGTTTTAAAGCTTTTGCATTCCTTTTGACTGTGTAGATACATTTTAAATAAAAAGTCCCAAATTGTGCACAACATTACAACATCTATCACATGTAAATGTAAATAAGTTGTCACTGAATAAGATGATGTGTGTGTGTGTGTGTGTGTGTCTGGGCATGTTTTTGTGACACATCAGGACACATCTCTGTATAATGACATGGGTATGACACAGGTATTACAAGGAGACGGTGACTTATGAGGAGATAACCCATGTCCCCATTTTTCAAAACGCTTATAAATCATACAGAATTAGTTTTTTTGAGAAAGTAAAAATGCACAAAGTTTCCTGTGAGGGTTAGGGTTAGGTGTAGGGTTGGTGTAGGGCCATAGAATATACAGTCTGTACAGTATAAAAACCATTACGCCTATGGGATGTCCCCACTTTTCACAAAAACAAATGTGTGTGTGTGTGTAAACATGCATACACACACACACACACGCACGCACGCACGCACACACACACACACACACACACACACACACACACACACACACACACACACACACACACACACACACACACACACACACACACACACACACACACACACACACACACATATACATATACAGGTGTTCCTGTAGCTCAATTGGTTGAGCATTGCGCTATCAAGCACAAGGTTGGGGGTTCGATTCCCCTGGGAACACATGATAGGTAAAAATTGATAGCTTGAATGCACTGTAAGTTGCTTTGGATAAAAGCGTCTGCTAAATGCATAAATTTTATTTTTAATGTAAATTTAATATACATACAGTTGTTGTCAAAATGTTACATTCACTTTGCAGTATCGGCAAAATGTTCAGTATTTTACCAAAATAAGAGGGATCATATAAAATGCATATTATTTTTTTTATTTAGGATTGACCTGTGCTGTTACCTGTGTTGATCCACAGCTGTTTTGTTGTTGTTGTTGTTTTGTGATATTTGTTCATGACTCCTTGTTTGAAATATGTAAGTATCAGTACATCTAATTTATGCAAAGATAAGAGCAAGGGTGTTATTCATATGCAAGTGATGTTATATTTTGCAAAAGTGCAATTCATATAAAATATACAGCAACTGAAGGTTGTTGTTTTGTAGAAGTCAGCACAGCACAGAGCAACAATACAATTCCGTCCCAGCAGACCAGCCTGAATCATTCTGGTGCACACTTGTTATTGAGATGATCTATGTCCTGTTTATCTTCTCCAAGATCAAATAAGCTCATTTGCTAAGGGGAAGCCTTTGGAGGTTTTGCATTTTCCTCTAGCATATTTTAACCACATTCTGGTGTTTAGGATATTTTTAGAGGTTGAGAGAGAGGTTGAAATCAAATAGTTTTCCCGATATCATTACTAGCATTTAGTTAGACAGACATTTGAAGAGTCGTTTCTCTCAAGAAACATACGTTGGGTTTATCATACTCACAGGATTTCTGTTTTATTGCTTTTCTTCACAGCTTCCCCGCAGTTTCTGAAGAAACCAGCTAACATATATGCTCATGAAGCCACAGACGTCACATTCGAGTGTGAGGTCACCGGCTCACCCGCTCCCACCATCAAATGGGTGAAGAACGGAGATGCTGTCATTCCCAGCGACTATTTCAAGATCATTGTAAGTGGCCAGCTTGCCCTACAGCACGTTGACCTTCTAAAAAATACAGTATTTCTTCTAGATGACAGCGATGTTCTTGTGTGCCTCTTTACAGAAGGAGCAGAACTTGCTGGTGCTGGGGCTGGTCAAATCAGATGAAGGTTTCTATCAGTGTTTAGCTGAGAATGACGCTGGCAATGTGCAGTCCAGTGCTCAGCTCATCATATTGGATCAAGGTATGTTTAACAACATATTTGCTTACATTCAACTTAATTAAAACATATTTTCCCTTTGTAAACCCTGCTGGAAAATCCAGTTTGGTAGCTTTAAATAGTTCCCAGCTGTTTTAGGATTTAGATGACCTGGTAGACCTTCTTAAATTAGCTAGTTAGAGCTGGTTAAACTCTTAGTTTATTACACTCTTACATTTGCAGATGTTTAAATCCCATCATAAAAGTGTTTGAAAACATCTCATAATGCTGTAATGGTGATCCATTTAGTTTTCCAACTACATCACAACTATTCATTAAGCAATCCTAAATATCTCAGAGAAACTGGAGGATGTATCCATGTAGATGATCTTTTTTTTTAATACAAATTTAATTGACGGTATAGTAGTGTTGGTGTAGGTCAGGTGCATGATGCCATCTGCTACAGCTTCCTCTCTGGCAGTGCCACCTGTTCAGTGTATGTGTGTGCCAGGACTGGAGTTTAATGCACGGTTGAAATGCTTTTCTGGGTGGTTGCTGGGATTTTACTTACTGATCAGGGTTGGGTTTTTCGGTTAAGTGTATCGCTTTATTCAGTGGAAACTTACACATTTTGCATTACTTTACAATGGTTAAAATTATGAGAAAAAAAAACATTATTTTGCTCTATTTTTATTGCAATGATTGTTGTCATTTGGGAAATGTATTTTTCCTCTTTATAAGCACAAATCAATAGAATATCGGATAGTGTACGTATTTATAACAGGATATCAAATTGCATTTATGTTTCTCTTCTAAAACAATGACAAAAAGACTTCTCGCTGCACAGGGGTTGCACGAGTAATGTTACAATCCACAACCACTATCGCAAACAATACAGTCGAGATCCAAGATACAACACAGACTGGCTGAATGAAACTTTCATTTAAGCAGAATACCTCAGATTACTTGTACAGTACTGTATGTCAGTGTTTCAGATCACGGTCGCCTCTGCAGAGAGAGCGAGTGTGAATGATTGCCAGATTGCATAAAGTAAAAAGCTGGGAATAGGACGTATCTGTTTAACAGAAAAGGTCAGATTGGGGGATTTTAGGTCTTGATATCTGGCAACCGCAAACATGAACGCTCTTCTAAAATACAGCAATCTGAAATGTTTTGACTCCTCTTTTTTCAACAAAAATATAAAGTTTTTGATAAAGTTTTCGTTCTTTTACCTACATTTTACTTTTTTTCATCATTGATATTGCATGTTAATTTAGTCTCAGTTATCATTTAATGACCTTTTTATCATCTCATCATCGTCTCGTATTTGTCTGGGGAAGATACCTCGTTGACAAACATTTCTCGTCATAGTTTTCGTTAACAAAATTAAAGGGTTACTCCACCGCAAAATGAAAATTTTGTCATTAATCACTTACCTCCATGTCGTTCCCAACCTGTAAAAGCTTTGTTCGTCTTCAGAACACAATTTAAGATATTTTGCATTAAAACTGGGAGGCTTGAGACTGTCCTATAGACTGCCAAATAAATAACACTGTCAAGGTCCAGGAAAGTATGAAAAGCATAGTCAGAATAGTCCATGTACCATCAGTGATTCAACCATAACGTTATGAAGCGATAAGAATACTTTTTGTACATGAAGAAAACAAAAATAATGACTTTATTCAACAATTCCTCTTTTCTGTCTCTACAAATCTGTGTAGTGCCATTTTGGCAAATCTGAGCTGTATACAGGCAGCGTACGCTCCTCTGTGTCACAAAATTAGTAAAGTTTTTTTTTTTTTTTTTTATGACAAAAAGCATTCAAAATTTTGTGATTTATGACCTTTTTCCACCGTTTCTCATGATTTTCTTATGATACACTGTAAAAAATAAGTGTAATTTTAACTGTAAAATTTTGTAAAAACGCTACGGAAAAAAACTGATAATAGGTTAACAGTAAGTTCCCGTACTATATACAGGGAAAAACTGTAAAAGATCTAACAAAGCATTTAATGTAAATTTACAGTAAAATTCTGTTAATTATACAGCTTTTAGAAGTAAAAAAAGAACAAATCAATGTATAATTTACAGTCTAAAACTGTAAACTGATATTCCCAGAATTCCCTGCGTTACACTCCACGTTTGAAAGTATTTTGTTTAAATAATCATGTTTTTAAATAGTTCTTGTTATCAGTTATGTACATTTGAGCTTTATGTTACATCTTCTGTTGCTTAATGAAAGTTTTTTGCATTATTTAAGTATCACGTGTGTTACCATGATGGTGTTTTGTGTTTCCATAAATGTGCACCTTCTATATGTTAATATATACTTCTGCTTGTGGTGAAGCTACTTGTGATGAGCTTTGACACTTCATGTGGCTTTCTCTTATCCAGTACCATCTTTATTATTATGGTGGTTGTCAGTATTTTCAAGGTACAAAACAGATTTAATTTTGTGTGTTGTTGAATTTACTGGTTTATATTCACATTTTCTTGTTTGTAAATTACAGCTTTATATTGTAAAATTAACAGTTTTTGACGTAAATGTGTTTACAGTTTTCTGTATTTTTACAAAATTATTCTGGCAACCACAGCTGCCAAAAAGTTTTTGTAAAAACAACAAGAAATTTTTTACAGTGTACATTTGATTATTTAACATCCATTACCGCCATTAATGTTTAAAAAATAGTTTTTACATGTAATATGTTAATTACATATTTGCTAGGTCCAGAATAGTTGGTACGGCCTGATCTTTGAGCAAAAGTATTTTGGCAAAGCTAGCATCATACTGCGATTTGTTCCCAAAACAGTCAAGGTTGAATTGTACTGAACACTCAGGTAAATTAGCACTGACGAGACTGGGACATTCGCTGAAAACAAACTTTTAAATCCTTTGACAGCGTATATAAACATGCAAAAATCTGCATCGTTGTGTTGCGCTGGAGGCCGTCAAATGCAAATGACTGTGTCTAGGTGACATCACCTTGTCCCTCTGATCCATAATTGACCATTTTCTGAGGGTTATTACATAAATGCTTTTTTTTTGTTGTTGTTGTTGATTGATTGATGAGGACAATATAAGACTTGCATCATGTATTAATCATACAGAGACCTCTTCTACATCAAAATATCAAGGGGAATTTGGTTTCTCATGTCCTGACCCCTTTAAAAAATGTAATCCAACCTTATACAAGCAGTACTGAGTGCACAAACTGAAAGTTTCTGTCATACTTGTATCTTTCTGAGAAGAAGCCAGCGTATCTCTGAATTCTCTTTCCTGTACTTTTCACTCCTCTCATATGAAATGGTCTATAAACGCTTTATTTTTGCAGGCTTCTCAGCTTGTTCTAATTAAAGCAGCTAGACAGGTCTGATTGGAGGCTTTTTGAAGCCTTGGTTCTCACTGCCATCTGGACAAGCACATGGGGAATGGAGAAACACAGTCAACAATCTTCACTTATTGTTAGAGCTGATTGCTGAGTTTATTAATTTACAGACTGAGAGTTTGTTGCACAGTCTGTGGAACTTGCTCATTATCTATCTATCTATCTATCTATCTATCTATCTATCTATCTATCTATCTATTCTTTCTGTAAGGGAATATGTGCTCCCATAATCATTAGTGTAATGCGGCATAGCTTTTTTTTCAACAGTCGCTTTAGACTTGACATGCTTGTGATTACCTTAAGCACAACTGTAATTGCAGAGTTTTATGCAGATTTGCAACAAATATGAATCAGAATCAGAAAGAGCTTTATTTCCAGGTATGTTTACTCGGGATGAGAATTTGTTTTGGTGACAGAAGCTTCCACAGCTTAAAGAGAATGACCGTGACCAAATAATTAATTCTATATTTGCATTTGAATGCTTGTTTTCCTGGCAGTGAATTGTTATTATTAAGGATTCATGGCACTTGGAAAAAACATTTCTCTTTTTTGGCTTTTTTTCTTACTTCCAAAAACCTTGTATGGCACAAACACCCCATCATCATCAAACACCCAACATTGCTACACTTTAGTCCCACCCAGGTATGTTTGTAGAAAAATGATAGATTCAGCTTGGATGTGTGTCTGAACACAATGACAGACAGGGTGATTGGTCTGAGAGCATACAATACTGATTTGGCTTATATTTATGTTTATATCTCACCTGTGGAGCCATAAAACATAAATGGTATGTCTCCGCTGAGGCCTCTCAATGTGTTCATATGACACTTTAACTAGGCCCGTGTGCCAGACTCGGCTAACAGCAGAGCAAATATGCTGCACTTGTTTATGGCCACAGAAAGAGCCCTCTAGCTGCTTTCCAACATCTCTGCTTTGTTTACAAGATTCATCACTCACTGCTTGGAATATTGATGTGATTTAGTTGACATTATAAAGCCTGTAGCTGTAACTAAACTCAAAGGAATTATTCTGTTGGAGAATCAAGAAATTTAATTTCACCGAAATGAAGAAATAAACTAGTTTTATGAAGTACCAAAAAGCCATTTTCAGAATGCAATTCTAGATTCAAGCTTATTACAGAGTGTACAAACATAAAACTTTGTTATAGATCACACTGATATGGATTTGTTGGCCATGTCTTCATCATTCATTTTTCCTACTTATGAATGGCCTTTTAAGGATATACTTCATTGTTCTACACTAATCCCGACACAGACTTTTGAAATTTGAAAATCAATGAAATGATGTGAATTATTATATTTAAAACTATGAAAATCTCCAATAAGAGTGAAAAACCAGTACAATAATTATTGTGTGGAAATTATTTACTACTTTTTTCAAAACTTGTCTTGTTTTTGTGGCATCATTTATACCACAAACAACAATTTTCCCCTCAATAATATATATATTATATTTGACAACAGTATCAGTAAAGAGCATGTTTAAGACTAAATAGTGTACGAGACATGTGAGGTGTGAAGAAAATAAAGACAAATTAAGATAAATATCAGCTGGGAATAGAATATTTTTGGTGCACTTTTTTTGTTTTTAAGATGATGAAAAAGTATCAAGAAATAGTGTTTCTTAGAAAACAAGAAGGGTGTTTCCTGTGGCATCAATAATTTGTAGGAGAAACAGCTAGGCCTATCACAGATATAACAAGTCCATAGGTTAGCTGAAATACAGTTTAAGACTCTTAATTGTATTTTGTGAATTCTCATCCTGAACTCCACCAAGATTTGGTGTGATATAATAATCTCATGCTATTCAAACAAAGTGTACTTTTGTGTACAAATACAAATAGCCAAAGCTCAAAGAAGCCCAGTGATATTTTTGATATTGTGTTTGAGCATGACTATTGGGATAAAAGTGCATGTAAGGAAATAAATGATGCAGAGACTGATGCTCTTTGATGAAGCAAGCAGCCGGAGGTTTAGCAGGTGCAGGAGGGAATGGGGGCTCTGCTTGCTGACCCAGAGGGCTGCTATAGCTGGGCGGAGAGGACTGGGTATAGACATACAGTGATGAGATGCCAGATGGGTGTCTGCCTTCCCAGCAAACACTGAGGAAGTCCCCTGCCAGCATCATGCTGCGACCCATAATCCTTTGCTTTCATGCTGGGCTGTACGTCCCGTGCAGGTGCCTGTGCCTCCCTCTAGATCTGTCCTGCTGCTCCGGGTTTCATCTCTCAGACTATGGAAGCCAGGCGTCTCAGGAGATGCGCTGCTCTCCATCACGTGAGAAACCTGTTTAATCTCAACAGGGGTGCTGATGGCCTTTAATCCATCATCCTCTCGTATTCATAAGGTTTACTTTGAAGAGATAGACTGCTGTCACCGCTGCAATGCTGCCCGCTTCAGATCCAATGCGAAATCGCTGCGAGCCAGCCATATCTCCAATGAAAAATGACAAAGACTAGCATGCGCTTGGCTTCTTGAATATCGTAATAACTCCACTTATTAAACAAATGCTACTTTTAGCTTCCTTTGCTCACTTCGGCTTTATTTGCTACAACAAAACAGTGTCGATAAAAGCCTGAGGATATCATGAAATATCTAACGAGTCAAAAAAAAAAATAAAACTGGTGTGATCGTTTTACTTTTAGAATTCAATGCACAATGAAAACATTCTGTAACTTTTACTCGAAACACACTGCACACTCCATTTATCAATGTCAAGCTGCAGAAATGGCTCAGAAATTATTTCTGTTTTGATGTCAAAACTACAAATACATTAACACGCGATGGCCTGGCAATGCATAACAGTTGGAAAGAGAGCCTCTGATAATTTTACTGTGACCCAAAATGGTTTATGCAGCAAATTGCAGTGGAAGTTGTTTTGTAATCCTGTCACATTGTAATGCAAAATTATGCAAATAGCCCTCTTTTCTTTTTAGTCTTTCAACTTTTTGTTCAATTCAAAATGTCCTCGCCTTTATGTGACTGAAGTTAACAACGCACCTAACTGTATATATATATTTTTTTCCAATGTCCTTTTTGCTCAAATATACACTAACTGTCTGTTTTTAAAAAGTTATACTCCATCTTATACAAGTCCAACGTCGACATACCATGGAAAACATGTAAAACTAAACTATTATTAATCTAAGAAAAACCCATCATGGTTTTGAGCATTATCAGCAAACAGCTTTACAAAATATATAGAAGGAGAAGAAAGCGATAGATATGTTTGTGATTGAGCTGGCCATTCCTCCTCTTCATCACTCATAAGGGCTTTTAGCTAGTGTCTATAAATCAAAAGCTCCTCCCCATTTCAGCAGCAGTTGATCCTGTCATGTTATGACATGAGAACAGGTGAAGAATACAAACCTCAGTGAGAATAAATGAAATAACCCAGATTGTATGCCTCCATACAATACGAGGAAGTCTTTAAGCCCTTCCAGACCCCTGCCGATAATAGCATGTTCCCTCGGAGGTTGTAAGATTTACTGCCAATGGATGAAGTCTTTATGTGTGCAGCAGGAACTATGTCACATCTCCTGTACCCTGACCATTTCAGTCCATACCCATCTATGTGAGATGAAAGCAGGAGCTTTTAAGTGGTCATCAGCAGTGCACTACACTACCTCTCTTAGACAGTGACATCATAAATACATGGAGGTGAATGAGGCAATCTTCCCTAAATGTATGTTTTTCCCATATCCTTATGATTCTTGGTGACCTACATGATACATAACCATTATTGCTTTGAGCAGCCATTTCTGTTTTCATTTGCATATTCCTGAAATACCATTTGCTTAGTATTAAAATCATTATTACATTGATTTACAGCAAACATGGAGTTAACAATAATCCTTTCACATTTCCATTTTCCACCAAAGGTCTTGTGACCTTTTTGCTTAGCTTCAGTGTGTATCATTAATAAGGCGATGTCACCATCTGTTCCAATGGCAGCAGCCATTGCTCTCTGCTATGAATAGAATCGGTATTAATCTTCTGCTGCTCTTCACCGTACATCACATGACTGCATCCACCATCAGACAGATGCTTAGGAGACTGATCATCCTGATAACCTCCTAGTTTAATAAGATTATGTTACAAAAAAAAAGTCATTAAAACTTCACCTTTTTATAGTTTTTCTAGAGTAGAGTAGATTGAGATTTTTTAACTTTGCACCACATAGCTCTGTTATGTTAGCATCTTGTGCTATTATATATATATATGTGTGTGTGTGTGTGCTCTTGTTTTTGTGACGTATCAGGACACAACCCTGTATAATGACATGGGTATGACACAGGTATTACAAGGAGAGGGTGACTTATGAGGACATAACCCATGTCCCCATTTTTCAAAACGCTTATAAATCATACAGAATGAGGTTTCTTTGAGAAAGTAAAAATGCACAAAGTTTCCTGTGAGGGTTAGGGTTAGGTGTAGGGCCATAGAATATACAGTTTGTACAGTATAAAAAGCATTACGCCTATGGGATGTCCCCACTTTTCACAAAAACAAATGTGTGTGTGCGTGTGTGTGTGTGTGTGTGTGTTGTGATATAACAGCCCTAAAAACAGCCATCACCTGGTCTAGAATACAAATGCAGATTAGCTGGATTATAATTTGATCTACTTTTATAATGCAGTTGATTTTAATGATGATTTTGAATGTAAGTTTTGGCATTCTTTCCATAATCAAGTTCATAAACACTGTACTTATATGACTAAAAAACAGCTGCCCCCTTTATTTGAGCAAAATGGCCGCCAAGTGAACTGACTGAACCATAAGGGGAAAAAAACTACAGAGAGAATGTCACGCACCACACAAAGCTGAACCAGAGATAAATGCTGAATGATAGAATTTTTTTTTCTCCCTGCGGCTAGACAGATGAACATTGAAGGCTCCTCTTTGTGGAAAACTGTAATTGCTACAACTAATGTTTAATTTGCTCTCTTGTCTAATGGATCTTGTCATTTAGGGCAAGCTATGAGCTAATGAGTGCTGCTATTAGCGTACATATTATATACAGGTCTCCTTTCCCACTTTCTGTTCAGATCTGAATGAAGCACATCCGAACATAATGCATTTTTTTTTTCAGCATTATATGGCACTTTTAAACCCTCAGTTAACAGGGAAACTGTATTGTTCAGAATTTTCTCTTTCATAACTCAGGAGACTTATACATATATATATTTTATGTTAAGCTTCTCCTAAAATTCCTTAGGGTACATAAAAGAAACAAATGAGACTATTAGCTATAATAGTGCATAAATAGTGCTCAAAGTGCATAAACAGAGCTCAGACCATTTGCTCTTTTTTGTTTTCATATGGAAATCTCTGGTTTTCGATGCCATACTTGGGTTTCTTGCAGTTAATTTGTTCTTAGTCTCTGATCACTCCCCATTTGTTGGTTTTATTGTTCTCATTTGTACAAGTCCACAATCCTGTCCATTGTTATTTTGCTTTTTTTTTTTTTTTTTTTTTGAAAGAGAGAAAGAGATATTACAGAAATTCTCTGCCATTTGAATCATGAGCCTCATAAGTTTTATTGATCTTTATGACATGATTTTTTGATGGAATTGAGATTAGATATTTTCTCTGGTGCTGCATGCTGATTGTGTTTCAGTCTGGTTAGCATAGAGAAAAAAAGGAGCATAATATTACTTGTTTCAGACGTTTCATTACCTACTCATGTTATTGTTGTCCACAGTCAGCGCACCATCTTCGAATGATTCAGGACATCAATCATACATATAATGTTCACTTGATGTTCAGTCCTTCCACAGCTGCTTCTTCTGCCAGATGCAAATGAAACACAGTTTTGTTTCATTCAAAGAGTTGCTGTTGCCAAAAACACAACTTTATTGCAGTCCACAAAAGCAAATAATCTTGACAGATTTTTAGAGCTGCTTTGTGTCAAGTTTCACTCCACTGCTAGAAAACAACAGTCAGACGTTCATAGATTTAACAACAGAAGCCTCAGCATGAAATATTTAGCATATCCGTGTGAAGATTGTAAAGCCTTGGACCTTTAGATGTATGTTAGTGATTGAAATGGATGGCCTCTGTGCCTCATTCTTCTTCGGATCAGAATGGATTTTTAGTTGTTTAGTTTACACAAAAATAAATCTTTTTATTCATTCACATCCAAACCCATATAACACTGACAGAAAATCTTTCTTTCCCTAAAATCAAATATGCTACAAGAGTGATGCAGCACCATGTAAGGTTTTTGGTATCACTGATGTTGAAATCTCATTGGTGCGTATGTACAGTGCATAGTTATGAATCCTTGGCACATATTTATGAAACCAATTGCATTTGGTTTCTGCAAATGCCACTTGATAGCTATACTGTAGTACAATAGTTTTAGTGAATAAGATTGTGTCTAATTTTAAGGTGAACTACTCTTTTAAGAGTGTACATTTTTTTGCACTTCAGTCGTTTGTTTTCCAACTACATGCCCAACATTCTTCCATTATGATTGCATTTTTCATGTTTCTTTGTGATTATTTCACTGTTTTGTTGATTTCCTGTCATAGACGCCATTGTGTTATGGTTTTGTTCTGTTTTTTCTTTTTTCTTTTTATGTGTTCCCTCTGTTCTGTTCTTCCCTCCCTCCCTGAATTCCTGTGATTTCACTAAACACCCATCTACACCCTTGATTTCTGCTTTCACTCACACCACCCCACTGTCTGCACTCAAAGATGTAGCCATCCCCTTCCCCCCTCCCACCTCACTGACCTGTGCCACTACTGACCGTCTAATGCCAGGCTCCAGAGGCGGCGCTGGCCCCACACCCTCCGCCCCCCGTGACGTTGTGGCATCCCTGGTCTCCACCCGCTTCATCAAGCTGACTTGGCGCCTTCCTGCTGAACCGCATGGAGATGAAGTCACCTACTCAGTCTTCTACAGCCTGGAGGGCAATAACAGGCAGGGCATTTTTATATATCTTTCATACATACATACATACATACATACATACATACACACACACACTACTGTTCCGAAGTTTGGATTTTTTGAGCAACTTTTATTTAGCAATGATTTATTAAATTAATGCAAAATTATAGTAAACATTGTTTCAAATAAATGCTGTTATTTTGCACTTTCTACTCATCAATGAATCCTCAGCACAATTGTTTTTAATGTTGATAATAATAGGAAATAATTCTTGAGCACCAAAACAGAATGTTTTCTGAAGGATCATGTGACTGTAGGCTGGAGTAACAGCTGCTTTGCCTGCACAGAAATAAATAATTTGTAAAAAATACATATTAAAATAGTAAAATATTTTAAATTGTAATGATATTTCACAATATTAGTGAATTTTCTTTATTTTTAATAAATGCAGCCTTGGTGAGCATAAGAGACTTCTTTCAAAAACATAAAAAAGGACCTAGTTTGAATAGTATTGTACCTGCAATTATTTATTTATTTAATATTATATTATATTATATTTTTAGGTGCATCTTACAAAACTGTAAAGTATATCTGTAGATCATGTTTAATCCTAATATCCAAAAAGAATGAGATGTCTAAATGATATTTTGTTTAAGAAAAATTTAGCTTGTTTTTCATTATAAAAACAATAACAAATATAATGAATGCAAAATAAAAAATATGAATTGCACAAAATTAGTTTACTTTTATGCAAATACTTTTTAATATAAAATAACTTTAAAAGGTATATAATTATGTAATAAAATATACATTTAACTTTGACTATAGTGAAATGTAATCCAGACATGTTTTCAGGATGTTCACCCTCCATGAAGTTTTGAATTATGAATGCTATTGAGGATTGTATTCTGTTGTTTTTGTAGCTATTCTTTTAAGTAACATGTTTTTCTTATTAATATATATAATGCCATTCTGTATGAGATGTTATTGACTACAGAAAAATTAGAAAAGCTTTATACTAGAGATGCACGGAACGATTGGCGGGATCAGAATCGGCAGATTTTCCTCATGACCAGCCAATCAGTCTCACTTCTTTCCAATTTCCAGCCTATCTGTTTTGTTACCAGCAGCAAAGGCAAAAACATCACATCAGGCCACACATTCTTGCTCTCTATTGACCAACTTCTTCTCACACGTCTCATTCACTCTGGTCTCAAACAGCTTGTGACACAAATACCACAATGAGTGGCTAACTGCGCTAAAACATTCAAATAAATAAAGAAATTGTCAAAATGTCCATCTTGGAAAGTATCCAGTTAAACACAGTCAATTTTGGAACGTGAAAGAAAAGGTGTTGTGTAACAGTATATTTATTGGGCCTGTGGATAAACTCTTAAAGGTGCTGCAGTCCAATATCCTTGATTTTGCTTGTCATGTTAATCCAAGAACAAAAGACATAGAATATCACTTTCTGCTCTCGACTGAATACATTTTATAACTTTAGTGTTAAGCATTAATTTGTATACAATTTTTACAATGAAGAGTAAAGAAATTACATTTATAAGCGCCATCTATTCTATTGCGTTCATTTGTGCTGTTGTTTGTGTTTTTTTTATTAAACTTCCCATTGAAGAAAAGTATATTTTTGTTTGAAGATGCTGTCAATCATAGCTCTTATAGGTAAAAAATCTGAATCTACAAAAATCATTATCGGCAGATCACACAAATAAAAAAAATCGGTATCGGCAGATCACACAAATAAATTAAAAATGGAATCGGCAGATCACACAAACAAAAAACATTGGAATCGGCAGATCACACTAATAAAAAAAAAAACTGTATCGGCAGATCACACAAATAAATTAAAAATGGAATCGGCAGATCACACACACAAAAAAAAAATCGTTATCGGCAGATCAAACAAACAAAAAAAGTGGTATCGGCAGATCAAACAAACAAAAAAATTTAATTGGCAGATCACACAAACAAAAAAATGGTATCGGCAGATCACACAAACAAAAAATTAGTATCGGCAGATAACACAAACAAAAAAATTAGTATCGGCAGATAACACAAACAAAAAAATTTGAATCTGCCAAGAAAATTGCAATCGGTCCATCTCTACTTTATACCCATGAATCAGCAGTCAGCACCTGTTTTGTTCTCATATCACATTTGTCTCTCTGATGCTGTATAGGGAGAGGATAGTGAACACCAGTCGTCCAGGAGAAATGCAAGTCACCATTCAAAACCTCATGCCAGACACCAAGTACTCCTTCCGTGTGGTGGCCCACAACAAAAACGGCCCTGGAGAGAGCTCAGCGCCCCTGAGGGTCGCCACCCAGCCTGAAGGTAAGATCTCCACTTCCTGATAACATACAGGACTTATCCAATCAGAATATGTTTCAATGAGATGTATGTACTAATTCAAATCTGATGTTTACTGGTTTAACACAGTTGCATTATGAATTAAAAGATATCAGAAGGCTATATAATGCATGAAATCAAGCTTGCGTAGCTAGTGTCTCACATGCTTTCACGGGCCTATGTTATTATGCTGAACATTTTCTCTGGAGGTTTTCTTTCCCAAAACCTCCCCAGTGCCTCCATGTCAGTTTAAAATCTCATTATATAGGCAAGCACGAGTAAACATCTGCTGGCTTTTTGGCAAATCCTACACCTCTTGAACATCGCTGAAGGTATATGGCCAGAATCCATCAACATGAAACATTATCAGACTAAACACAGCACAGGAGAAGCCGTTTCTGGGTCAGACTTGCTCCTCTGTGCGTCCTTGGCTCTGACTGCTATAAGCACTTTATGATGTGTGTTAGCAGGATTCTGGCACTCCCGGGAATCCTGCTGCTAGGGATCGGCCTCAGAGGCTGACACACATATTACTGTAAACATTATGAATGAATCTGAACACAAGTCATCTACACACACACACACACACACACACACACACTCATAGAGTGCACTTAATCCAGTTTAGGCGCCCCTTCCCATCCTGTAAGACATCGGTGTCAAAAGAATGTGTTGTTGTTGGACAGAATGAATGTCTGTGGAACTGAGATAAAGTGATTTCTCTATCATTTGAGATGCCAGAAATGCCTGATCAAAGTTTGAAAAGTGATTCATGTAAGACACCAAATGCATTTTTTTTTAGAGCTCGAACATGAAAGGAGGTTCAGGGTAACTAAAACTGGATGAATGTGTTTAAACAGTTGTTGCAAACATGTGGTGAAGTGGCTAGAACTTGCTGGTTGTTTGTTGCTGGTTCAAGCCCCAGTGGATCCCAAAAGGAGAGGTTTTGAGGAGCATTCATGCAGCTCTTCCCCATACAATGAAAGACTGTCATGCTCCAGAAAGGACATAAAAACACAATAAATTAACTATTGTAGGTTATATTTCAAGCTTTGGTCACACTGTGGTGATTTTTTTGCAAATAATGACCCATATTTTAGCCTGTTTCTCATATAAAACTATTTTTGGATGACATTTTTGTAATTTTTGGGGTCTTGACAAAGTTGTGTTTTATTTTTATTTTTTTTAAATCTTGCACTTGCAGATAATATAATATTAATAAAAATAGAAGACCTCTTGTGTGTACTTAAAGAGAATACATTTTCACACTAAAGTACATTTTTAAAAAAGTGTACTTTGAATTAAAAGTTATACTTTAAAGTACATTTTAAATCATTATCTTTTAATAATATTTTGTTGTGCTTTAAGGAAGTACACATATTTTGATGCGTTGACTAGAATACAAAAGCACATATAAAGTATTGGATTATAATTTGAACAGTAGCGTGTTATTCAGTATTACTATTTAAAGATGATATGTTTTAAATGTGTACTAAATTGCAACAAATCTGTAATTACAAATATATTTAAATGCATCAAATACAAGTTTCACTAGAAATGGCATTAAATAAATTAGTATATTAAAATTGATCATAAATGATTGGCAGTAATTTTGGCAGTACACTGTACTGCCCATATTTCGAAGACAGTTTAAGTAATTATGAAATTGCATATGAAGATGTACATAAATCCTACTTCAGTGAGCTAACAAATTCTCTTGGGTTCAGCTAATTGCATTTGAGACATTTTCATGCAATTAACATTACTAGGGGTGGTGTTAGCACAGTGGATAAGACGCATGCCTTTGGTGTGAGAGACTCGGGTTCGAATCCACTGTGAGACACCAATGGTGTCCCTGAGCAAGACACTTAACCCCTAGTTGCTCCAGAGGTGTGCGACCTCTGACATATATAACAATTGTAAGTCGCTTTGGATAAAAGCGTCAGCTAAATGTAAAACAAGCAATTCAGTTCACAATTAAGCATATTATATTTGAACTATATTATTTCTGTAATACATACTTATTTTATAATAATGCCTTAAAGTGTTCTTTTTCAAAAGTAGTGGACTCTATGCTTTTGTTTAATGAAAACGAGCAGCATGAACATTATTCATAATTTCTTTTGGGTTACATGGAAGAAATAAAACCACACAGGTAGTAAATTACGAAAGAATCATTTTTTGGTGAACTACAGGTGCGTCTCAATAAATTAGAATGTAATGGAAAAGTTCATTTCAGTAATTCAACTCAAATTGTGAAACCCGTATATTAAATAAATTCAATGCACACAGACTGAAGTAGTTTAAATTCTTTGGTTCTTTTAATTGTTTTTTAATAACTCAAAACACTTGCAAAGGTTTCCTGGGCCTTCAAAATGGTCTCTCAGTTTGGTTCACTAGGCTGCACAATCATGGAGAAGACTGCTGATCTGACAGTCATTAAAGAAAAAGGAGCACCTAACAAGTATTGAGTATATGTACAGTAAATGAACATGCTTTCCAGAAGGCCATCAATTCACTAAAAATGTTTTTTTTTTTTAGTGCCATCTGAAATTTTCATCTAAAATTAGGATTTTTATCAGGCTCCTATATTCCTATTCAGTTATTTCACTTTAATAGCCTGGAAAAGGACCTGCACATTGCAATTAAAGTAAAATGACTCAACCTAAGCATAGGAGCTTGATAAAAATCCTAATTTTAGATGAAAATTTCAGATGGCACTTAGAGGCTTTTGCATCTGAACTATATGTATATATATATATATATATATATATATATATATATATATATATATATATATATATATACTATATACTATATATATATATATACTATATACTATATATATATATACTATATACTATATATATATATATATATATATATATATATATATATATATATATATATATATATATTGCTTCTAAAGTTCTAATTTGTTGAGTGGTGAATTGGTGGGTTTTTGTTAAATGTGAGCCAAAATCATCAAAATTATATGATGGATAATCATTGGATAAAAGTGTCTGCTAAATGAATACATACTAATTTATTTCAAAATTGGCCAGTTGTTTTATCCATGCTACTTGAATTACACTATACTTCATTTCATGTAAAGCTCAGTTTAGATTGGCGCTACATGACGACTCCCTGAAGGCATGTCAGTTGTGAGCGTGTTGGAAAACAACAGATATAACGGACACTCATCAGAGCCTATTATTGAATGTAATGATTCATGACCCTAGCAAGTAAACAAAAGTTAAGCAAAATAGAATCTCATTTCCATTCTCTGTGCTCTGCTAAGCAAATTAAATAACGTCAATCTTGCAGTTTGAGCTGACGTGTGTTAGTCTGTTTTCTGCCAGAGGTGTCTCGACACATGCAACTGTCATATGTTGAGAAGAGATGTTTCTCCCTATTCGAGTCGATTTCAAAGTGCTTTATTGGCGTGACTATTTTACTGTGTTAAAGCATCAAAATAATTTTCAAACACAAACAGTGATAGACAAAAGGTGCCATTAATAAAACATGAAATGATAAAATAAAATAGTTTTTCAGATTTTTCTCCATTGTTCCTAACTACTAGTCCAGGTACCTGGCCCTGCTCCGAACCTACAGGCAGTGGTCATGTCCCCCACCACAGTGAGTCTCAGCTGGGACATGCCCCTCACAGGCAATGGCGAGATCCAAAACTACAAAATCTATTACATGGAGAAGGGCATGGACAGCGAGCAGGTAAAAGCATCTTCACCCAGCCTCTGTAATATGATGTACAAAAGCATTGTGATATTTGATAATGCATGTGACATGTTCATGCTGGAGAACAGCTGGAGCTCTGTGGTCTGTCCTGAGCACAGGCTTTCTCATATAGCGGATGGTTTTATCTATAGCTTCCTGATGGTTTTATCTATAGCTTCCTGATGGTTTTATCTATAGCTTCCTGGTGGTTTTATCTACAGCTTCCTGGTGGTTTTATCTATAGCTTCCTAGCTTTTGTTACTGATATCATAATTCAGCCTGTATCTGGAATCTCTCTCTCTCTCTTTTCTATCAGGATCTGGAGGTGAACACACTGTCCTACAGCATGACTGGACTGAAGAAGTTCACAGAGTACAGTTTCAGAGTGGTGGCCTATAACAAGCATGGACCTGGAGTGTCCACTGAGGACATATCTGTGCGCACATACTCTGATGGTACTTATAATAAATCTTGTCTATTTGTTTTGTTTTGCTGGTCAGTTTCTGCCCCAAACCCCTGCACTTTTTTTGCTCCTCAAAATAATCACCTGTCACTGAATAATAAAAAAATAAATTAAAAAAACCTGGGCATTAAGATTTGCTAACACCCATGGAAATGTATTTTGTTGTTATTACTTTATACTTCAACTCTAGGAACTCGTGAGCTTATGGCCACCTGTTAAAAGTTTTATGCTCACTGTATAATTATTCTTCCAAGGCCATTTTTCTTACTGTTTCTGTGATATGGTGTCAGTTCCCTTTCCTAAATTGTGCTGGTGAAAACGGCATTAAAATGCTATGATTTAGTGCTATGAGATATATGAAAGAAGCCATGGAAAGTGGTGAAATCTACAGTTTAGCGGTCATTATTTAAAAATATTTGTTAGCTCAATGCTGGTATTGACCAGAATCAGAATCCAGTCCCACAGAGAGCCATTTAAGATCGAACACGACCAACAAATCCATTGTTCAGGCTCTGCTTAGTTTTGAGATGTTGAGTTCTTTCAGTCCAGTGGAAAGAAAATATCCAAAATATACATTCATTTGTTATTGCATGACACTTTATTTGTGTCTGTGGATTTCAGTTACAGTACTTATCCTTAAAGTCTATTTTCTCAAAATTATTATTATTATTAAAAAAAAATTGCCAGAAATCTAGACTTCAGTAGCATTTACTGTACATACAAAAAACTTGGCAGTTTTGTTCCTGTCTATATTCTGAAGGTTTTTACAGAAGGGTTTGCACATTTAACATTCACCTCATTAAACATTCATTGAACATATATTTTCTGATTTATGGAGCATTAAAATGACAAACCCCATCAAGAAAAAAAGATTTGAACTCTAATATGTCGGCCAAAAATTTTAACCATAAAAACATAACATTACAGAAAACTTGTAAAAAAAAAAAAAATGTCATAAAGGCTTCATTCGCCCCCAAAATGTAAATTTTTTCATTATTTTCTCACCTTGTTCAAGTTGTTCCAAACCTCTATGTTTCTTTCTTCTGTTGAGCACAAAATAAGATAAACAGTTGACAGTAGCCATTGACTTGCTACACTGTGGAAATCAATGGCTAGCGTCATCTGATTGGTTAGCAACATTTCTTTCGAATTTTCATTTTGGGGTGAACTATCCCTTTAATGTGCTGTGAATAATAAATGGAGGAAACTGAAAGCCTGTTCACCTCAGTGCCTTGCCTTTATAACAGCTAATACTCTTCTCCCTCTGTTCAGTCCCCAGTGCTCCGCCACAGAACATGACGTTTGAAGTGCTCAACTCTAAGGTAAGGCTGTGTGTCTGTCTGGCTCCGGCCGTGTGCCACCAGCTGCTGTAGTTCTGATGAAGGCTCTCCTCTGTTGCTGTGATTTAACAGTGATGAGCAGCACATCTGTGCTCGGCTAGAATGCTGTCACTGAGCTTTACATTCTCATTCATTCTTCCTCTGTGTTCACCTCCCCCTCTTTCTCGAGATAGAAATGATATTTGTCTAGCTGCCGGGGAATACGAGTCTTCCTCCTGTTGTTTTTATTCATGAGTCTGTTTATGTTTCTAGTCACATGAAGACAAGTGTCTTGCGCTGCAATAATGCACTTAGCTAGGGCAAGCATGACTTTTGCTTTTTTCACATCCTTGGAATTTCAACAAACCGCAGAGCCAAAGTATTAACGTCACCGTGAAATCAAAACTGACAATTCTTATTTATTTATATTTTTAAGTCAAACTAACTTCCCCTCCCTCTCACAACAGTGTTATTTTAATGGCATTAAGAAACTATGATATTCTACATTTGTTTGATTTTTATATTTTCCTTTTTTCAGGTTCTTTTTTGTTAAAGTTTTTGTCCATTTTTTCACTCGCAGTAAAATCACAGCAATTAGCAAACAACAGTTAATCAATCCAATCAAATGCCAATGAACATTTTTTTTTTTTTCTCATTTGAGAAGTTGTTTCACTTGAATATGTCGCAGGGACGTCGTTGGGCCTATTTTAGGGGGGCTGAAGCCACCCCAAAATGTTGCCCCCCTAAATGATAATAAGAACAACAGTCAATAACAAATCGATTTATCAACAACCGTATCATCATTAATATATACTTAAGCACAAAACCATTAGTGCTACAGACATGATGTTCTACTCAAAGTAATAATATGAATTATAATAATGATAATAATAATGTGAACATTAAGATAAACATTAGACATATTTCGGGACCACAACATCAAAAATGTATTTCTTTGTATGACAAACAATATTGACAAAGCAAAACAGATGACAAACAAAAAAAACATGTCAGGTTAAATATTAATTAATATGCATGTTTTAGGTATGTGTGTGTGTGTATATATATATATATATGTATATATGTATATAAATTAGTGCTGTCAAAATTAGCGCGTTAACGCATTCGATTAATTTGAAATATTTAACGCGTTAAAAAAAAATAACGCAATTAACGCGGTTGCAGTTTTTTTTATTTCCAGTTGTGGCCTATGTGTGTTCAACGTGCAAAGAAATATGGATAAGACCAAGGAAGGACTTTTAGACGGAAAGTTTCAGTATAAAACCCTGCCGGATTACTCTTCAGTCTGCCACAAGAAACCTTACTCTTCATTCAGTCTGCCACAAGAAACAGCAACATTAAAATCATGAACTCAAATGTCATTGTTTAAAAAAAAAAAAACAATGACTGTAACAGTGCGTAAATCAGACCTTTCTGTAACGCTAACGTTAATAAGCTTAAACGAAAATAAAGAAATAATTGTGTAGCGGAGTATTTTTTGTACACAGTGCCGCGAACTGTCAATCACTCCTGTACGCGTGCATCACTGTCCTCCTCAGCTGCAGCAACTTGCATCTCTTCATCAAGCTTTAAAACAAAAAGGGGACAAAAAGATCATATTGTCTTTGTGCATAGGCTATAGATTTATTAGATAAATGAATATCTAAATTTGTGCCTTGCCGTCTACGGTATTTTTTTAGAACTTAGAAAAAAGATGCTGCAGCCAATGAACAGCCAGCGGGGGCTGCAGGACGACTCAACCTCCGCAGACAGTTTTTACTGTTTATCAGACAATAAATACTCAAGATTTTGCTTTAGTATAACTCACAACGAGTTTCACACACCTTCTCCGGCCACGTTGAGTTGTTGACACTTAACAGTGGGAAAAGCGACACATGCGCTATTCACTTGTATAACTTAAGGGTGAATGGGTAATGTAGTTTCTGCTCTGGGTGGGATGAATTAGGAAGTTTGCATTGTGAAGGGCGCTCTGAAAATCGGCAGTGCAGGTAAAAGATTAAAACCTCTATTAAAACAGATGTCCAAATGAGCGTACCGGTACGCTAAAAGCACGTTCTGGGCGCACGGAGAGGTGGCGGTACGCTCAAGAGCTATATTTGGAAGTGGCGGTACTGGTGCATACTGGCCCACTTAAAGCACGGTTTTTCTTTTAACTTTTATTATGAGAGCCAGTAATAGGATCTGTAATATGCTGCCAAACTTCCTTTTTTAGGACCTGATACGCCACTAGTATGCTTGAAAATTAAATGTGGCGTTTTGAATGAACTTCTGATAATAAAACTTTAATTTCTGCAGCTGAGAAATGTTTCTTTTTCAGTCACTTTTGAGAAGACATGTTGAAATCCTTCGTTTGGTGTCATAATATGATGCTCATATATAGTTGTCAGTCAGATTTAATAGGCGGGGTTTATGGTAATTGAGAGTGAGCGTGCACGCGCGTCCCATTTACGACTGATTGGAATTCATTAACACACACACACATTTCACTATCACATCTGAAGTTTACGAAGTTTTTGTGAATCGGGAGAAGAGTTTTCGGGAAGTTCTCTTTACTTGCAAATCACTCAGATATTTACTCGTATATTTACAAATGTTTCATGAATGAGACCCTTTGAGTGCAAAGGAAACATAAATAAATAGTGGGACGCACTTGGTAGAGTTAAGTGCAATAGGCTACAACCTGGTATAATGCATCTCTCCTTTTTAAGGTTAAAGTATATTTTACAGTGTCCCTGTTTAAATAATAATAAAAAAAGTGCAATAAGCATTGAAAAAGAACTAATATAACATAAATGATGTCTCTTACTGGAGTATGTAGTAGAAAACCCAAGAAAGATTTAAAACTTCATAAAGACCTACGTCTTTGTTCTCTCCACTTTAGCCCTGATGCCTTTGAGGCTTTTAGTAGACCACAGCTATTGAAAGAGCTTACAGCTGGCGATGGGTTTAAGCATAGGCTTAACCTAAATGTTGTCCCATCGATTTTTCCAAACAGGGAGTCTAAACGCCCCCCGGATGTTGAGTAAAATCCATGCTGAAAAACTCCTTCAGTGTCTGCGGCGTCATGACAAGCGTCATCATCTAGCGTTTCTTGTCTCTGCTGTTTGTTAAGCTCTTTCAGTAGCTGCGGTCTACTAAAAGCCTCAAAGGCATCAGGGCTAAAGTGGAGAGAACAAAGACGTGGGACTTCAAGACGTTTTATTTGTCTGCAGACATCTTACCATTCTTTTCACCTCTTCTTAACGCTAAGAAATCTGAAGACTTACATGGCTTCTCTTGTTGCCCTTCCACTGAAAACTACAACCAAAAGACTCACAATGGGGCATCGTCATTAAAATAAAGATGCCCCCCACAGTCAAAATATAATGAAATCTTTCATGGGTTTTAGATATAACATAATTTCTTTAAGAAACATAATTTACGTTATGTTATATTAAGCCATAAAAGTCTTAATTCCCAGTTCCTTTTAAAGGTAAAATTCCCTATACAATTCAGAAAATGTTAGCAACCGCCTAGAGCACCCTAGAATAATGACCGCAAGTTTTGCACAGGCATACCTCAAACTCGCGTTTTCTTTAAATAATGTATGCAGTCTCTTTGCATTGTGGGTATACACAGATCCACACACTTTCAAGCCTGTAATGGGTTTTATGGCTCAGTAATTAGAACTGTATAATAATGAAGGCTTTAAGTCCCAGACAGAAGCTTTTTACAGTTTTGTATAAGATGGTTAATTAGTGGGCTTCTACGGACTGTATCGGGACCCCCTCACGACGTGTCCCTGGGGTGCAACGCAACAGACAAGGGGGATTCAGTCTGGGTGTGTATAATGAACACAGCGACTCCGGCAGGTAGCACCATGCACCCTTGTGACCCATAAGTCAATTAAAACAAGTTTGTTTGGATGGAAACACAAGCAGTAGTTAGCGAGGTGAACTGGAATTGGTACAAAATTGAAATACAGTAATTGCATACATGGTGCAGATTTAATTCGGTTTATTCCCTCATGGCCCGTGAACACTGCAACTGTGGATGCTATTAATTAATTCCCCACCCACGCTGGGCAGCCCCTCTCCCTGCCTTCATTATCCCAGCAGGCACCGCGGGCCCTGCAGCTAGCCTTTTCCATCCATCCTGAACTGCATTCCCGCAGGCTCCTCTATGCTGCACAGCTTTATCTATTATTCATGGGTTCAGTGTGGGCTGGTTTTGCTGCTCGCCCAATGCCCTCTGCTGCAGGACTGATATACTCGTGCATGCTTAATGTGCAAGACGATCACATCCTCTAATGGATGCCTCGGGGAGATGATGGCTTAGGTTAGATGCCTACGCTCAGGCTTGTTACTGTGGGGACTTTGCATGTACTGTAGCTGCCCGGGTGAGATGCACTGCTAATTCTCCCCTCTGATACACTGTGGTTATTGCTCTGAAAGGAAATCAGAATGTGTGATACTGAAGAAGTTTTTGGGTTTTGTCTAATGTGTAAACTTTGTAGAGCATCATGGTCAGATGGCAGCCTCCGCCAGCAGATGCCCAGAACGGTGAGATCATCGGCTACAAGATCCGCTACAGGAAGGGTACGAGGAAGAACGAGGCGGCGGAGATTACATCAGGATCGCAGCTCTATCAGCTTATAGATGGTGAGCTGAACAACACTTCAAACTCAGAAGGACCGACAAATATTTGGTTGTTTTCAAGCTATTGACTCGGCCAGTAATTGTGCCATTTGGCAGATGGACAGCTCAATTCCAAAATCTACTCTACTAAAATTTGTCATTTTTGCATTTTTTCCAAATTACAAAAAAAACTTTTTTTCCCTGCCATTTTATTGTTTAAATAGTTTGTTTAAAAGAGGAAAACATTTTTTTAATGTTAATTTAGTTTCTAAATATGTATTTTATTGTATAGATCAATTGAAAATGTAATACATTTTTACACATATTTATTACACATTAAGTTTTTACAAATTATCTAAATATTATATTTGTATATATAAATTAAATTAATGCATTTAGCAGACGCTTTTATCCAAAGCGACTTACAGTGCATTCAGGCTGTCATTTATTTTTTACCTAACATGTGTTCCCTGGGAAACGAACCCACAACCTTTTGCACAGCTAACACAATGCTCTACCACTGAGCCACAGGAACACAATATTTAATATAGAAAATATGCATACATGATAAGATATTATTATAGTCCTGTCGATTTAGTTAATTCACGTTAATTTAGCACAATTAATTATGAAAAATAATGAACAGATTGGACACATTTATTCATCTGCCCTGATCCCATTTTTAATAATGAATTAGTGTGTCATAATTAATCAGATATTTTTTTTTTTTTTTAAATCTATTAACAGCTCCAGTGTATCTGTCCTTGGCCATCCTACTAAAAAAACTGGCATAAGTGTCAGCCATTGCAAAAACCCACATTGGTTGGGAATTATATATATATATATATATATATATATATATATATATATATATATATATACATTTTTTTTTTTTTTTTTTTTTTTAAAGCCATGAGTAAATTTTGTCTGCACCCATTTACACTAGTGCTTTTGAGCCGCCATGCCAACCCCACCAACGGCTCTGGAAAATAGATATCACAAAATAGATGCCTCATGAAACAAACTCTATCCATTAATGAAACAAAAGTGAGAATTAATTTCAAAATAGATTTCTACCGCTTCATGGGAGTCGTGCTGTTTGGCATCAAAGAGCATAATAGTTGTTTTCTGTTCCATTTGAGTTGAGTTGAGATGAGATGTTGGATAGTTCAAAGGCTTGAAGTGGAGTGTCTCCCACAAGGCTGTAGGAATAGCTCTGACTTTTGCATTCAACACTCTAAGCAGACGCTTATTAACAATATAAAACAATTACAACCTCTGGCTCATTTAATGACAGCAGGCATTCCTTCATCTGTGAAAACCAGAACATGCCCATGGCATCAGACGGGAAATTATGAAAAATAAAATGTTTTGCTTTTCCCCTCTGGAATCAGTCAATTCTCATTTTGTTGTTTGTATCAGTCCAGTGTAATACATATTTGTGTCAGTATGTTGTACAGCAGAGCCGATGATGATGATGATGTGGGGGTGGTTATCGATCTTATCTCGTTAAATGGATTGAGAAACATGGAGCGTTGTGAAGCATCTTTCTGTTTGCTTCCAGAGAAATGAGCTGACTGGTTGATTGAGACGTGGTGCTTCACTTTTACTATTGCTCATACTTAGTGTTAGTGATTTAAACTAGCGGCGCTCTTGGAACCACCCAGATCATCCTAGGAAACTCTAACTAACCTAACAATCGAGTTAATTTGTGCACTTTTAGCTGAAAGGGATTTTTGTTTTACAAAGCTTGTGAACATGTATTTGTAAAAGCAAATTCAAGTGAATCAAAAGCATGTATTGAAGTTCTTCATGTATTTTTCAGGTCTGCAGCGAGGCACTGAATATATGTTGCGAGTGTCTGCTATTAATGTCAACGGCACAGGTCCGGCCACAGACTGGGCCACTGCTGAGACGTTTGAGAGCGATCTGGATGGTAAAAACAGGCAGATATCTTATGTATACTGGTGCTTGATTAGGGGGATGAAGTGTAATTTTGCTTGTTCTTTGGTTTCAGAGACAACTGTGCCAGATGTCCCAAGCTCCTTGCACGTGCGGCCACTTGTGAACAGTATTGTAGTGAGCTGGACGCCCCCGGAGAACCAGGACATTGTGGTGAGGGGTTACTCCATCGGCTATGGGATCGGCAGCCCTCATGCCAAGACCATTAAATTGGACTACAAACAGAGATACTACACCATTGAGAACTTGAGTAAGATCCTCTGTTATAATAATTCTGCTTTATAAAAAAAATACTTTGTTTATGAAAAATTATATTGCTAAATTTGCTTTGAGGAGCAAGAAGATACATTTTCAGTCTTCAAATACATTTTGGGTGAAACTAATTTTTTAAATGATTTATAGTAAATAAATATTTCAATCGAATGTTTGAACATTTAAATTGAACATTTGAGTTTAAATTAAATTAAAAAGTTAAAAAAATTAATTAAATATAAGTAAAAATTAATAAAATATATTTATTTAAATCTATTAAAAAATATATGTAATAAAATTATTATTATTATTTTGTAGGAAATAAATAACTCATAATTCAACTATTTTAATGTATTAAATCACATTTTCTGTGGGGGAAAAAAGAAAAAGAAACAAGCAGCATAGATGTTACTACACAAAGGACATAGATTACCTGACCATTTTTTGTATGCTGAAGGACATAAAATGTAAATGTCTAATGTAAATGATTATACAAATGTACTTATTACAGATTAATGGTATAGTAATGACTTACAATTTTTAATACTTCTATATTCTGGTATACCATGATATCAAATAATTCTATTATGCATAAAATATAGTACTTGTTACTTAATTAAAATAATACTGTGGTACTACTATAATACAGTTAAAACAAAGGTTTCTGCTTATTGTGATGATACATACCAAGTTTTACCATATTACTATATCCTATAATACCATGGAACTACAGCATATTATCCACGGAAGCTCAGTGGAAACTGAATTGGTAATTTTAATTTACTTTCTAACCATTCACACCTTCATGACATGAAGTAGCTCTGTTGCCTCTAGAAGTGAATTAAAGTAAACAGAACTGGGGAAATGGATTGGAGGTACTCAAGAGTAAGAGATTTAACCCTCTCTCCACCCCGTTGTGATTACATTTGAACGAAAGAGAAAAATAATCATCAGAAGAAACGGCATCATTTTTTTGCATTCAAGTTTTTGTAATTCATCTAATTACACAAGAGCGAGAGTCAATGATGGTATTCAAATATGCACCTCTGCTTTCTCCCTGCCAGATCCCAGCTCGCACTACGTTATCACACTGAAGGCCTTCAACAACGTGGGGGAGGGAATCCCTGTGTATGAGAGCGCCGTCACTCGACCCCAATCAGGTAGGTCACGACCGGCACCGCTCAGCCTTATAACACACCTCACCTACAGCTCCAACATACTCGTCCATGTTTGCCATTGATGTATTCCTAATATGGAAAATATTGCCACATTTACTGTAAAATAACATTGCACCTGCCTGTCTGTTGAACAGAAGTTTTTAATTAGACCTCAAGAAGCTTGATGCCTCAAATACTTCTAAAACTGCATTTCTGTTAAATCTGGGTAATTGTGTTGACATTATGGATATGCGTAGTGGTTGAGTGCTTGATCTCATTAGAGAGCATCCTAAGAGTTCTCCAGTAAACCTTTGGTCTTAAATGCCTATGCTTCCTAGCAACCAGAGGAATTTTCATGATTATAAGATACAGATAAAGCCATCTGCACTTCACAACTGAAGTGCTGCTTAATAGCGCCGTGCATGATGGAGATGCAGAGGCTTTATTAAACACTGCACTTATCCGACATACAGGAACATCTTAACATGACAGACAAATCCAGGAAACGAGCCACTCCACCATCGACGTGAACGTTGACATGATGTAGCTAAGTAGCACTGGTTTAAGAATGTACTTAAACATTTTAAAACACTGGTGATTTCATTGTTGTTCAAGATGGAATAGACATTTTTTTATCATATGCAGTGCCAAATGTTTTCCTAAAGATTTTAGCTAACTAGAAACATTATACTTGTACAAAAATAGGATAAAGTGCCATCTTATCCAGTCATTTTTCCAGATTTTATATTATTTATCGGAAAGGTTTAGGACACATTATTTTTTTCCCCCTTCGGAAATATTTTAACTACTACATGGTTCATAGCAGGGTTAAGAAAAATCTTAATTGCGATTGCGTTTTAAAATGTGATTTAAAAAACTACAGATAAATCAGGTTTACTCTGCCTGTATGTAGGGCTGCACAATTTATCCAACATTTTATGGTTATATATCAATATGGCTATAAAATAATAGTAATCATAATATTGTAGGTTGCAGCTGTACTTCTATGTACTACTGCATCCTTTACTGACTAGTTTTTATTAGCATAAAATTAAATATGGTGTCTATGCTCACGTAGGTCCATAATATGACTAATAATACATTAAGAGTGCCAAGAACTTGATTCACACTGCATAGGGAGTGAAAAACTGCAGCTGGCCACTTTCTGAACTCCAGAGGACTTCTCACCTCCCGTTTTGATCAGTGGTACACTCTTATTACCTCCCAGCATGCAATTTGCTACATGGCATGTCTCATTTCACCTGGTTTACCTTGAAATGAACTCAAGGAAGCCTGCTGCAGGGGCTTTGAAGATTTGTAAAAAGAACGCTATAATCTATTCCAGCAGATAAAGTAGACAGTTTTGCCTCTTCTGAGAGTACCAGAATAGACATGCATACATGTTTAGCTTAAATAAGAAATATTTTGTAATATTCTGTTACTGGATAAAAAGCAGCACTTCCAGGAAAATCAGCGAGAGAATTATGGTATGCTTAAAAGAGTGCTACTTTGCATCTGATATCTAGTGTTTTGTTAGGCATTGCATGCTAGTTTGACAGTGAGTCCATTTACAGGTACATTCCAGTCTGAAACAGAATTCCAGAGAACAAGCAAAGCTCAAACTCACGTAGTGCTCACTATGGGGCTGCTTCATCACTGTTGAAAACAGCCCACTTTGCCATTTGAAAACAGTTAAATGTTCAAGCCAGAAATAATGTGTTCTCAGTTTCACACATATGAAAGCTGAAGAGCATATTTTCCCACTGCAAATTGGTATTCTTGGAGGGAGCGTTTAGGAAAACAGGTGATTTAAAGGCAGGCAAACAGCTTTAAATCTATAAAAGGATCAGACTTCCTGACTTACTTGTTGTGCTGGTATTTGACACTATCATATCAGTAAAACCAGAGCTGCATCCACACTGAAATGATCTGAAATAATCAAAATAATTGCATCTACAGAACCTTGACTCAGACAAGGTCATTGATTCCACAAATTAAAATTAATAGACAGGATTTTTTCAAACCGTTTCATTTTCTTATTCATTAGAGCAACAGATCTCACCCTTTTTTTTTCATTAGCTGAACACTTAAGCACACAAAATAATGAGATTTTCTAACCTTGCAATTCATAGCCTATAAGGTATAGTACATTTAATTGCATTTGTAATATGACAATTGACATTTAGAGAGGAATCATGAGTATCAAAAAACTATATAAGTGTGATCTAGGACCTTTATCCAGAACACTTAATAGTAAAGACTGTAGTTTATCCCTAACAGCATTGTTTTATCCATGTAAAACTCTAGATTTGATTCTAAGGTCTATCAGCAAAGTCCTAACCATTTTGCTCACAATTCAACAGCTGTGCACTGTATTCCAGGCTCTGTGTAAATGAACTCCCACTGTCCCACTGATCGTTCTCCTTCTTTATTTATGAAGTAGCTGTAACCAAGCTGATGTAGTTCCTCGACTCATTGTAGATGTAGCTGTAGCTCTGGATGGTTTTGTGACTGTCAATTGATATTCTGTTCTAATCCTATATTTCTCTCTTTTTCCTCTTCCAATCCCGCCTCCACAATCTTCCCTTCCTCACCTCACAATTTAACCCATTAATCCCTTCTCCCCCTTCATTACATGTCTCCCATCCTAAAACCCTCCCCTTGTACGTGTAATCGCGCTCACCTTTTTTCACCTTTCACCTTTTATTTTTTTGCCATGGGACATTGTGTAATTTGCTTGCAGACCCCATAGACCCTGATGTTGATTTGTACGAACTTTTCCATGCTCCATACACTCCAGTACCAGACCCTTTACCCATACTGCCTCCCGTGGGTGTTCAGGCGTCCGTTCTAAACTACGACACCATCAAAGTCACCTGGGCGGACAACTCGCTGCCCAAGAACCAGAAGATCACAGATGCACGTTACTACACAGTGCGCTGGAAGACCAACATACCCGCAAACACAAAGTTTAAGGTACGGTTAACAGAATCTGGGCTCCTTACTGCGTCTACAAACTGAATAAGGTAGTGGAAGGTGGAGAATCTTTGGCTGTTATAACACTGACATTGATTTATTAATTTTAGGTGGCTAATACCACCACACTAACTCACACTGTGACGGGTCTCAAACCTAACACCTTGTACGAGTTCTCGGTCATGGTGACCAAGGGCCGGAGGACCAGCACCTGGAGCATGACTGCACATGGAACAACTTTTGAAGCAAGTATGTACTCAAGATGGGACAGGTTTTGGCCTCATCCATTTCAGTTCAGTGACTCAAGTAGTTGTACATGTTAATGTTCTCCATGGACAATCAAATCTTTCTCCCCAGTCCCAAGTTCTGGACCAAAAGATGTGACTGTAGTGAGCAAAGAGGGCCGACCACGAACCATCATCATCAACTGGCAGCCACCTTCAGAAGCCAATGGCAAGATAACAGGTGTCTAAGTTATATTAGAAATATATCACCAGTTAGAGACAGCAATGGTTTAACTTGCCTGTTTGATCATTACAATGTGCCTCTGTATCACTTTTTCTCTGTCTTCCCAGGTTACATCATTTACTACAGCACTGATGTGAATGCTGAGGTTCATGACTGGGTCATTGAGCCAGTAGTGGGGAACAGGCTTACCCATCAGATTCAAGAGCTGACCCTTGATACCACCTATTACTTTAAGATCCAGGCACGCAACTCTAAGGGGATGGGTCCCATGTCTGACGCCGTCCAGTTCCGCACTCCTAAAGGTAAACCAGCTCATTCGGGCTGAGGAATAATGACAATAACTGCTGCCTGCTGAAAAGACCAGCATATGTTGGGTTCTGATTTCAAAAATACAGTGGGATACTGGTGTAACCACCAGGTTTCTTATTTGGCTTGACCAGCAAGATGTCCTTGATCAACCAGAAGAGACCAACTACTAGACTATGATGAACTAGCCTAGCTAGGTTCGGTTGCTAAATTATAATTAGTAGGATTTAATATATTCAGTCACCATATACACATACGCTATTTTTAACCTAATCTAAAGCTTAACCCTTTGCGTCTACCCTGACCTTGCCAAACTTTCATACTGGCTCATGCACAAGCCACCCATAGGGTCCTGCTGAGCTCTGACTGCACGCCTCTCTCCCTCTAACCTGTCTCCTCTCCTTCTGCTTTGTCCTGCTAGCAGAATCCTCTGACAAAATGGCTAATGACCAAGGTAATTGCTCTCTCTTCTCTTTTTCCACTAATGTCCTCAAACTGAAGTGAGCAGCTTGTTTTCCCTGCACACTGAAATGTATCAGCAATCACGGAAAAATCAAGCTGGTGTATAGCAGGAAAGGAAAACATTTGCTTGCCTGACTGCTGATTACTAGTTTATCAGCATAATGCACGTGTGACTAATACTTCATACTACTAATAGTCTTTTCCCAAGCACATTTTGGTCAAATCATGAGTGTGATGCTCTTCTCTGAAGTACAGCTTGTGGTTTATCTGTTTTATTGTGAACTTTACACAAAAGCTGCAGATTCCAATATGTCACCTGCCAATTTTTCTTATCTGACCTCTTGTAGCTCCAGGTATATTGGTGAAACAAGGAAGACCCTCTGCACCAGAACAAGGTTTTGGATCAGTTGGTAATTTCTGTTTTTTTATGTTTCCAAAACTACACTGTAGAAAGCCCCTAGCAATGTGCAAAATGCCCTAGTAGCAACCAACCAGTAGTCCCTGGGAACCACCCCAACAACCTAATAACAACCTAGCAACCACTTAGCAACACCCTATTGGTGTGCAGACCATGCAGAAACACCTTATGAACAACATATTACCACTCAACCAATTCCCTCTATATTTCTGTCTTTCAGACCATTCTTTCATAAACTTTTAAGGTTTTTAAAGCTTTCAGGCTAGAATTTGAAAAACCAACTTTCATAGTTTGCCTTGACAAATTTTCATTTTCTTGTAACATTATAACCAAAGTTCTTCCATGTTTCGGGAAAACAGATATGTCTGGCACTGGTGATAACCACATCCTTGTTATCATCATAATTGTGTCTGTGGGTGCATTTACCATCATCCTGGTGGTGGTTGGTGCCTTCTTGTGTACACGCCGTACCACAACACAGCAGAAAAAGTAAGTTCCTCACAAAGTTCAAGTTTAGGTCTCCTTCTGACAAACAGTTCTAGTACTCAGTCCTGGCGTGAGGGTAAATTGTTTGACATGATCTCCAGGAAACGTGCAGCCTGCAAGTCCACCAATGGATCCCACAAGTATAAGGCAAATTCCAAAGATCTGAAGCCACCAGACCTCTGGATCCACCACGAACGTTTGGAGCTAAAACCTATCGACAAATCGCCTGAATCCAATCCAGTCATGACTGACACACCAATCCCCCGAACCTCCCAAGACATCACCCCAGTGGATGGGTCTATGGATCCTATGCTCCAGAGACGCAACTCCTATCGTGGTAAGAACTTCGATTTAAAGACCCCATGAAATCCAAATTTATATTTTTACATATAGTTTTTCTCTTCTGAAAACGGACTAGAACCCTCCTTCAGTACCCCTTACAACTGACTATAAGTACCAAGTAGCTATAAACCTAAATGCGGTTGCACACTGGATGAGAAGCAGAGTACTGCACCGTGTCGAGAAAAGTTTGTACAACAAGTACAACACGATGTAGCTGTGCGCCGCAGACAGATGCCAAACAGAGCCACCGGTGTGCGTACACTCCTAGAAAACAAAGTGTACAAATTTTAAGGATGTGGTGCAATGCTACGCTGTGCTTCTCGTGTGCTGTGCAAGGCTGCCTAAAAAGTCTCTTTGATATGTCCAGCCCTAACTTCCTGTTATCAGCAGGAAAACATCCATTCAAGATTGTCTAAATGGCCTTCACCTGCTGCATAATCCATGACATCATTCCAGCTACTGCTTCTGAAGGATGCTTCAAAGTCATGTCTACTATTTGTCATTATTGCTTGTGATTGGCATGTTACTTGCCTAAAATGGAAAAACTTGCAGCCTTTTGTTTTCGTAGCATGAATGGTTTTGGCATCTGCTGCTGTTTACCTGATATGTGTGACTACACTGCTCTCTAATGGACAAACAATAGAATCCCAATGCAATAGTGAAAACATCACATGATCTTGGCATCTGACTCTAGGAAGTCAGCTGGTTGTCTTCATATGGCTTTTGTATTGGGAGCCTGTTGGGTGGGTAAGCCTATCTCAATCTGACTTGCTGGTCACTGTCTGATTTACAGGCCATGAATCAGAGGACAGCATGTCTACACTAGCTGGCCGTCGGGGAATGAGACCTAAAATGATGATGCCCTTTGATGCACAACCCCCTCAGCGTAAGTGTGCGATCCTGAACCAGGGACTTGACAGCCTTAATTTGGCCCCTTTTCTTTCAGTTAGGATATTTAACAATTTATGCTCTTTGCAATACCATATACTTATCAAACAAGTTTCCCTGAGTGCATTATTGTAGTTGTTGGCCAGAAAACATACTCTTTTTAAGTACATTTTGAAATGCATCAGAATGTTCAGGTCAACTGCAGCCATGGAAGAGCAATTGACTATTGCTCCGCAAATTAGTTAGTTAGGTTAACGCAACAGATAAGCTAAGAATTTTCATCTGCATTTGCATACTTGTCTAGAGTATGTTTCTAGCCCTACAACAATTATTTAACCTAAAAACATAGCATGTCTTTCAATCTGTGTTGTTTGCATGAGCAGATGTTATATATGCACCATGCTTTTCATAATCTCATAGCTTTGTGTGCAAGGTCTAAACCATGGCGCTGTATTATTTGTGTCCATTCGCAGCTGTGATTAGTGCTCACCCCATCCATTCCCTCGATAACCATCACCATCATTATCACTTGGGCAGCCTGGCCTCACCAACACACAGCTATCTCCACCACCAGAGCAGCACACGGTCCATCGCCACCCCCATCTCTCATCTAGACAGGGCAGAGTCCACAGGTGAGAGTGCATTAGTGGGACTTTGTGAAGACCTTCATCATGCCTGGATACAAATATGTTCCCCCATGTTGAGTCACTCTTCTTTTTTTATCTCTCAAAATGGAGGTATACTTTGTTTGTGACCATAGGATTGTAGTGAAACTTCTCTCTTCATTTTTCCTTTTATTTCACGATGAGAACATACCTCCTTCTTTAGCACGTGCTTTAGACAAGAGCTTTGTAACATTTGTAACGCTTCCAGTATTCCCTGCTGGAAAATTCAGCCCAAACGAGCATTAGGTTGAAGCTGGTTTTACTTGGTTTAATGCTTGGGTAAGTGGGTCTTTTTTTTTTTTTTTTGTCATTTACTGTTACAATCTGCTCTGGGTGGTTGGTTAATCAACTAGTGGACCTGGTTTCAAACTGGTCTTGGTCAAGCTGGTTAGAACTGGTAGACCAACTGTGGTCAGCAACAAAGCAAATAACCATGTTCCAAAATCCATCTTCACCTATTTAAATGTACCCTATTTACTTTCTTAAACTCAGCATGAAATGAAAATCTGTTTTCTATGTTGATGTAGTTCATCCATGTCATTTTAATTTGTTCTGAATTTTGTTTGCTGGACTTTTCCAGTCATATAATCCACCTAAACCTAACCTTTGTTACAGTCGACTGCAAGCTCACATTGTTCCAATAGTTGTTTCAATACTGTTAACATTAATGTTATAAATCTCATGGCAATAATAACAAACAACAATACATTTTAGAAAGAAACATTAAGATTGGGATACATCAAGATGCTCTGGACTTTCACCTTCAGTCCTCACATCCTAGGCAATAAAAGATTGTTCAAAAGTGTTTTTTTTTTTTCAGAAGGAGAGTATTCCACCTACTCAAATTTAGGTCTGGCTTTTTTAACATGATATTACCCGTTTCTTTTTCTTTTTCCCAGTAGGCTTCTCATGACAAGGTTGCTTGTTTGCAACACCCGCATGTATAAACGTATGCAGTCTGCATCATTTGCTGACCCATGTGCTGCTGTAATTACAGAGTCGGTAAGGAACACCCCTAGTGCTGATCTGCTCCCTCCGTCTGGGCAGCTCTCCTGCACCACTGACCTTTCAGAGACAGACATAAGCTACCACAGTTCAGCCGCTGAGGAGGAGCCAGTATTCACTACGCCCACAGCACATGTTCGTCCCACGCACCCACTCAAGAGTTTTGCAGTGCCTGCCATCCCAGCTCATCCCATGTATGACTCGGCAGCATTACCCAGCACTCCACTGCTGTCTCAGACAGGTAAATTCTCCCTCACACAAGATATTGTACATTCATTGAAATGCAAGGTAAGCTAATGGTAATTTTAATGGTGGAGATAGAGGATACAAATATCTTATCAGCATCCTTATACCAAGTTCAAAACAAAAGCATTTATAGCACGAAAGGTTTGTGGAATATTGAGCCTAAATGGTATATATACAGTGAGAATATAATAGGTCCTAAAACAGAGCCTTGTGGGCCACCACAGTTTAAAGTGGCTGAAGAGGAAGACAAATTGACTGATGGAAAAGTCTTTTCAATAGAAAACTAATTTATTCCTGTACCTTGGATCTAGTTGTCACACACCATCTGTTCTAAAAAGAATGTAATGGTTTTTGTATCTTTATAATGGATACCACAAAGTTTCATGGTTAAAATGTAGAAAGACAGACTGACTTCTTTGATTTGTTTTAGGGCCTCACTCAGTTAAAACAGCCTCTGTCGGTACGTTGGGAAGGACAAGAACTCCTATGCCTGTCATAGTTCCAAGTGCACCAGATGTCTCGGAAAGCAGCAGACTGTATGAAGATACAGGGAGTGTGAGTACTTTTGTTCCTATAATGCTCTGTACTACTTTTTCTCTGTACATTAGGGCTCTTAGAACAAAACCACGTACACTTGAGTCATTTCTGTTATGCATTATATTTTGAACTCTGTAACATACAAAAAAAAATAATAATAATTAATGTTATTTGTATTTTTGTTCTCGTCTAGGAGCTTTAACTATATTAAACAAAGTTTGATTATTTATACAGTGGCAATAAAATATATCAATAACATCAGGATTTCAGTAAGGCCATCTGCTCCAAAAATGTGTTTTATCTAATTTAGGGTCATGACAATATACTGGGTAGTAGAAACACCTATTTTATGACATTTGGCATTGCATTCAAGGTATATATTTTATTCATTATACATCAAACGTATGACCTTGGTGTGCCATGTTCTACTGTTTAAGCTACTGCAATGTCATGTACTATGTTGTTCTAGCGATACTGTTACATATTGACTATACTGTTACATATAGAATATATTTAAATGTAAAAAATGCTAATAATAAAATTATTTACATATTTTTCTTCTCTCTCAAACCTTTACCTGCTTCTCCCTTTTAACGGCTGTATTTATTGATTATTATGCTTATTACAATTAATTACTGTATTAATTAATTTTTTTTTTTTTTTTTAACCAAATTAAAACCATGCAAAATGCACAAAAATACTGTACCCCTTCATCCATTACCATGCATGTGGCTGTGTCATTTGATTTCCTGCTTTTTTTCTGCAGTACCTTTGACCATTCCCTCATAAACCCAGTTCCCCAAACCCCAGCTCACCCCAACCCCGCCCTCCCCAGTAACCTTCTTCATCTCCCTCAGAATTATGAGACGGACGAGTTGACAGAGGAAATGGCCCATCTGGAGGGCTTAATGAAGGACCTAAACGCCATCACGACAGCCTGAGCACAATCCTCACAATAACAGTAGACCTTACCTGCCACGTGGAGGACGTACAGCATGGAGGAGTTCTCAATCATTCGCTAAATGGAGAGAGGGAAGAGAGTGAGATAGAAAAAAAAAACACTAATGTTTGACATACCTTGCTTACTCTCAGGAAGGAGAACCCCATTAAATGAGGACAGTTCTGAGAAAGGACATGGTTACTTCAACCAGATGATTGTGATTTTTCTCTCAGCATCCTAAAACGTTTCCTTTTGTTTCAGTGGAGACCGTTTGAAAAGACACCATTTTATTATCTGACGAAAAAAGGAAAACTACATAATGCTGGTGTACATGTTGGGGCTTGTAAGGCACAATTTACAGTGTTTCATTTGTGTCTTTTCTTTGTATGTTTTTGTATCTATATATATATTGCCCCGTTCCATTGAGGTGAACGTTGGACATCATCCTTTTGTCCTTTTTATTTCTGCAACTCATTTTGTATTACGCATTTTGATTGATGTCTCTTTCTCTTTTGTATGTTATATAATGTGCCATGTCTTATTTTCTTAAACATATTTTGTATTGTTTTATATGCATATACACTTATCAGTTTGTATATATGTTAAAAATAGACTCATTTAGTCATCAAAGCGATGTTTTTGACATCTCACGACAGTTTCCGTTTATTCAGACATGCTGCTTTTTACTTTTGCTATTAGAATGAATTTTTGCAGTTTGCAACTTCACTTCCCCCTTCTACATTATGCCTGTTTTAAATGGGAGTTTCCTTCAGATATGCCTTATTAAATTTGCGTGGAATGGCAGATATCAGTACAACTGGGAAATACTTTTAAAATGCTTATCACACAACACTGTGATATTTATTCTGTAATGCAGAACTGTTACTGGTCACTCAGTCGAGTGGTACGAGAACGTAAACCTCCATCACACATGCTGTCAGACTTGGTGCTCAAACTCAAAACTTCAGGTTCTACATGTTACTGCTAAATGAACACATTTGGTACATTGGAAAGTGCTTTGAATGGTTTATTTACTTTTGCTGCATCGGTTTGAATTCTTGTAGCAAAGCTTACACAAACTCAATGAATGAATGACATTCACTGTGAGATTTCACAGACAACATTCTTGGCACTAAATGCAACAAAGTGCAAGTGCAACAGACTTTTATACTGAACTCCCAATGCTCATCTTTTATTTTCCATGATATTTCTTGTATTCGTTTCATATGAAGTACTTGTATAGAATGTCAATGTGTGAGGCAAAAAACCCAACTGTTCCTCTCCTGCTGGATATGGTTTTGATCTGTAATTTTACCCAAAGAAAATATGTAACAGCAATCATAATTTTATTGATTTAATGTCTCCTTGAACATTTTCTTGAATGTCATTCTGACTGCAAGAAATTCTGGGTCATTATAGAAACGTTAAAAAGCTTGGTAAAAACAGTATGACCTATTTGGGATAACCTATCAAGTTGTAAACAAACCTTTATTTCACTTTTTCAGCAATTTCAAGAAAATGAATTTTTTTTTTTAAATATCCTGTTTTGAATATAAATCTCTATTTGTGTAATGTAGTGTCATAGTTTAGCATAGGCAGCTGGTCTTCTTTGTTCTTTTGCCTCCGAAATCATATTTGAGCGGCAGGTTTTCATGTGTTGCATATGCAGAATTCTGTTGTTACTTATTTCTGTACAAGGATCTTCTTGCTGTCTCCAGAAATTGTATTCTTTTTTTTTTTAACAAAACCAAACACTAAGAACACTGCCTTTGGTTTTCCTTTTATTGCATGCAGTTATTCTAACTACACTTTTGTTTTTCAGGTCTCCCATCATGCCATTTAAAATAGTATTTAACATGGGTAGCATGCCTTTTTCATTTACATATCAAATTCAGTTGTATAGCGGTGGTGTTGTAACATTTCAGAAACTATTTATTATAAGCTAGTTTAAAACTTGCTTTAACGTGGTGCAACTGCATTGTATTACAATTTGAACAGGCCAGATCCAGTGTTATAAAGACTGATTGTGAGAAGAATGATCATCCAGATGATCAAAAATGACTTGTTCAAACACAAGGATGTTGTTTTCCTGCAGTCTTTATTGACTTCTGATAAGTTACACATCTAGACTCCTCTTGGTGTTTTAAAGTTCATTCCAATGCTTGGCTGGGTGACCTGCAAGTTGGAGATGTTGCCGAAGTCCTGCAGTGAGAGAAAGAATGGGTTAAAGTGGGTAAGGTATAGCCATTACAGCACTGGATAGAATTTACGGTTCATCTACCCAAACTACAGTCAAATCAACTTACAAAAGTCTTCAGCATTTCCTTGGTATCTGGATCAACCTCAATAATCTCCTGATCCAAAGCAGAGACCTGAGAACAGTGAACAAGCACATGAAATAAAGGACTAATACAGTACTAGTGAAGTCAAACACGAGTATCAAAAGGTATTAAATCACAAAATCTCTGGTACCGAAAGATTTGGTATCTTGCTGAATTATATTACTTCTACATAAACCGTTAACAGGAACATAGTTGTCATTTTGTGCACTTAAAAAAAAAAAATAATAATTCAGTGGAGTTGTATAGGAAATGTTTTACACTAAACTCCCAGTGTACAAGTATTGGAGAATTAAAGCCATTTGAGATGTTTTGAAATGTTTTTTTTTTTTTTTTCAAGAGACTTGAGACAGAGGGTATGGATTTGTTGTATTGTCTAGAATAACAGTCCTTGTTTCAACCATGTAGAAGATGACATTATCAAACATGTCACTTAAGTAAAACTCATTTAAACTGTGTGATGTGCCCCAGCAGAATACTGTTAGAATGACCCCAAATTCAATATATGAGGTCCAACATGCCCCGTATGAGTTTGTCTGATATTTATACATCTATATGACAAGCATTATCACTTGAGCAAGAGTGTGGCTCCTCCTTAATATCAGCGTGGCTGCAAATGTGATGTTTAACTTAAAATCATGAAAGTTCTTAAAGTATAACGGTTTGAATTTTTAAACAAAAATGGTTCTAAAAAATCTGAATGTCTCACTCATTAAGACCGTGACTTGTTACAACCTACTGCCAGTTTTATATAACCGAGCCTATAACGAAGCGGTTTTTGGGGGAATTTTGTTTAATAAAAAGACACTGGTACATACAAGATCAAAAAAATTGAATGAGCCAGTGACAGCATTTTTTCATTTTTTATTTTTATTTTACATAAATATGGTACGTTTAGAGATGAAGGACCTGCCAGTTTTATTAGAATTCATATCCAATACTCAAAATGCTGGGCTTAAAGTTCTCCGGCACAAGTGCCAAATTTCCAGCGTGCGGCTGGGGAAAAAATAATCCTACATAAAAAAAAATTTTGAGTCCATGAGTTTGCCTACCAATGATGTGAGTGGAGCAGCGGTCACTCTCACCCAAACTAACATTACTAACCAATCAGAATGTTTCGCTCAAACACTGCCATCTTTCAAACTTTAGAGTTACAGTCAATGCATGCTGCCCCGCCCCCAGAAAAAAAGTTCAGGTTTAGGATTTTTTTTTATTTTTGCTTTAAACCCTGAAAATGTCCAACCATCAAGCATCCTTTGGGACAAGTGTCTGCCATTTTTATTTTTTTATTTTTATCTATAGTATTCCTTAATCGGAACGGTACAAAACTTGGCTACTTTTCCTGAGTGTACCACCTGAACACAAAACAAAAATGAACTCGATTCCACAAAGTGGTTTAAAAAATAAACACCTTAATCTGAGCCTCATGGACAAAAGTGGGAACCCACAGGAAATTAATGGAAAATGCTATAATTCAGAGCCATTTTTTTATTAGTCAAATAAAAAAAAAAAAAGCAATAAATTGAACAATGCAGATACAAAGCATTGAATGAGCCTATAACAAAGCGGTTTTTGGGGGAATTTTGATTAATAAAAAGACACTGGTACATACAAGATCAAAAAAATTGAATGAGCCAGTGACAGCATTTTTTCGTTTTTTATTTTTATTTTACATAAATATGGTACGTTTAGAGATGAAGGACCAATTAAGAGCTGCTATACGAAGGATGCTTGAAGGTTAAAACATCTCTCAGCATTACTGCAAATCCATCAATATACTTCATGACAGCATGCACTTCTGGAGTGCAAAAAATGGATTTTGATTGGTAACAGCATATAGTGTCTTACTCCTACTGAATTTGATTAAAAATAATTTGGCAAAAAAATAGAAAAATGCCTCAATGTAAGAGGTCAAACATTGTCCCTTTAATTAACGTTAATTTGTCATAGCGTCTCATGGCCTTAACCAGCTACTCATGATCACAAACACTTCTTTTTTGCAGGGGTTCTGTTGGTGTACCCTCTGTATAAACCTATGGATGAGTACATGTTATGAACTGAACAGTGACTGACCTCTGGGACATAGTTATCCCGTCTCTCTCTCTCCTCCTCCTGCAGTTTGATGGAGATGCCTCTGACAGGACCCCTCTGGATGCGCTTCATCAGATGGGTCACATACCTGCACAGAAACCATATTTCACAATTTATATACAAATAACCAGTTAGCAATAATGCCTACATAACCCCTGCCCACAAGGTGTTTCCGATGGCTCTTGACTCACTCACCCCGCGATCTTGTTGCGCAGCGGTTTGCTGGGGATGATGGCGATCTCCTCACACACTCTCTTGTTGATGTGGAAGTCGTTGCCCAGGCGGGTGTAGTACTTCTCGATGACCACCCGAGCGGCTTTCTTCACGGTCTTGGTTCTCACGCGCCCCTGTCAGGACACAAACTAAACTCAGTCAAAGGAACGGGACATTTTCGACCGAGATCGGAGCTGTGACGTCCTACATTTCCAGAATCATATTCGCGTCACGAGCACATCAGCTAGTAGATCGCACACTTGTTTAGGTCACATGAATAACAGCTATGGCTTTAAACGGTCTTTCCATCAACACATGAACATGGCAGCTCAAAAGCGTCACTTATATCCCGTGAGCGCTTTGTATACGTTCAAAGTATCCCAGTAATTCTATACAGTTCAACATAACATCGGCTCTGGCGAGCGGACTCGAAAAGCTGAAAGTTTGGGGAGCGGGAGATGACGTGCAGTTGTTTTTCCAACATCCTACATTCCCGCCGAGGCCAAATGACAAAATACTCGGTTTATAGAAATATTGAGAAAACTAGCAAAACATTCTGGTGATTTTAAGAAGGTGACGATACGATAAAACAAGGGATTGAGGCGGATTGAAAGGACATTCGCTTTGAAAACCACGTACCATATTGATCCGGTCTAGAAAGAAAAGGGTTAAAAACAGAACGCAACGGAAATTTATAAAGCTCTCCCGGAAATGACACAAAAGTCCCTGAAAGAGAACCCTAACTTGCTTCAAATAAACGGATAATAATATTAATTAAAACGCAAAGTGCAGTTTTATTGACAACTTGCACAAATAACAAAACTAAAAGTTTAAAAATAAAATAAAAATATATATAATTTTATGAGATTTTATAAGCCAATATGTCTTCCAAATACTATTAATAAGGTTTCAAGCCTTTGTCAGATGTAACCTTTAATATTTTGTCCGTAACATCAAAGTAATGAGAATAAGATTCATCTGCTAACAATACAACAATAAAACTTTATCCTTACATTATAAATATTAGCAAAATAACTTATACCACAAATATATTTTTGTTTGTGTGTGTGTGTGTATATATATATATATATATAAAAACATCAATCTGCTGTATATTTATGTGTACCTGTAATTATACAATATTATTATATAATGTATAATTTTTTATTTTACACTACAAAGGTTTTAGGACACAAATAACTTTTGAGAAGAAAAAAAAAGGAAGGATTTCCACTCAGAGGTTAAGAGACATTTTCTTTTATTTTACATAAAAAAGGGTGCAAACTTGAGTTTCCCTTTACGAGTGGAGGGAATAAAAATGTCATTTGAAAGATTATGCATGGAATTTTTTTTATGACTCCTCTGGAAAATAGGCATTTTAAATGAGATTAAGATGAAGGCCTTAATCTTCCTGCAACTTAAAAAACAAAATATGTATTTAAAGAGAGAGGAGAAAACAAAACGGGTCCATCACAGCTGAAGCCCTTGACAAAGTAAAATCATTGAAATACATTTAAGCAACATTCATATTTCAACACAATAAATTCATAATACAATGAAATTTAAAGTATCTCTGTAAGTATTACCAGAACAAGAGAATGACTCCTCTATTACTGTACAATTCAGTTTTTTAATATGTTTGAAGTACAGAAACATCCTTACTGAAAGAAACGCTACAAAAACGTGAAAAAGAGAATTCAAATATTGCAGTGCTTTCCTACCAGACTCCTGTAATATAATCATTCCGAGGTCATTAAAAATGAGCAGTTAACCAGATCAGACTGATCATTAAATAAAACAAAAACAAGTTCAACAAGTTCCCACAATAACGAAAATCTTGAGACAGGAATGATTACATTTTTTTCAGAGAGAAAAAAAGCTATGACTGGAGCAGACACAATGGAAGGGCAATACAGTATACAGTGGCAAAATAGTACGCAGTGGACATTTACCTGCTGAACTGGAAAGTACAGAGGGGTCAGGCTTGCAGTAGCATGTTTAAGGCATCACGCAGCCACAGAATAACAGTGTATCAACTTCATGCCCACAATGCTCTTCAGTGCCCCATTAACAAGTAGTTTCCATTACTTTTGGGAATCAAAAGCCATGCACATAAAATCTGCATTTAATGTCACTTCCAACTTTAGGAGAATAACTATTTACCTTTCTGTATGCAAATCTGCAGCACAGTAAAGTGACCTGAACCGTGATACAAAAGCAAAGGCAATTCAAAGGAAACGGAATGGTACACCTCTCAAAAAAGGATCCTGAAAGCTTCCTGAATGACTTCAGTTTTGGGGAATCAATCACTTTCATGGAATAATTTTGTATTTAAACCTCAAATGGACTTAGAAGGCCGTAAACACCATCTTTATTAAAACAAAAAGGTACAAAAACATATGGTACAATCTTTAAAAAAAAAAAAAAAAAAGAAAAAAAAAAGGGAAACTTAAAGGAAATAGTCATCACCTTGCAATTGACGAGAGCCAGCAGTCATTATGATCGCATTATCCAAAATTCCAGTAATAAGGAATAACATCTGTTCTAGCCACCCCTCATCAAGAGTGTGGTTTCAGTGTCTAAATGTAGTGTTTAACATGGATGAGTCATTTTTATCCAAATTATCATATTTCCAAAGTACATCTGCACAGTCTTCCGTGTGTAGGACTGGCCTCCTCATTCATTAATCCAAAGCTAAACAATTTCACATTCTGCTCATATTGAAAAACAATTCCAAATGGCTTCGTAACAAGCCAAGGCCTCCCACTCTGACTTTGGAAGAGTTAACAAGAATTAAGGGGTTAAATCCTGCAAATAATTTAATAAAATCTCACTTCTTAGAGCCAGACGCACCTGGCGATAACAAACAGTGCACATCCAGAAATACTAAATTGTCTTTCAACTCTAGCGAGGCACGTAATACTTGTCGTTAAGAGTAGAACGTTAAATAAAATTCAGCCTCGATGCTTGTGCGAGACAGTATTATTCAAGTACTTTTCACAGAATAATTTAGACCCAAAGTGACTTGCATCACTAGCATAAGGAATATCTATTAAATAACGGTCACATCAGAAATACATGGAAAGTATTATACACGTGGTTGGTTGACTCCTCTATAACCGCCAACCCGAGATTTAAACGCAACTCCCGTACTTAGATGGTGGAAATCATTCCTCAAGGTGAATCCGAAAAGGAATGGGTCAGTGAGAGCTCGCCTTGTTACTATTTACATATATAAACGAGTGGAAACACACAGCTGGATTACCCAACTGATGAGTTAAGAGGTGAAACATGCTAATACAGGATCTGTGCCCATTTGCGTTACTTTCATTTGCGTTATCTATTTGGTCCAGCACACTCACTTTATCCACTGCTTCGAACATTCAAGCAAGGCATCTGTAGGCCCTCAAGGATTTCCCAAAAAACAATGGGCATGGAAAATTTCTTCAGAAAGCCTTGTTTACCTCTGTTACTTATGAAAGGTGAGCTCAGAGGTCAGTAGAATACAGGCTGACGTAAACAGGGGCCTAAAAAAAACTAGTGCAGTCACACACTCCTATGGCTTCTCTCTCAACTTTTGTACGGTGATCAAGATAAAATAAAATAATAGTTATATCATTTATCTTACATTAATTCACATTTACTATACATTAGAAAGATCCCAAAAATAAAAACATGGATTTAATGCTGTGAACAGGTGAATGGTAAAACCAAAATATGAGCAAGGCAACATCACAACCAATTTTCTGAAGTGAAAAAACAAACAAAAAAAGACCTACAGTAATTGTTTCGCATTTAACCCAATTTTACATAATTCCTGCCTAAAGGATTGCGCTCAGGAAAGGACCGCCTCATCCATGCAAGAGGTCAAGGGCGGTCCCATCTCAGAATATGCCTATGGCCACTATAACAACCTCGAGAGCGTTTACAAACACGCCATTTCAACGGCTCTTCACGCCTTTTCTGCCACATAATAAATTTATGTTAAGTTATTATAAGTTTTCGATTTTGTTGATCCAGACCCTCTCAAGCAAAGTTCCTAAAGGGAATGAGACATGTATCAGGTCAGTATGAAGGCATGGGAGGAATTTCGTAATGTCCTATCGCAGAAGCCCACTCTGCGGAGTAATGTTAAGGCATTAAATGGAGATGTTTCGCAGTGGCAGTCACTACCGTCAGTCTGCGTCCTCCCAGGTTTCACCTCATGACAACTACTAAACGAGGAAACGCCTTCTGAATGGCCGTTATTACAATATTTGTGACATCTTTCGCCTAATATGAACACATTTAGGTGTTTTCCAAGCCACTCTGGCACATGAAACGGTTGTTCTCATTCTGAACATTTAGCAGTTGTTCAGGCATAAAAAAACAACATCTATTAGGAACTGGTCATGGGAATAAAAAGTGACTATATGGACAGAAAGATACAAAAGCGCAGAAGGTTAAGTCTTACTGGCCACCTCAGCCAATAGAAAAGCAGCCAGCTGTACTTCAAAGCGGTACGATATCGTAAGAGGAGAAAGCAGCATGACTGGCTGGTGGGTTGAAGTGGGAGGAGTGCTTTAGAACAAGCAGCTTAAATACTAGTCAGTGGAACGCAGGCGCGCCACGAGTGGAAACAGCTGCTTAAGTCACACTTTCACAAAGTTCACGTGTAAAGGCAAGCTAGCATCAGTAAATGTTTTGCGCTTTGCCCATGTACGTTAAATCACTCCGATAGATACGACGAAGAAATCTGCAAGTCATATTCTAAGGCTTCGACCACTTCCTGGCAGCATGAGAACCAACAATCAGCCAACAAATACACAAACATGTCAAAAGGGTTAAGTGTGAAATCAAAAACCACCGTCTCGTGTGGAGTGGAAGCGGGCCGGGGGGTGCTCGGGGGAGGAAAAGTTCTGCAGTTTGAGCTCCATCATGGGCGACTTTTCCGTTTCTCCCTCTCTCTATGTCACACAAAGGGCTAGAACTGTGCCTATTGTGGAGGAAGAGGATGAGAGGGCACATTCAGAGACTTCCTCCCCAGCACGTCCACCGCCGAGGACGAGGAGAACGAAAAAGACGCAAAACAGCAAATGAAGTGCAGCGCTGTTCCAGTGCTTTGAGATCCTTAGGTTTGAGTGGAGATCCTAGAGACAGTCCGAGGATGAGGCCCTTCGCTGCTTAAAGTTTAGATGTGAAAAAAAAAAAAAAAAACGAAACAAAAACAATGACAATCCCCACAGAGACTACGTGTGCATGCCTCTTCGTTTTCATACATCAGCCCCCTACTCGTTTGGAGGGCTTTGCTCTTGTGGTCTTGTAAAATTTCTTTATTTGAATGCTCTAGAAACAATCAAAGGAACGGACTGCGCGGTGAGGCCGGAGGTTCATTTGTGCCGTTGAGTGTTCTTCTTCCTCTTCCTCTTGAAGAAACAGCAGCACCTGAGGAAGAACACACAGGTTAGTCTTAGCGATGTTAATGAAAGCAGCCGATTAGCTGATTCTTCCAACCTAATAATGAAGCATCTGCCCTTTAGTTACACATACGCCATCATTATGTAGCTGCCTTTGTAAAACTTAAAGCAGAAATGTGGGTTAAGCTACATATTGTCAGCGCTGTCAATAATGCATTAGTATATCCGTACCAACCTAAATGCAACATATAAATGGACAATAACTGGTCAAAGTGAAAAAAAAAGCATACTTAAAAGACATTTATGTTTCATTACAAGCATCAACAACAGAATGTTAAACAGCAACAACACGACAGAACGGGTCAGGGTAAACAAGGCACATGCAGTGGAAGAGAACAGCTCCAGACTGACACATTGAAAAGTGATAGACTTTACTAAACAAGTTTCTAAAGGATGCTGCTGTTAAACAGCCAGTAAATCTGACGGTCAGTCACTGGCTGTATCGGTTGGGTTCACTGTGGTTGTCAATGAAAAGTCATAATGTCAAAAACATGCAGTTCCTTAACCAAGTCTGCCTTTTTACTAAATACTACATTTAAATTATATTATCTGTACTATATTTAGTTCTAAAAAAATATATTTATAAATTTAAAAAAACTATATAAGTAAATAAATATAATTAAAATATGAATTATTAATTAGCTAAATAAATAATTACTCTGAAACACTGATCAGATAATTTCAGGATGTCAAAAATTTTTTTTTGCAATTTTGAAAATAATCAAACTACTTGGCTGTAAAATTGCATTTCAGGAGTGAAGAGTGAATACAAATTAAGAATAAAACCAGAATAAATTCTGATTGTGTCAACCAATCACATCAAATAAATATAATAATGCCATGGTATAAAATATGACAGTTTAATGCTGTAAAATATACTTATAATATTAAATATGCCATTGTAGGATTGGAAATTCAGTAAAATGAGAGATTTAGGATTTATTATCATAATAAATAAATAATCCGCCAAGGACTTCTGCTAGGACTTTTATTCATATGAAATTAATATGTAATAATAATGGGGGGAAAATGTGAAGCATCATGCGGTCAATAAACTTGGAACTTCATGGCTGTGCAACTGCAAAAAACTAAATCTGAATTAATTCTGATTGTGTCAAACAATCATATCAAATAAATGTAATAATGCTGTGGTATAAAATCTGAGATTTAGTTAAGAGTCTGCATACTTCTGTAAGGAACTGCGCATGTTCGCTTAACCTCTCCATCCTCATTCTATCAATTTGGTTTTTGTAATTAAGCTAAAGTTGGGCTATTTAAGGCTTCTCAGTGTACCTCTAATTAAATTTAGGGTATTTCAGCCCCTCAAATCAGACAGTTTGAGCAAACAGACCTCCCTCTTTCTCCTTCAAACTCACAGACCATGAACAGCTACATTAGCCTACATCTATGTTAGCAGATCTTGGTGTAGGCGTGATCTATATGGCCACAGTCTAGGCTGGTCCACTCCCCTTGGGTTTGATGTGGACTGGAGAGAGGGACTCACCACAGGTTGAGCATTTTCACGCAGCTACAGAAGAGTGTGAAAAGAGAAAAGACAGAGATTATTACACAGAGGTGAGACGATGAGACAAACCTAATGTCGGCGACAAAAACCAACAGGGAGACACAAACAGAAAGAAAGAGAGAGACAGACTCAGGGGACAGACAGTGTAGATATAAACATCTGCTCAATTTACAGTCGCCTTTTATTAATTAATATCATAATTGGTATTTTCTGTATCTCTCTTTGTAGAAATCTAAGAATTGTAGTTATCCTCAGCTCACCAGCCCACCGCTCTAAGATGGCACAACATACATATGCTCCAGTTTGATCACTGGGTCTCTGGCTGTAGGTTGTAGGTTACAGGCATGGGCCGATTACCGGTTTCAAGGTGTACTGCGATTTGAGAATTTCACAGTTTCAAAATGTAATTTGCAACGAAGTCCGTAAACAGCCGTTAACGAGGTCAGAGACGCTGAAGACGGATGCAAAGAGGAGAAAATACTGTAGCAGAAAATCCTAAATACTGAATTAGGGGATGAATGTTTTGATGAAGGTTAAGTTGAAGTAGTATTTTCTTTTCATCTTGTCTCTTTATAATACATATTAAAGCAGTGTTTAAAGGGTTAGTTCCGCCAAAAATGAAAATTACGCCATAAATTACTCACCCTGAAGTCATCCTAGGTGTATATGACTTTCTTCTTTGGAGTTTTTAAAAAAAATTGTCTTTGATCTTTCAAGCAGGTGTTGCACTGCATCGGTTCATGAGAAGTTTAATAGAAAAACACAAGAAAAATATCCATATTCAAACCGTAATAATCACTTTAATCTAGCTTGCGCTGATGGTTTTAAATGAAGCAGTTCCCGGGGGAATAACGTATGAGGTCAGCTTCACGGATGCAAAGCTCAGAAGTGACGCAAGCGGAAAGCATCAGAGAGATATAAACAAAACAACAGTCATTAATTAGAAGTACAAAATGAGGATTTGTAAAGAATGTCAGAGGATTTCAATATAAGCCAAGAGGAGACATGTTTTCCTTTGCTAAAGTAAGGACACTTGGCTTCCATTTCAAGGGAACTTCGAACTGCGTCCTCCCTGAACCTGAGGCTGAGCCTTCTCAATTAGAGTTGATGACTCTCATACATACTGTATCCATGAGCTGCTCTATCGGAGTGCCACGAGAGCCCCTCCTTAGAACAGTATTTGAAAATCCATGCTATCGTAAGTGTGCACGCCACCTATGTATCCTCGTATACCTATCTTAACAGGGTGTTGCTACTAGAGATCTGTTGAGACCGCTCCTTCACCAAGCTTATGCGAAAGCTAGCGTTTGCCCCTGTGTAACAGGCAAGACTTAGTATAGACGGTTTCATCGGGCGCACGCGCCTGGACCTAAGTTAACTTCCGGTCTGTGTTGTGTTTATCGGTCTGGCTGCGGTGCCATCTACAAACGCAGTTAAAGCCAAGGTGATGAGTAAACTGAAGTTGGGCTCAGGTGGTTGTGCTGCGGGATGTGTTTCCCATACATTTATTTATTTTTGGAGACTCGCCACAATTTTAAAACTGATCGATTTTCAAAAAGGCTTAGTTAAATAAACATGAGTAACGTAACATTACGTAACGTACTGCACGTTAAATAATAATAATTCCTTACATTTATGTTTAAATATCAAAACGAGGCACAGTTGTTTTTATATCGCTGTATTTCTGAAGGAAGAATTGCATTTTATATGCCTGATATAGCAGCGTATGAGCATACCAGCTCTGCTTTGTTTACAGCTGTTACTGGGGAAACCTCTATTTCTCGCGCTTTATGTCTATGCTTTAAAACATCTCCTGCTGGCAAAGAATGAATTTGCATTTTCATTAAGTCCGCCTGATCCACGCAGCAAACATATTTTGTTTGTAATCAAAAAATATCTACTCTAGAGGGACTTGACTGTTGTTATTGATTCTATTTGGAGTCTACCGGAAGTTAAGTTAGGTCCACAAAAGCGCTCACGCGCATTAACGTTTGTTTATGTTGATGCCGTTGAAACCATCTATAAAATGTTAGATTCTTAGCCGTATCCCTTTAAAGGAATCTTTCCTGATTCCAAGCCTTCAGCTCTACCCAGGGCCGAGGCCCTAACAAATAATTTGGGTATGTAGCCTAGGTCTTTGGCCGTAAGGGGTACTGTCATAGATAGCTGTCTAAACGTCCTGGGGGCAACTCCCATGGAAATGGTAGAGTTGGTACTTAGTATTTGGCATGATTCTGGCCTGCACTGCCCTCAGCATGGCATCCCCTCAGACAAAGAAGTGAATGATGTGTTCTCACGTTGGAGTTTTTTCAATGTATGCTTCTGACACTGGTCACGATGAGGTGTTCCCCATAGCGACCCCTAGAGGATGCAGTCTTGTTCCCTACTCAGGGAACCATGGTTACATTTGTATCTTGAGACGTTCCTTTGCTCCCGTTAACAAACGCTGGTTTACACGAGACTCACCGGCGCATGATCAAAGCTGACCTCCATACTTCATGCCTTTGTTCACCCACCTGAGCCGTTCAAGACACTGTTTTCAATGGATGAGCTTTTTATTAAACTTCTCATGGACCGATTGGAAGTGCAACATCCGCTGAGTTGCTTCAAACATGTTTGAAAGATCAAAGACATTTTTTTAAATGACTCTGCCTGGATTTGTCTGAAAGAAGGAAGTCATATACAACTAGGATGACTTCAAGGTGAGTAATGTATGGCTTAATTTTCATTTTTGGAAGAACTAACACTTGAAGCACAGCCCTGCTTTGTTTACAGTGGTAACCAAGAAAACGCTGTATCTGCTGCGGTATGCACCTGCTGTCAGAGAGTGAATCTGTGTCTCATTCAAGCGTCATTTGCGGTTTTATGTACTATACAAATAGTTAGTCAGAACGTTGTTTTGGTTTCAATTGGGATTATTATTAAATTATACAATCTAATTTAAAATAAAAACTACTCAAGCTAAATGTGTAGCATCTTAACTAATTTTTTTCTTAAATATTCAGAAAGTGGCTATCGCTATATGTGCATCAACACTAAAACAATGATACATTTTTATAACATTATTTGATTATATTATAGATGCTCAAAAAAATCAAATAGATTGTGTTCAATAAAGAAAAGAAGCTTGTTTTTAACCATACATTTTAACAACACATCTTAGAGCTGTAATCACAATAACAGGATACCGTAAAATAACGGCCCATGCCAAGTAGGTTGTTTAAAAGTTGTCAAAAAGCAACTTCATGTATTAGAGAGAAATCTAACAAATTTGAAAAAATAAGACTTAAATATGTTTTATATGTTGCATATTGCAATATGTTTAAGTATAGGTAAATAAGATATCATTTCTGATTTTATGACCTGGACAGTCACACAATGCAGCATTCAACAGGTTTTGACTTTTACAGCTTCAAATGCAGCTCCTCCAATCAGAATTTTAAACCAAAGCTAAGATAACAACACCGTTTTAAGTGTGCCACTCAGTAATGATAATATACGTACGTGAGATATAGAAATTAGATGAGATTAGATGAAGTGTTCTTAGTTATTCAACTCCAATATTAGCTATGAACTTTTAATATTTTAAAGCTCACAGGATTTAGAGACACGTGACATGAATTTTAACATTTGTGGTTAAAGATATATATATATATATATATATATATATATATTAGGGCCGGGACTTTAACGCGTTAACTAAGATTAATTAATTACAGAAAAAAATTTCCCGCATTTTTAATAACTTATTTTTGCACCGCGGAACGTTTCTCACTGGATGAGTTTCGGCGGACCGATTATACTGGAGCACCAACTAGCGTTCGCATATCACCGCAGCAGCACATCGAGCCTCAAGTATCACCTCAACGCAAAACATATAGCAGCTAGCGTGGACTTTACACTTTATGTTGAACTATGTATTATTTTGTTGGTGCAACAGTTTATGTTGAACTCTTTATTGTTTTGGCCAAGGTTATTGAGAGTTGGACTTAGTATGTTATGGCCTCTGAAGCAACAGAGAGATGTTTTCTAATAGTCAGTGTTTCCAATGTTCTGAATGTAATTGACAGTATTGTGTTCTGCACCAAGGTTACAGACTTGGTTGAACAAAAATAAACAATATTTTGTTGCTTAAGCTTATGTATTCAGTCATTATTCAATGATATACTATAAATCCATGTGAAAAAAAATTACTTCTCACTGTTCTCAGGTAAAATATTTATATGCGATTAAAATGCGATTAATTTTGATTAATTAATTACAAAGCCTCTAATTAATTAGATTAATTTTTTTAATCGAGTCCCGGCCCTAATATATATATATATATATATATATATTTACTACATAGAAAATTTAATGCATCTCACTGGAAAAGTGATAATGCCATTTTTCATCTTATTAAAGTAATTTTAATGCTAGTGTCCTTTCTCAGAAAATGGAATAAGAATTGTTGTACCTAATCTCACAAAAGACGTTTTCTATATGATGTAATAAATAGAATTTTTCTTTTTTTTATATAAAAAATAAAGAGTAAAATAATAAGTATCTCATTTGCTCCTCTAGTTGGAAGGCACAATCATGAGCTAAGCATAGGACATGAAACAGAAGCCGAACACTAATAGTGTGAAGCCCTTGAAAAACCCATCTGATGATTGTGTGAACTGTGCATGATGATTCTCATTTTTGGATGAACTTTCCATTTAATGTAACTTTGTGTAAAGTAGACAAGTGGCAGTGTTCCAACATTTCAGGCTTAATATTTAAATAATGATATGTAACAATGATAAAGCAGTAGACAGGTTGCTATATTCAAGAAAAGAAGGAAATGCAAAGGAGAAAGGATCAGAGAGATTAGAAGAAAGGGCTCTGGTGAGCATTAATACCCTTCGATAACCATGGCGACCTTGTGTGTTTGTGCAATCCTGTTAATTGATAAAGGCAGCTGCTGTCTGTATCACTTTCAAGTCTGTGCATCAAATAAATCAAAGACAGAGTGCTTTTTAAGATATCAAAGAACTACAAGAATAAGTGTTACAAATTATATCAGACAGGGTGTTTTGTATGACTGAAACTCAATTGCATGTATAGAAGAATAGGAAACTAATGAGTGTAAAATTGTACCTGAATTTCGACAGCTGCCTTCCAAAATGTCATAGTTAAAAATGTAAACTACCAGTCAAAAGTTTGGAATTAAGATTCATGTTTTTGAAAGAAGTCTCTTATCCTCAGCAAGGCTGTATTTTCTTGATAAAAGATACAGTAAAAACAATATTATTGTGAAATATTTTTTACAATTTAAAAGAACTGTTTTCTATTTGAATTTAAATGAAAATGTAATGTTCCATTAAACAATTTGGAGACACAGAGCACTACACGGGAGCGGATGGAAATGGACCAATGAGGGCAGGGGTGAAATCATGTAAAAACCCAGAGTGCTAAAGGACAGCTTGCATCAATTAGAGACAGAAACCTGAGAGAAGCCATGTGCACATACTTGGCCTCTTCCACCACCTCCACCTCTGCCTGCGCTGTGATTGGTGCGTTCGAGTGGGCCGCCAGTGGGTCATCTGCATTCAGTTCACCATTAGTTGAGCTCATCACCTGTGGCAAAAAGTAATGAATTAATTAAATTAATTAAAATAAAAATACAATAAAAGTATTGGGTAGCCTCAGTGTAAAAACGCTATTTTATTTAGATCAGTCATTTCATCTACAGAAATTCCTTACAGAACTGTGTATCTGTGCAAGTAACTATTGGAAGGCAGTCATTGAGGAATATCATTTACTACCATACTTTCATCTGAAAGAGGATTTAGTGGCTGGTCATTAATTCCTGGTTAAATACAACTTAAACTTTATTCCCACTGAAAATCATTTCACTATTTAAATAGAAAAAAAAAAAAAAAAAAATTTGTTTTTTTTTTTTTCACAATAATACACTCACAATGGAAATCTATAGGGCCATGTATTGTAATGCTGTTTGCTCATTGTATGTTGATTATTCAACCTGATATTAACCTGGAATATTTAAATGCTTCATTAAAAATGATTTTGCAATCAATAAAAAAACAAAAAAAATCCTTTGACTGACTTCAACATTAACCAATATAACCAGATTATGATATCCATGCTATCCATGCATTTAAAAACTAATGTTCTATTTTTGACGTTATAGTCTCACCAGATACATTAATATACAGAACGGATAAAAATTCTCTAAAATCATAAAATAACATTTTTGTTACTTGAAAGACAATGATAAACATTTAATGAAATAAAACACAAAAAATAATATTTTATTTCAGCTAGCAAAAGTATTTGTACACTTAAGACACACTTAATCTAATACAATTTGGTTTATTATTTTGTCATCTAATATATCTTTAGATATTATATAATTTCCTCCAATGAATAAAGAAGCCATTTCTGTGTTGCTTCTGAGGCACCTACAGGATAAAAGTGAAGCAAGCAGCTCAAGGTGGTGAATCTGCAGGTTTGTCACCGTTTCAATCAAATACATGCATCACAACGCTTTGCATTGTGCAATGTGTACCGTACCCCGTACAACAGGGGTTACATCATATTTTCCTGATAATCTCAGACTCTGTGTGACTACTTATGCTGTGTTTCATTCAACTCAATAAATTGGAATTTACACCCTCATACTTGGAAAAGTGATAGAATATCAAAATGTCACATTTCCAACCTCCTACTTGGAAAATTCCAATAGAATGCTACTTGACAACACTCTTAAACAACTGAATGCTATACGGTTGGAATTCAGAAATGTTAAGTTGGATTATATCACATTCAACTTTGAATGAAGCGCAGCATTACTACTTTTTTTTCTTTTTAATAAGAATAAGAATTGCAAAAAGGGGAACTCATAGAGGAAGTGTTCTAGTGAAGTGTGAGAGCGGGTGGGGCGTGCTGCTGCAGATGGTTGTAGACACGAGCGCACACAGGAGGAGGAGTCGAGCGAGGGGTGAAGCTGTACCTGCACTGAGCCTCCGTGCCTGTCCGCTGCCAGGTGCGAGGTCAGGTATGAGGAGTTTGTCTGACGGTTGGGCTGTACCTCCCAAGCTCCTCTGCGGTCGGAGATGGCCGTCTGCGTGGATGGAGGAGGTGCAGGAGGAGGCGCAGGAGGGGGGAGGTGTGGTGAGTGAGCGAGAGCAGGCGGAGTGAGGCCAGGTGGCATGCAGCACAATGCAGGAATGGAAATCAACAAGAAAAAACAAGAGCCAGTCAAAGCCAGGAAATGGCATTAGTGACTGTGGACCAGTCGTCCAATCAAATCAAAAAGCAAACACCACAAAACAAACACAGAGACATGAAGAGAAAACTTTCTGAAAGCTGTTGAATGCCAAGTGGACACTACATGCAGCAAATCCGGAATCCAACACTGAGATCGAATTGGAATATCTGACAGGATAATTTCAATAACTAAGAGAACTAAAGAATTCCACAGCTACGCACTGCATACAATACAACCAGATGGGTCATATTAATCTGCCATTTAAGTGATCAAGACGCCATTAACAGGGAGCTCAACATATTCAGTCAGACAGGAGAAACAATGAGAAAAGAACACACAAATCTAAATTTAATTTCTGAAATTCAGCTCAGTACAACCCTCCAGTGCATAACTAGTGTGAAATGTGAAAGTGTTTTGTGGTGGGCACGATACAGGGCTAATGTGAAAAATATCATGGAAAATATGAATTCACTTTTGCATTTACTGGTAGGATTGACATTAATAACTTTATCGATTCAGTTTAAGATGAGATTTTGGTTGCACTTTATTTTACAGTACGTGTACTAACATGTACTTATAGTGTACTTACAGTGTATTTATCTAAGAAAGTTCTGGTAACACAAGGTAACTACATGGGGTAGGGTTAGGTTTAGGGGTAGGTTCAGGGTTAGTACCTAGTTATTACATAGTTATTGTAATTACTATAATAAGTACATAGTATGTACATGAGGAACAGGACTGTAAAATAAAGTGCTACCGAGATTTTTTTGAGTCCTAATTTATTGTGTCCTGGAAGATGGGCATAAATAATTAAATATTTATATATATTGTAGACAGTTCTATGTACATCTGGAACACTGGTTCTAGACACACGACGAAAAACACAGGGTACAACGGGGTTGAAAGTGTGCTTTTCACTACTCATAGTTTATGACTACAGTAAAAATCTTTAGTTACTTAGAATAGGATACATAGGATACATCTAAATACATAGACATCACTATGAAGTTGGGTCGCCTTTGTTATAACAGCTTCCACACTTCTAGGAAGGCTTTCCAAAAGTATTTTTTGAGGGACACAACTCTATCTGACACTGTACTTGGTTACTTGGTGATGTGAGGATGACCCCACAAATGTTCATAAATGTTGACTGCATGGCTAGGTTTTGATTATATATATATATATATATATATGAATTCAATTATTAAGAGGTGTGTCCCATTACTTTTGTCCACTGTATGTTTTTCCTGAACATTAATGAAGCACTTAATTTATGGGAAAACAAACTGTACACATTTAATAGATGGCCTTGGAGTAAAATGTTCTTTAGCATGGGGCAAAAGGTACTCAGTATGGATACAAACACTATACATTTCTATTTATATCTAAAGTAATGTTTCATATAATACTAAAGTTAATGCTTGTTCAATTTTTTTTATTTTGATAAAATATATTTGTTCAATAAATAAAAATTTAATTAAAACATTATGATGACAACACTATGGAAGTCAATGGTTACCAACAACCATTTTTTTACCCACATTTTTAAAAAAATATATATTTTGGGTTCAACAGAAGAAATAAATTAATACAGGTTTTGAACAACATAAGTAAATGACGAAATGTAAATTGTTAGGTGAACTATCCCTTTAAATACCATACTGAATTATTGAAAAACCTTTGATTTAATTACCTTGAACAAAACATTGAAAATTGAAAATCATTAATAATGTATTTGATAATTTTATTGATTTACATTTGAAAACACAATTTAATAAAATTAGCACCGAATCAACTTTGCGTTGCTGTCCACGCATCAAGGATCAGACAAATTGACCTGCTAAACCCAATAAATAATCGGCAAGTCTATAGAAATGCATTCCATTAATTTAAGACTTTTGTGGCAAAATATGTGCTACTGTGAAAAGGTCTCAATGTGCCCCAATCGGTGATGCGGTGCCCTCTAAACCGACTCACAAAACACCAGAACCTCCACCAAACTGATGATGAGGCATGTGTCTTTCAGCCAAGGATTTCTAAATATTTCTGCACTCCTCTTCTCTCCCAAGAATTACCGTATAAGAATATAGATATACACTGGATTCAAATCACTGGAAATATATAGTCAAGACATCTTAAAAGAACAATTTAGCCAGAAATGAAAGCAGTCGTCACTTCATTATCTCACCCTGTCTTTGTAAAACCAACAAAAAGGAAAAATATGATTTTTGGTTGACTTTAATCCTTGACCTAATGCGAGCACTAATTTGAGTGCATTCCAAATTCAAAAACTTCTGCGAAAATCTCTTCTGAGCCAAAATTAAATTTTTGCTCGAGCAGATGAGTTTGAAACAGGGCACGTTTGTGAAATGTGCAAAGCGGATTTGCTCTTGCAAACGTAAGAGAGAGGCAGAAAAAGCACTTTAAAGAGACTTGCAAATGAATCAATACAAAAAGTCTCCAGACATATATACGCAGAAATACTGCACATAGTTTTATGAACTTCTATTCCAAGCATGCACTCTGAGCCATGATATGCTAAAGCAGTGCATGCTGTCGCAGCCAGCTGCTGAACGAGTGAGTCTAATGATTTTGATTAAAGCTATATGTACTGCTGCAGAAACCCTCTAAAATCAACTCCACCTCCACCACGTCTCTGTTCAGCATTCTTGAGCAAATGCCATGAAAACATGTCTAGGCCATAATTTCACTCTAAAATTAAATCAAAACTGATTAAAATATATGCAATTTATGCTTGTGGTGATTACGAAGTGAAAAATGACCCAGGCTTGTTTTGTAAGATTGACCCATTAGGTATAGGCTAAATATGATTTACTTTTAACAAATAGGGCATTTTCTCTTTCTGTTCTCGTATTAAAGACAAAGTTCACCAATCATTAGCTTTCTTAATGAGCAGTGGAAGATTACCTGATTCCTTAAGGGCTGGTGCTGGGAGGGTCTGTCTATGTGTGCATGGCTCTCACGCGTGATGGCAGATGCCCCTGAGTCCACGTGGACCGACCCCACCGGTGTGGGCTGACAAAGACACACCAAAACACATAACATTAGTGTAAAGTGAGCTAGCTCTGCATCTGTCAAATAAATGCAGCAACATTACACTGTCTTGCAGAGGTGGGTAATTTTTAGCCACTTTTTATGTATTCTCTAATAGGGGTGAGACAAGATATATTATGGAAATATATAATTGTCCTTCTCCGTGCTAAATGGATTTCCCTGCTCCCAGTGTCTCTACTTCATGGCTTCTCAGGGTGGCGCTCAACACATGAATGAGGGAAACGTAAACATAAGTCTAATAGACTTTTTAACGGGATGGCAGAAAACAGTGCGAGTAAAATAATAGATGCCCTAGCCATGTTCAATTCCAAAGTCTGGACCTACCTCAGCTTTTATACCATTTTTAGGACAAAATAATTTGACAGAGTACGCAATACGCAAAAACTGCGTCATTTGCATGTGCTTTAAAGCCTTGCAAATTAAACATTGAATTTGCATGCTGTTCTGACGTAGTTTTTCCTGAGCGCATACGCTAAAAAGACTGTCAAACAGCACCTGATTACTGGACTAAGTGAACTTTCGCATCTGATTTCGCTAAAGGCCCGTTCACACCAAGCACGATAACTATAAAGATAACGATAAAGATATAGCTCTAAAAATCATTTGCAATATCAAACAATAGCAGTCCACACCACAACAGTATCATAAAGGCACAATGAAACCATATCGTTGGAATTCGTTTCAGAATAATTATTTTTTTCCAGCTGATGAACGATAAAAACATTGACAGCTAATCAGAATCCATCCTGCTGTAACAAGCTTGAGAATTTAAAGCAGCAAACCCATGTGTGCTTAGAATAAACAGATGATATTTTTCGCTGGTGTGGACGCTAATATCATTATCTTTATAGTAGGGCTGTCAAATGATTAAAATTTTTAATCAAATTAATCAGAATTTTCAGTGGATTAATCATGATTAATCACTATTTGCAATTACACCTGAATCCTAACCATTTTTTTTTTTTCTGAAATGCGTACCAAAAGATAAATAACAGGACACAGATACATACTTTTCATGTATTGATTCATCAATATGTGGTTCTTTTTTTTCTGAATTTCAAAAGTTTAACATTTACTTAATCAAATTTACCTGAGCACTATATCAAACCATGCGATTTAACTACAGATAGTGTTTTAGGTGAACCAGTGGTTAAATATAGCCACATATCTATGAAATTATGCTTAGAGAAACTCGAAAGAATGAACTCAGAAACACAAACATGCGCCCTCTGCATTATGGGCACTCTTGTTTTTAGGAGGTGTTCATGTGCTCTGCCACAATACTTTAGGATCGATATTTTCACCTTCTGAAGGCTTCAAGTGCCAGTAAAACCAAGTAAAAATGCAAATGCTTTTCCAAACAGCTGTAATTTTCGCTGTATTGCATGTAGGCGTTCTGCGCATGCGCAGTGTGAAACACAGGACGCTAGAACAGGAAGAAGCTCCAGCGTATCAACTACCAAAGTCGTCTCTGTTTATCGAGCTTGGCATGAATGTATTTGAGAGTAACTGGGGTAAAACCTTAAGCTTCTTCTGTGTTTTCGTCGCAGCGCTCGCCGCTGTTTTTTACTATCTTGAGAATTCAGAGATCGACGAGACTTTCCTGACCTAAATAATTTGTCACACTGCGCATGCGTGAAATGCATTAAAAATTTGATGTAATTAACGACAAACAACTAATTAACGTCGTTAACGTGCTATTTTTGACAGCCCTACTTTATAGTTATTGCGGTTGCACTTTATTTTACAGTACGTGAACTAACATGTACTTATAGTGTACTTACAGTGTATTTAAGAAAGTTCTGGTAATACAAGGTAACTACATGGGGTAGGGTTAGGTTTAGGGGTAGGTTCAGGGTTAGTACCTAGTTATTACATAGTTATTGTAATTACTATAATAAGTACATAGTATGTACATGAGGAACAGGACAGTAAAATAAAGTGCTACTGTTATTGCTCTTGGTGTGAACAGGCCTGAATACTGTCAAAAACACATGAGATTTACATATAAACACTGTTGGTTATGTCTAAAGTGAAAGCCTGAGGGATGCATGCCTGTATTAATTTATTTCTTGTGCTGAATGCCAAATGACATTGAGCATCAGTTGCTGGTCCCCATTAACTTTGACAAAAGGAGAAAAATACTATAGAAGTCACTGGGGACCAGCAACTGCTTGGTTACTCACATTCTTCAAAATAACTTTCACATTCAACAGAAGAAACTTGAGTGAGTAAAAGATCATAGAATTAACATTTTTGCAGATTTTTTGCAGACTTTTTTGCAGTTTGTACTTGAATATAGAGAGAGAGCCTGCACTTAATTTTTTTTTTACAGGCATTTTGTTTTTATAGACATATCATGATGTATCATTATAGGATTGTCTAGCAATATATTGATTATCGCAGAATTGCTGTATTGTGATATTATCGATATCGTGAGCCATGTATCATATCTTATTATGAGGTACAAAGTGATTCCCACTCCTATTCTCTATTCTCTCCTATTCTCCTATGTACATTACACTGAATATTCAGTCTGAGGAAAAATTATTACAAATGGTAATTAATTTTTATGCTAACAGAATAGCATTATTAGCTAAGCTACTGTACATGCTAACATCACAATTTATTGGAGTTCACTGAGGATACAAGTTGCTACCCATGTAAACTGTTTCAAGGCAGGTTAAATTATGGATATGACCTATGTAGTGAGGTGCTAGAATAGGGCTAGTGTGTGTGGAAGGCATAAATTCTTTACGAAGATGACATTGACTCACAATCTGTCTGCCAACCCAGTCATAAGAGTAATCAAAGGTATATCCTTTTCGTTCAAACAACTCCGTAAACAAGGTCCGCAAGTATTCGTAATCTGGCTTCTCAAAGAAATCCAACCGCCGGACGTAGCGTAGATAGGTGGCCATCTCCTCTGAAAACACAAAGGAGGAAAAAGTTACAATGACAGTAATCAATAAATAAGAGCAAAGGTCTTAAAGTCAACATATGACAGGCTTCAACAATCCATTTTATTTCTGGAATGTGATGTGCTGTTTTCCACGTGGTTGCTGAAAAACTCCAAGAAGAAAATTTTTATATGCAATCTATTTATAATAGATATTTATTAAGGCTGGGACAACGTGTCGAGGTCATCAATGACGTTGACGCAAAAAATATGTAGACGCAAAATATGCGCATCGATTCGTCGACCTGTTTTTATTCCTCTTTATGTGAGCTGAATATACGCGATGGCCGGATCAACATTCTGTCCAACGTTATATAACCAATCCAGGGTTTTTTCTGCATTGATCTTTATTTTTTGGCGGCTGTCAAAGCCTTATTTGATCGGTGAGTGATGTAGAATAGAAATGACTGCTGCGCCTGACAGGACGCGTACGAGAGAGAGCCCCGGCTGCGCGCGCACACTCACAGTCTTCAAACAACACGAGCGCTTCTTGCTCTCTCTTTCCCTTGTGCATATTAATCAAAATCATTAAACACAATAGAAAAAGGGCGAAACACCAAAGTTTCACGCGCGCTCGCGCACTCACAGTCTTCAAACTACATGAGCGCTGTCTTGCTCTCTCTCTCTCTCTCTCCCCCTCGTGCATATGAACTAAAATCATTAGACACGATAGAAAAAGGGCGGAGCGCCAACGTTTCACGTGGAGCATTCTGAGATTTTTCTTTTCTTCATGACAGGCTGCTCCCACTGTTAATTTTTATTTTTCTGGAAAAGCACTCTCTGTATTAGCTTAAAGCCCTCAAGTTTACATTGGTTACTGTATTCTTTCAATTGGTCTAAACAAGTATTTTGGGTGATCTTTTTTATTGAATGCTAGACATCAAGTTGTTGTTATTTTCATCTGAAAGAAGAACTTTTTTTCAGTAAGCTAGGCCCTGTGTGTTCAGTAAGCTTGTTTCATTCTTAGTCAGTCTTTTATTTTGTAATTTTAAGAGCAATAAACATATTGCAATGTTAAGGAATTCATGATTTGTAAATCAACATGTATAAATTGTTAGTAGTCAATTAATGGGGAGATAATCGAAATCAAATCGGTCTGAAAAAAATAATCGTTAGATTAATCGATGCACTGAAAAAATAATCGTTTATCCCAGCCCTAATATTTATGATTCAAATAGTCAAATCCTATACTGCAGGGATAGGCAACTCCAGTCCTGGAGGGCCACTATCCTGCAGAGTTTAGCTCCAACCCTAATTAAACACACCTGAACAAGCCAATCAGTGTTTTCGGGATTACTAGATAGATATAGGCAGGTGAGTTTTTATGAGGGCTGAAGCTAAACTCTGCAGGATAGTGGCCCTCCAGGTCCAGAGTTGCCTATCCCTGCTATACTGAATGCCACTGAAAAATAAGCCATTACACACACACACACACACAGAGAGAGACGCAATGTGCGTGCCTTACATTATGATTAATGTAGGCTACATTCAATTTAAAGTGAAAGTACATGACGTGGCAATGTATGGTAATCCATACTCAGAATTTGTGAACAATACTCATTCAGACGGTGGAATTTAAATGGATGGTCAATTGGTATTAAGGGGCTCACAGTGGTCCAAGAAAATATCCCCCACACCATTACACAACCAGCAGCAGCCTGAACTATTGTTACAAGGCCGGATGGATGCATGCTTTCATGTAGTTTCTGCCTAATTTTGACTCTACCATCTGAATGTTGCAGCAGAAATCAAGAATCATCAGACAAGACAAGCTTTTTTCAATCCTCTATTGTCCAATTTTGGTGAGGCCAAAATTGCAGCCTCAGTTTCAGTTCTTAGCTGACAGCAGTGAGAGAAGTTGAACAGCTATACCAAAAAAGTGGCCAGTGTGCGAGTTTATTTATTAAATTCAACTGATTTAATAGTCATTGACCAATAAGTAAAACATAAGCCTTTTATAAAGTAAATATACATATGACAGGAGCAAAATTACAAGAAAAGCATGGCATGTACCATGTTTAAGTGTAGTGTTAAGTATAGGATCTGTTTTTGTCCAGTAAGCATTCATGTTTCCCTTTTAAACTGGTATAAAATTTCATAACTGTATTGTCCCTTATCTCAAGCATATACTAAAACTTGCTTAACCTACAAGTGGACATTTCTCTGAACCTGCCGTGAGTTATGAGAAAATTACTGCATTCAAGCTTTAAGGCAATATAAAATACAGATTTGAACTCCAGATATATATAAACAACATATTTTTTTAAAGTATCATTAACATGACAGTATTCTGAAGCAGCAGTCATATCATTTAGTCGAGTAGTCTTGCACATCCCTATTATAAAGAAACTTGATATTTCCTTTGGCGTACTGTGCACTTCTGAATTGCACACAAGACCAGGAATGTGCATGAAAAGTGTAAATGCGGTCAAATCTGATTTTATGTTGACTTTAAGATTAGCTGATTACAAGTGAAGTACTTGATGGGGGTCTCACCAGGAAAATTCTCACAGAGAACCTCAATGGGAGTGTTACGCTTTGTGTCCCCAATCTTCTGGTAACGTTCTTTCAGCGTGTCAGCCTGCAAAGCACAAAACAACAACGTCTCATTTTCAAGAACTAAATTGGCAATATTTTTATTGGCTCGAACGTGCTACTTCAACATACTTTTAGTCCCTGCCAAGGGAGACTACCCCGGAGGAAATACATGAACATGTGACCCAAAGCCTCAAGGTCATCCCTCCGACTTTGCTCTAAAAAAAGTAAATAAAATAGTTACATGTACACAATAACAAATCTGGTTCAGATTTGATTTGCTTAACTATTAATATATTGATCGTTGATAATATTAATAAAATTCATTATGCCATGAGTTGACCAAATAATTGACCGAAACAATAAAAAAGATTCCATTCATCTACAGAACCATTTTTGTCGATCCTGTTAGAATCCATGCAACAAAGATTTGGAACAACTATGCTTGCTTGATGAACTAATGAGGTTTGATCTTGTGTATCAAGCACATGCATTTGAGCTTCTGCGTTTACCCATAATTCTTGCATTCTACAGTAGGTATTTCTTTAAAAGAACTGGTTCATGATTCCCAACCCTATTAAACAGCCAATCAAGAAGCCACATAAAGCGTGAGGATAGTGACATGCTAAATTTAACGTTAAGTCCATTTTAAGATCAGACTAGGGAGGTATCTAACACTTACCTTTCCCTAAGTGTGTATTAATAGACATGTATCGAGCTGTGCCGGTAAGGCTCTTGTGCTCCCGGTAAGGAATGTGTTTTTTGGTTTCTGGGTCAATGTATTCTTTCGCAAGGCCAAAGTCTATGATGTGAATGATGTGCTCCTTCTTGTTTCCTTGTCGACCAATGAGGAAGTTCTCTGGCTTCACATCCCTATAGATGAGGTTTTTAGAATGCACATACTCCATGCGGGAAATCTAGGGAAATTGAACACAAGACTCACATTACACACTTAGATTGCAAACCATCATCAAACGATATGCAAGCACTTCTCACCCAGGTGCCACGCTGCTCTTAACCTACAGCAGCTTCTCAGAGGGCCTGTGCACTCACCAGCTGAATGGCGATCATCAGGACGGTCTTGAGGGAGAACGTTCGGTCACACAGGTCAAAGAGATCCTCAAGACTGGGGCCGAGCAACTCCAGAACCATGGCATTGTATTTCCCACAGGGTCCAAAATAGAAGACCTGAGGCAGACCCTCTACTTTCAAAAGAAAAACACAAGAAAATGACAGAAACATTAACTACACTTGTCATAACATTCTCTCTTTAATGGTTAAGTGTGTACTTTTAATGAAATTATGACTATAAAAAGATGGCTTGGATTAAAGCAACTTATTCCTCCAACCACTAGATGGCAAGACTGTGAGAACTATGCAATTGGGTGAATATGTAAATGAAGCTGTAACTTTGAATGCTTGCAATCACACATGAATTACTGCAAGAAACCAAAGATTTTGATGTTTTATTCTACAACATAAAAAAACCCCGTTTTACTCTCAAAATGGGTGGTGGCTAAGAAGTGGCTACGGAGTTTAATTAATTTGTGAGTTATTCTGTAAAATTATGTAATCTAGGAACTTTATACAGCGTGTGCCATTGTAAAGACTCTAAGTCTATCCCTCAAAGTTGATAAAGTCAATATGTCGTCTAACCTAAGCACTGTGACATTAATGCCCCTTTCACAGTGCCATTACACAGGTAAAGTGTTCCGGCTATTGTTCCCAAGTTGCTAAATTTTGCACTTTCACACTGCCAGTGATTACCCGGGATATGTGCGTGCTTTCACACACAACCCGTAAAGATCCCGTAACGACACGTGACATCAGGGCGTGACGTGTAATGCACGAGTCAAAAACGTTAGACACGTTATACTTTCACTGAAGCAAGCGAGCGATCTCGGTGTCTGCGCGGAAAGTGAGGAACTAACTAATCTCAGCTTCATTACAGTTTGCATGTATTTTTTCGTTGCGAACGTTGATCTTCCTTCAAAACAGCCGGTAAAACAGTCACGCGTTATCACTTCGACACAGCATTAGATCTGGCTTTTGTTCACACAGCGCTCGTCCCGGGTTGTACCCGGCAATGTTACTAGGTCCCCAACCTGGGTTCAATGCCGGAATCAATCCCGGGACGTGGTTGTTTTCACACAGAAGGGAACCTGGCAATGTTCCGGCAATATGCCGTGTCGGACGTGCAGTGTGAAAGGGGCTTAACTCATCTAATCACTAGTCCGCTTTCACAGCCCCATTGTGCTTCTACATCATGCTCTTGCATACTATTCTAACTCAAATTTTCAGGGAAAATGTTATTTAAAAAAAAGACTCGTGTGAATATGCTGTAGTTCAATATCGCCTATGTTTAGCTTTTTACTTCTGCCTACTGTATTTAGGCTTTAGAATTCATGAGTTGGATTGGTTAGTGAATTTTATCATGAACGAAACTTCATCAATAAATCTTTTGCTGGTCATAGACCTTATTTTTTGCAGTGATCAAAAAGCTAATGGAAAAATCCTATTATGTTTTAAAGCATATACATGTTCCTCTAAACTGTATGCATCTTCTAAGGGTGATGTGTTTTAGGCAAAGCCTACACTGCTCATTGTGTGGTGGTGTTGTAACACCCCTGAGAATAGAGCACACTGTTGGCCTGCCGATGACTCATCTTGTGTTCAGACTGCACATAACACACATTCAGTTGCTGGATTCTATCTCTGCTGATTAACACTTTCACAAGCTTTCTATCGGCACTCCACTGCTAGATGCTGCTGGAACACGTGAGTGGGAATTTAAAGAGTGGGAAGAAATTCATATAGTAATACATATAGACATGTAATCACTCAAAAAGTGGCATATTACATGAAAAGGGTAATACTGTGAGCTTCAGGTCACCAGTCATAAACAGTGATTTGAGAAAAGGTCATGACTAAAGCTCTATTGAATCCAAGTCCACAGATGTCAACAGAATTTGAACAGATGTCATTCACAAAAGCTAATTTCCCCTGCCCGTTTATTATATATTTCGGCTAATTTAAAAATGCTTTCGGCAACCAATAACAGTGATTTTAAGGCTGATTTTATACTTCATACTAGGAGATGTGCAATATACAATATATACTAAAATTTAAAGAAAAGCCATAGGATTTCAATTTAATGAAAGATATGGAACCAGCACTGTGCAAATTTGGTATCATTGTGCTGTTGCTCAAAAGAAATAACTCCTCTAGAATTGAAATGATTTGTAATCATTTGTAATGACTTTACGTTTGTAATGATTTTTTTTTTCTAATATATATAAATAAATAAAAAACGGGAGATTTCAATCTAAATGTCAATAAATAAATTGATTTATAGACAAAAATATGATAAGTCCAGATTTTGTAATTTTAATTTTAAGGCAAAATGAAGTTTTTTTTGGAAATTTTGAATTAATGCCAAGGTTTCAGGGATTGGTATCATTCCAAAACACCATAATCCATGTATTTTAATGGAACGGTGTAGTGCAGTCAATGCAGAGAAAAAAATAAAATAAAAAAAAATAAAACAGATACCATGGAGGTCTAGGTCTGACTAAACCAGGTGCAATGTAGTTCTCCCAGTCATACCCACTTTGGAGTCCTCAGTACTCCAACAAAACGCCATCTGCCAGCAGCCCATTTGAGAGCAGGGCCACCTACGCCCGCTCAAACACAGATGTCTGACTGGTGAGGAGAAACCATGTGACTCTACTGCCTCCAGTTCACATACACCAGCCTGCAGTGACGTAGCTCACTTCTGCCACACTGAATACTTAAATTGGAGAATCAAAGACAAAGACTGGGAGAGCCCATTGAGCTAGATTTATCATGCCCGAGCTAGTTGATCAGTAGCCGAGCCATTCCCAGCCAAACTGAAGAGATTCAAGTCCCGCTGCCAAAGCTGCCTGGAGGTGTATCAGAGTTCAACACAATACAGCTACACATTAACCGCAAACAAAAGAGAACTTTACTGGACTTTCTAGAGGAAGACACAAGAATGTGACCTTTATTTGGCTGAGTTCTGTTAGCGTAATGGGAAATTATGGCGTGTATAAGAAGTTGTTAAATATTTATGGTTTATAAGGAAGTATTTTCAAAAGGACGTCAGTGTAAGGGTCATCTTTATTAATAATAATGAGAGTGGAATATTGATAAGTCATCTCTTACTATTAAGTATCATGGCTTTTCAATTGTTTAAAGATGTACTATGATAACACCATACTTTGAAGCGCCACAGATCTTGCAAAAACCAATATGTACAAGTCTGATAAATCATTCATTACCATGGTATCTAATTAAAAATTTGTACATATTCACAGTCTAAATGTGCCATTGAAAAAAAGCTAATAAGTTTTGGTCAATTTCAGCCCTCCAAAACACTTATGGCTGAAAATTATTTTGTCGGGTGCTCCGATTGATCGGCTGCCGATCACAATCAGCCGATAATCGCTTTAGGATGATTGATGGGCGGTCTCTATAAAGGAGGATCCCAAAAAAAAGCGATCTTAAACTGATGATGCGCCTGCCGTCAGAGGATTGGCATGACATGCAGCGGCATGGTCTTAGTCTCTGTCCAGCACGGGTGAAATAATTATAATGCTGAAGGTGAAGTACAGTTCATATTTCTTCATTAAATAACTTATAAAGTAGCCAATTTGAAAACTTCATGCGAGACATAGTTTCACAAACAGCTCGAGTGAATCCGTGCACATGCTCGCTCTCTTTCTCTCAAAATGCGCAAATGGCTTCAAATCAAATTGCGTCTGCACTATAAGCGAGCTGCACACTGAACAGTTAACCCCGGAATTGCCACTTGCACAATCGAGCCGCTGCAAGTGCTGAATCAAAGAAACCAAGCATTATTTGTGGTAAGTATGGATATGTATTGACATGAAAACATAGTAATTGCACCACAAATTCATATAATTAAAGTCTACTGCGTTTCACTGTCAACATAGGCTATGCGTTTTGGCTAGGTTTAAAGGAAAAGAGCACTTTTGGATAAACGAGGCATTAATAGATGGCACTCGCAGAGGTAGGAAAACATTATGAACCACAGGATTGCTTGTAATAAAGAATGAAATGCAAAAGAAATGGCAGTAGAACTGACTGTTTCTGTCAATGGTAGGCTGTTTTAATTTAGAATGTTTATGACAATGTCAGTTAGGGGTGTCACGATTCTCCAAATCCTCGATTCGATTGCATTTTCGCTTGAGGTGGTTTTTGACTTGTGCGAAGAAGGGCTAATGAGAATGGAAGATGGAAATTCATTTTGCAAATAAATTCCTCCAAGCGCATAAAAAAAAAAAAGTAAAGTGACTGCGCTATGCTTTCTGTGATTGGCCTCAAAAATCCTGTTTGGAGCACCCCTATTTTTCTGTTTTGGCTGAATAATTTCAGTTGCTTTTACTACACGAGAAGATTTTTTTGTTAATTAACCATTGTGACTAATTCTTTCTGGATTAAAAAAAAAAAAAGTCCATTTTTTATTTTATTTTTATTCACTGCACCATAGTAATGCAACTATTAAAAACTATGATCCCTATTCAAATTTAATTTTGACTAAGTAGACTGAGCTCACTCTTGATGCAAGAAAATCATTTAAGTTCACAAATCCCTTGGCATTACATGAGCCTCCATCTAGCCTGAAGAACATAGAGAGACGGAGAGGAGACAAATAGGATGGACGTGGATTACATAACAGCCATGGGTGGTGTTATGTCATTCACAAAGCTGTGCTTGAGGATGGAGAGACAGAGGAACTCTACCTCCCACCAGAACATCCTGCCCTCACCAGCACCACTCCTCCGCAACACACATTGTGGTCAGGACAACGTGATTAACAAATTGCCCACTTTGCTGTAAGTGCTCATGCACAAACATTTACAGCAAGCACCACTGGAAAAGCAGCAAAACAAGAGACTGGAGGACAAGGTGTGACCGGTGATCAGGTTGGAAGAAAGAGTGTTGTCAGACACGTTTGCAGACGGGGGCAGTACACGATTACGGCCAGGTGGTATTATCTGCTCATTTTATCTGCCTGTGTGCGTGGGATACGCCTGGCCACAGCTCAGACTTCCTGTCAGCTCTCTTCGGCCAACCCTGATAAACTGAGAGGACAGGGGGCCGTGTCAAAAACAAAGTGGCACCATCGATAAAAACACAAACCCTCCATTGCAAACTAAACCAGAATTACCAAGAAACTTTTGTCCGAAATGCACCTACAGCAAACCAACATTGTAAGACAGGAATCTTTGCTGTGATATTAGTTTATCCTATCTGTCAGCCCAGTCGCTGTAACATGACCCGAACTGCTGTGATGTTCATGAATGTGTACCCACATGAAAGATTTCCCTCGCCTTCTTTTGTCCCTGAGTGGATCAGACCAAATGGGACGATTTCTAGTGCAAACAGAATCATTACATCTGAATCAGTTAGTGTAATTTGTTAGCATCATACGCAGCAAACAAAAAACATTCAAACAAACTGTACTGTAAGGGCTGTGCCAATCAAACTACAAACTACTTACACAATATTATGGCTGGTTAATACAGATAAAAACTTAACATGTTTCATACAGTGTATTAGAATATATTAAGCATCTTAATATTTATCCATTTGCACCAAGCAGGATAACGCAGTACAAATGTAGTTAAAAGGCATGTTTTCCCAAAATTAATTATTTAGATTTTTATGCACCAACGTAAAAATAAAAAGTGAAAAAAGTACAATGTTTTTTATTTTTGTACAAGAATTGATTGACTAGACAATAATACAAATAGTTGATTTTTCCAGGTGCATACAACATTTCTGACAGGTTTTCATGAAAGGGTTGGTCAGTTTGTCTGCTTGACAATCACATTTTGCACTGTAGCAATAAAACTGAAGTGAGATACACCGATACATTTCTATTTTTAGTTAAAACAGTTGTTGCCAAAGTTTTCCTTTGGGGACATAATTTGAATTTGGAAAAAGGTAATAAATTGCAATATATCGCAGAATATCGCAATATATAAAAAAAATATCGTATTGTGATAAGTTTATTGTATCGTGAGGCCTCTGGTGATTCCCACTCCTACAAAAAATTCAACGTTCATGTTTCTATTTGTACAAGTTCATTTTGCGATACGTTTCCTTCTATTTTCCCCTCGCTGATGAAAATGTGGGATTGTATAACGTTTGCTTCAGCGAGGCTTGTTAAGGGTGTCTTTAGAGTAGCACTGGTCTAACAGTGGAATCACAGCTTGATTTTGGCTTCTAGGTTTGAGGTCCAGGGCTATTGGCCCCGTTCAGCTTACTGGTAGCCCTTGCCCACAATGTCCCGATAGTATAAAAGTGGCTACGGTCACTACATCTCAGTTAAAATCTACATTAATGTGGCAAGTTTAAACTTTGCTCTGCAATCATAAAAAAGTCAAACTGTGTTTACACTGGCCATAATTCAGTTACATTAAAATCAACTAAGCAGTCATTTATTATTAATTTCAATCTTTTTTTTTTTTTTTTTAATCACACTGCAGATAAAATCACTACCGACTGCCACTGGTCATACAGAATATACGGTCATAGCGCCCGGCCTAAGCCCTGACGTTCAACAAATCTTCATAAGAGCATTACAAATGGAGTTTGAATATTAATGCTTGTGTATGTGATCATAACATGTTAATCAGAACAGATGGGATGGACCATGACCTCTGTACCAGTGATGTCACTCCTCTCCTCGTTGATAAGAGCTGCATGCCCAAGCATGTGTGTGTGAAAGAGATAGAGAGAGAGACTTTGGAGTGGTGCAGCAGAAGATGAGTAATCATCACTAACACCCTCGTCACCGCCTGTGCTACAAACTTGCATTAGAGGATATTCCATTTACCTTTACGGGAAAGAAATGTTTTTTGAGAGCCCCAATAGACCACTGAATGGCTACATGTTATGTCTATTATTCAGTCTGACGTTCCATCACTGCTCCTGTAATATCACAGACCTCCTGAAAGGTCATTTCATTTGGCAGAAGCAGGACAGCTCAGAATCTTGTGTGATGCATCCTCTGAATGGATAAGGATCAGCTGGATGGGCCGTGACATCACTGCATGATATTGAGCTGAGTGATGCTGCTGAAAGCAGACTTCTCAGAGAATCATGTCTGGGCATGTCTGTGTGCCGACCTTCAGGAGAACAGCCTTCATGCTCAGCCACAGACAGACGAGTGTTGCTTAGTCTGATTCATTTCCGTTGGTGGTTCTTTTAGTACGTTTCTATAAAATCTTTACAATGACTTTGTTACATGTGTATTCATGCAATTTTGTATGAGATTATGGAATTAAGAAATTGTACAAAAATGTAAGACCTGAACTTAAACAAATGGCAACCCCTAAACATAAATCTAAATCTAACAATGATTATAATATAGGGTGACCAGACATCTCCGTTTTCCATTATTTTTGGTGTCCTGTCCCCAACTGGAGTTGCCCCCGGAAATGTTATCTTTTTAGAGAAAAAATAAATTTCATTCGGAAATAGAAAACGCAGACACAATTTTTTTTTTACAAATATTAGGCTAAAATAAACACTAGGCTATTTTGTATGATCATTTGTCATTCAAATACATCGCGAATACGGAAACTTTGATTTTGTGTTGAATGAGAGGTTTCAGTTTCATTTTAGCCTAAATTAATTAGTTTTAGTTTGTCGTTAATATTGCTATAGCTTCTTATATTTTTAATTCTTGTTCTTTTCTAAATACTGTTAATTGAAATTATTTTGTTGTGGAGTGAGGGGAACTAAAATAAACTAGCAGAGCTTCTCAAATTTCCCGGAAGCTGAACAGTTTTCATTTGCTATATTAACCTAAAAAAAATACTTAGAATGAAATTTAGAGTCCAACTTTCAGACGCATATACAGCGTTACTTATTATACATTTAGCATTATTCTATATTCTTTATATTAAATAAAATTTTAGCGTCCAGATACATCGGGAACATGGAAACATTTGGATTCGTGCCGAAAGAGAAAGGTAGGCATCAACTTCACCTTAGATTAATTTGTTTTTGGATTGACGTTTTTATAGCCTAAACTAATAACTTTTTTTATAATGTTTTTAAACATTTTGCTTTAAACTACAGGCATTTTAGCCTTTATTATATCGGAAGTAATAGGGCTAATAAAATGCGACGTGAGCTGCAACTTTTTTTCTTTTTTTTTTTACTCTCAAAATGCAATCTTATGGTTTTTTTTATTATTTGAACAATGCAGCAAACATTTTTAAATATCTTAAAAATACCTTGTCTTTAAAGTGTTGATAAAAAAAAATGAAGTAGCTTACATTTGACCAAAATCTAAAGATGATGCTGCTGTAGCCTATTGGGTGTGACTAAGCATTAGATCTCTATTTTTTCCTTTTCAGTAAAGAAAACAATATACTTTATTATTATTATTATTTATTATTATAAAATTGTTTTTTAAAAATAACATTATTAACCGGTATTTCTTCCAACCAAACTTGTTTTGGAACGGTAATAATATCAGAGGAATGCAGAACAGAAACGTTAAAATATTGATTCTGCTCGGAGTGAACCGATTTAATTTTTTTTTTCTTTTTCAAGCCCTGCTAAGTAATACTGTTTGTGTGCAGTTTATAACAAGGCATGTAGGTTTCAGGATTGTTTTTCCCACAATAGTCCTATTAAACATTTCTGAAACTCTGTGTCACAACTCTGTCTCTGATATGAATGATATAAAAAATTATAAACTAATCAATTGCACTTGCACAATTACATTTGCAGAACGCACATACTTTGTAGTCAATATGAGCCTAAAATGCTAAATATTAACCCTGATTAGGGATAGAAAAGATCCATTTCCAGAAGCATTTTTTTTTTAATAAAAATTTGAAAGGTAGTAAAATAATCTATTCCCATTTGATGTGAATGCAGCATAAGAGGTCGCTTTCGACGTCATTGGGTCTTATAGGCGCGTAAAATTGCTGGTATTTTCTGTCTAGCTTTCGCAAGGCATACTGCATTTTCGGAATTCTTTATTTTATTTTTCTGCTTGTTTGTGAGTTTTGTTACATCTATATTTTTTAATTGTTTAAATATTTTAAAATTAATAGTGTACATATTTGGTTAAAATCGATTTCCTATTTTAATTTTCGAAATTTATTTTGGTTGGTCCGATCGATTGTGCAATTGATTTTCAAACTAAAAGTGACAGCCCTACTACACACAGTTGTGAAAATATTAAATACAGTGAAATAATGTAAAATATGCTACTTCAGTAATTTTACTTGATTACTGTACTTAAGTATTATTTTGGGGGTATTTATACTTTATTCATGTAAAATGTAAACTGATTACTTTTACTTGATTACATTTCTGAAGAAAAATTGTTATACTTTTTACTCCATTCAAGAGCACAGTCTGCGAGTAGAGCACAGGCCTGCGAGGGGCGATGGGGGTATGTGACAAGTGGGGCGGGGCCGAGGGACGTGGGAACAGGAGCGAGGCCTGTGGAGTGATTTGAAATGAGTGACACCTGCTCGACCCAACAGTCTCGAGTCCCACGGAGGAGATGGGAGGATATAAAACCAGAGCGCTGGAGTTCCCGCCTCCTCCTCCTTCCTGATGATTATGGAGATTTTATTGTTACAATAAATAAATAAAGACTCCAGGGTAACGTGAGGTAAACAGAAAAGAAAACAGGCTTTTCAAAACGACTTTGAACGGCATCTAAATAATTTGGTGCAATGTCTTCCTGGATGACAACATAAGGTCACAAACAGACATACCTGAGCTTAAGCTCAAAGTAAGATTGGTATCTCTTCTAGGGAAGAGATCAAGCCACCTGACAAAGTCTGTTATGTAAATAGGTTCCATTATTGCATATACAAGGCTGTGTTCGTGCATTATGGGTTCTACTGGATTCCTAACAACAGAAAAACCACCACAGGCAAGAACAAATAGAGACTGAATTAAATAATGCACTAATATTGTCTCGTCACACGTCATCATAAACCAAGCATTATATCCAGACCAAACCATCCAAATATGCTGTGCAGAAAGAGGAAGGTGAGAATCACAAAGATGAGGCCACGACTCTCCAGCCCTCAGCAACCCCATCCCCCCCCATCCATAAAGCATGAGCTGGGCTCAGCGGGTGGTCACAGCAGACCCTGCAGACACCGAGGTACAGCACCTCCTCCACTGAGGCTATGCCTGTGAGATGCTCTTTGTACTATGGCTAGAGGGGGGATTCGGTTTATCAGGACATAATGACACTTTCTCAAATCATTCAGCAAAAATGCACAAAAATTCATAATTTTTAAACTGGTTTTCAATCATTGATTTGTACTGAATCATAACAGGATCATGAGATTGCACATTAATGCCAACTGTCCACATTAAATTCAAGTTTTGCACACCTTGAGCAATAATTGCATGACTTTCCAAACATTTGTGGATAACTGTATTACTGAATAAGGACTGTTTATCATTTTAGAGAGAGTAAAAATGATTTGTTGTTGCTCTGTTGGCACCAAGCTATCAGATCAGTTTTATATTTATGTTTGTCTGAAATTAAGATTGATAATTTTCAGCAAGCATTTAATACATTTATTGCATAAACATTTAAAATGACATTCTGCAAATACAAATGATGTTAAAACAAGAAAAGACTGTACAAAATGTAATTTCAGGGGGTTAAATAATTTTGTACATGTATATCTAGAGGCAATTGGAATTTCATTTAGTTTTCATCCACTTTACATGCTCAAATATGTATTAATAAACTATCTGTAAATGTTGGTTGATATGTTCTCATATATTTTTGTTCATCTCAGCAAAATTTCTTGCAGGTCAAAAGGGTTGAATACATTTTATATTTAACTACAGTAATACAGTAAATTAATCATAATCAAATGCACTTTAAGGGTTCCCACTATTTTTAAGTGATCATATTCCAGGAATTAGAGGACTTTTCCCAAGATATTTTTAATTTAATTACGGCGAAAATAAAAGACAAGGATCACATCTAGGGCCCTAAAGTAATATATGTGACAATGGACCACAAAACCAGTCTTAACCCATTTCAATCCCACCGGTCACACCGATAGTTACCGTAAAAAAGGTTTTCATTTATAAAGCTCTAAAAACCTTACTCACTGATATTTTAGTGTACTTCCTGCAAACAATAAAGGGTCTCAATTAAATATGTGCACTTTTACATGATTAGTGCAAATTGTCACATGACCAGAGCAGCTTATTTCCTGTTTACACCAAGGATAATAAAGTGTCTTAACATAAATATATGACAAAGATCTTTAGGGAGTCTAGCATTAATATACGCATATATTTAGTTTTGTTGAGTGTGGTCATAGAATGAGTAAACATGTTGATGGTCACAATAGTGACCGGTGGGATAACAGTGAACATATGCAGCTTAAATTACCCGGAATGATTGTACCAGGAACTTTTCCCCCCAGGAACTATTTCCCCCCAAGACCTGTTGCTTTCTGCGCTTCCACCACAGTCTAAAGTACCGGGAAGATTAGGCAAATAGTCTGGTGATGCACGTCTCGTTTCTTAATACAAAGAACGCTGATTTTGGACTAGCATCCTCAGTAAATCCAGTAATTCTAAAAACAGCAGCGTACTTGATAACATCAGTGAGCTCGCCTTGGCTACTGCAATTTTCCTCACTGTAGATTTACAATAAAACGAAATAGGATATCAAATACCACGGACACCTTTCGTCTTTCATTTAAACATAATAATAGCCTCTTTTTATTTTCATTTTAACATATAGATAAATTGAATAAAGACCAAAGATTAACTGTTAGATTTACCCAAAACAAATTATATGTTATGTTTAACCACTAAAGAGACATCAGAGCCAGCGGCACATACACGTTTAACACACAAGCCCCCGGAAGTTCCGGAACTTTGAAAAAGTACTACCTCACCAGCAGGGACTTTCTGAGGGGCATTTTTTTTTACTCTGAACTTTATTTAGTTCCTGCGGTGGAAACACACCGAGTACCAGACCAAAGTCCCTAGTTCCTGGGTAAAGTTCCTGCGGTGGAGACGCAGTTTTAGGTATACAGTACAACATAAATCCAATTGCAGTTGCTAGTGAAAATGACAACAAAATGTTCCAATGACAAAATATTGCACTAAATAAAAAAACTAAATGTAAAAAAAAAAATTACAATAATGTTGTAATACTCTATGCATTAATATAAAAAATGTATGTAATATTAAAAAGTAGCAATTTTGAAATGCTGTGTTGGTGATTTATTTATTTGTTTATTTCAGTGTTCCTATTAATGTTGCATTAAGTTTTTATGCATAAAAGTAACCAAAGAATGTGAACAAACAGTTTAAAATATCTGGGCTAAGACTGCATATAGAGATAGATCATTAAATAGTTGTATCTCGGTCAAATATTGTCATATCCTAACAAATCATACATCAATTGAAAGCTTACCGTATTTTCCGCACTCTAAGGCACACTTAAAGCCTTTAATTTCCTCAAAAAACGACAGTGCGCCTTATAATCCGGAGCGCCTTATATATGGATCAAAGCGCTCTGTCAAAATGTTGACATTCCCTTTAGCACAGCTTCATCAGTGGATGCATAACGCAAACCCAGTCAAACGTTTGACTGCAGTATCTTCTATTCTATGCACCTTATAATCCGATGCGCCCTATATACGAAAACAGTTCTAAAATAGGCCATTCATTGAAGGTGCGCCTTATAATCCAGTGCGCTTTATAGTGCGGAAAATACGGTAGTTTCATAAAATTTAACCCTTTTGACTGGTTTTAAAAAGAAGTCTTTAAAAAGTTTATTCACAAAGCCAACTTTATACATCATCTGCCTGGAACTGCTTCCGTGTACAACAGTGAGCGCATTCAAGATTTAATTGATAATTATGTTTTAAATACGGCTATTTTTCTAACAAAAATGCATTGATTCGCTATTGTCACTATTGGTGATTGTTCACCCCCTGGAGCCATGTGAGACACTTTTTTTTCTTTTAACCCTTAGGGGACTAAGCCCTTTTTGGTCCGTTTTCTCTATTTTTACATTTCGGCTTATAAACCATATGTAATGAGGATGGACCACCATGTATTTGGTATCAATGGATTCAGAAGACCCTAAGCTACCATAAGCATGCATGCAATACGTCTATAAAGGAAGTATGAGTGACAAGTTGTACAATAAACTAGAGAATTTCAAAGACGAAAATGAGATTTTTGTCATTTATTACTGAAAATCCTACCTCACACAACAATAGTTAAAAGTTTTTGACCCAAAAATATATTTTTCAAACTCTTTGCTTGACAGAAATGGGTTAATGTTCAATCAAATGTGTAAAGATCAATTAAATAATTAACTTTATTTACAAACAGTCCTAGGCGTTTTTTTTATTTTTGGGACTAAGCCCTTTTTGGTCTGTTTTCTCTATTTTTATATTTGGGCTTATAAATCATATGTAAAGGAGATGAAACACCCTGTGTTTGGTATCTATGGATTCAGAAGACCCTAAGCTACCATAAACATGCATGCAATATGTTTATATAAAGGAAGTATGAGTGAAAAATTTTACAATAAACTAGAGAATTTCAAAAACGAAAATTAGATTTTTGTCATTTATTACTGAAAAACACACAATATAAAAACAGTTTTTGAACAAAGAAAATATATTTTTTCAAACTCTTTGCTTGACAGAAATGTGTTATTGTTTAATCAAATGTGTAAAGAACAATTAAATAATTAACTTTTAAAAAAAAAAAAAAAACAGTCCTAGGCATGCCAGTGAGCAAAGCAAGGCCTCTCCAGGCCTTTCCAGTAATTGTTCCAGAGCTTGTTCTGCCGTAAATCTTTTACTGCTTGCCATTTTGATAAAACAATTCTGTAATAATGCTGTATCTCTCTCGAATTTATCTCTTTGTGCTCGCTAACACTCCGATTGCTTTCTGCTTTTTCCACGTGATGCTGATTCTCCGATCGCACGAATTTAGCTCTTTGTGCTCGCTAATACTCCGATCGCTCTCTGTAACACTCCCAATCGCTTTCTGCTTTCTCCACCCTGATGCTGATTCTCTGAACGCTTATTGATTACATGTCTTTTACTTTAGTCCAGCCAGCTTTTACAACGCTACAGCACAGCAGAGCTACAGAGTCCTCTGAATCGCTAGAAGACATAACCTTCCTCTGATTGGGTTAGAAAAATACTCCTCCCAGCGGCAATTTTTCCATTGGCTGTTGCGTGTTAAATCTGCCTAGCACAATCGTTTTCATTGGCCTGTTTACGCAGTGGTATTGCGCAATAAGGGAAGTGTTTAATATACAAACTGTTTTCAGCGGAATCTGAGGAAGACGGCAAAAAAAACCGCATCTCTCTAGCATTAATAGTTTTTGAGATAACTACACATTTGTAAAAGTATGCCATTTTGGGCGGTACCGCCCAATCCGTCCCCAGAGGGTTAAGGATGGGCACTTTTTATTTGACTTCTTTTGGACTAGAGCATTGCAACACCTGCTGAGTGGCATTAACCAGCTTGAAAGATCAAAGACCATTTTTAATATAACTCTGACTGGATTCATCCGAAAGAAGAAAGTCATATACATATACATCTATGATATCTTGAGGGTGAGTAATATATGTCCTAATTTTACGGCATGTATCCTTCAAATATTTTGCAATTAAGTTTTGCTCTAAAAGGGTGAAGAAAAAATGAGTGGATTCTGATTAACTTGCACGGAAGCATTTGAAAGCACCTGCTTATCAGCAAGTACTGAACTGAATCTGTACTTTGTACTACCACTGCTGCAGAATGACCGGTATGGTTACATTTTAGAAAATCCAGTATCAATTTTGTACAGTAGTGCTAATAGCCTACTTTTGACAATAATAGCCTACTATTTAACAAGTTACTGAATCAAATAAATGCTTCTTTTAAAGGTCTACACTGGATAGAACGTTGGGAAAAACATCAACGCTCACACCGTCAAAAGTTATTAATGATGCAACAATCTTTATCTATTTTCACTATTGATTCCTAGCAATTAGTCATTGTAGCCCTAATTCACATTTTCTTTAAAAGGGTGAAGGTCAAAAGATCGGTGCTCCTCATGCCATGGTTGAAAAATTTTGTCACATTGGGAATCATTTTTACATTTTAGGGACTTATAAAGGTGCAATCAGCTACATCCAGTTTCAAGAGTCCTGGAATATGAAGAATCTCTCCAGCTGCCATGATGGGCAGAAGTAAGGGGATAGACAGCATGTAAGAGCTTGAAGTCATGTCTGGGGGAGGGCAGACCTCTGGGGTCGGGTTGCACAGTAGAGGTCGTAAGGGGAAGCACATCCTCAGGATTTCATGCTACAGTCACAATAGCAACTCCTTCATCTGAACACCCAGTGCCTGACTTCCTTTTGTCCTTTCTTTGTGGGGTCTGGCAAATAAACATGCTCCCCAAGAAATAGACACAATAGCCTGATTTTAGATTAAAGGCACATTATGTAAGTTTTCGCCGCTAGAGGCCGCATTTTTAAATGGCGAATCTTGATGACACTATGAAGAAGAGTGGAGTGACGGTAGACATCATTCAGTGCTCAAACTGCGTGTCTCTACTACAGTCAAATCTATGAAACTCTCTTCAAGAGCGCACAGTAACTGAGGTTTATAACTGTTCAAAGACAAGGCTCATTAAACTAATGCACAGATTTAATAGACTACGTATCAATACAATATCTCTTGCCTTTGTACTAGTGATGTCTGGCTCGCGAACATATCGTTTGATTTAACCGGTTCTTCTTAGGGTGCTTTCACACTTGGTTCACTTGACTGGTCCGCACCCGAGTTTGATTGCTCCCTCTCCCCCTGCCCCCGCTGGACTTCGTTCATATTATGTTATTTGGGTCCGAACCACGGTTCGCTTGCGTCATCATGCCCGCAGTGGTTTAACCCATTGCTTGGTAATGACAGCGCAGGAGAAGGCGGCAAATACATAACATTGCTCTCTACACATTTATATATTTACATTTTTGAACCGTTAGTTTTGTTTACAAAGCTTCAGTTACATAACGACACTTATGTCTGTCTTACGAATGTACTGCAAATGATCTGAAGAACACTGAAGGTGAACAGAAATGAGACATACAGCTTTCTATTTGCAGCGTGTCAGTCACGCTTGTCAGGAAAGTGAGTGAAGCACACAAACCCACATTTTCATCAGATAAAACTTCAATAATAGTGGTTCACTTACTCGATTTGGATACGATTGCATTCACACCAGCAGCAACTGTACCAGAGTTCACATGAACTGTACCCTAGACCACCCTTTTTAAGCGGACTTTGGTACGGTTCAAGGGTGCGCACCCGAGTTCGGAAGACAGCGTTCATGTCATCCAAACGAACTGAACTCTGATGTCAATCGAAACCCACGAGCGCACCAAGAGTGCTAGTGTGAAAGTACCCTTAGTGAAGCGAATGAACCAGTTCACCAAATAGGACTGAATTGCTTGAAACAGTTCGCGTCTCCAAAAAGCATTAATCTACAAATCACTTAAGCTCCCTCTGAGTCGAAATAAACCAATATCACGGAGTAATTAATTTACTTAAACAGTACACTGACTGAATTGTTGTGAAGAGAGAACGGAAGATGAACACAAGCTGAGCAGCTTTCTATGCAGCCTGCGCACTGTGACTCCGTGTTGTTTCAAGCTCATCATTCTGCGCACAGGATGCGCATAAGCTGTTTGTATCAAGGCACTTCAGGGGACCATTAAATAAATAAATGGATAAATACAAAATGCATGCTCAAATAAATGTGTATAATATATATATAATAATATATATATATATATTTTTTTTTTTCAATTTGAAGTTTTTTTCCCCCGCCAAGAAAAGTACAAAAAGTAATATACTCCTATTATATTCCCTTTTAATAACATTAGAATTAAGGTATAGTCACACAGTTCACAATTTGCTATAAAAGCTAGCTCTAAGAAAAGGATTCTGCATATTGTATCCTAGCAGCCCCTGTGAGGGGTCAGGGCTTCGGAGTTCATGTGGGACCCCTGTCTGATTTGGTATTACTCCAATGTGATGCCCAAGGAGCTGAGCAGGGCACCGGTGTAGAGTTACACAAGCTCAAGTGCCAGGCAGTTTAATCAGCGGACTGCTTTTCAGACGTCATACGATAACAGAGCTAAGTGGACATCCTGGAAATGCTTGAAGTGCTGATTCATCACTGAGACACAAACCCTGCTGTGGGACATGTACAGAGACGCACAGCCCACATACAGTCCCAGATACGGCACAGGAAGAAGACTTCTACACAGAAACACTCGAAGCATTTCCACAGACATCCCTGCTTAAACCAGCAGAGCGGCAGACATGTAGGCTTACACACAGCTTTACTGAGACGCTTGTATAGATGCTAGCTGTGCAGTGTGCTGAATTATTGATCAGATGCTGCTGCTGCCACCCTTTTCCTGTCTCCTCTGGTCCAACACACCCCTGAACTACATATATCATTACAAACACATCCGGTTGCTTGACATCAGGGCAAATGTTTTCTATACAATGCATGTGTTTATTTATTTTTGTATTGGTGACATAAAAATGCCAAACTTTATGAATATCTGTTGATTGTTGAAAATGAAAAATCTATTGTCACTCCCAAATCAGCATGATTTTTTATCTTTTTTATCTATAATAATAATAATAATATTAAAAGTTTTCAATATTTAATATAAAAACATCTCATTTTTAAATTGACATACTGTATACGGTATGCACAAATGTTTGGGATTGTTAATATTTTTTATTTCAATTTTTTTTAGGCTTACCAAGGCTGCATTTATCTGTAAAACAGTAACAGTGAAACGGCAAACTACTATTACTGGTTTGTAAAAAAAAATTGGTTTGCTTTCTATGCAAACAAAGGCTATAAAGAGGTGTTTGACCGATGCACTATCATGTCATGTCTTTTGCAGCATCTTGTGCCCCCCTGTCCGAATTTTTTTTTTTAAGCATCTTTAAGAACACCTACATTAGGTGAATTAATGACACTAGTTTAACATTTAATTTATGCATTGATTCAGGACACAGACTTCACAGTAATGAGAGTAATAGTTCAGTTCACATACACTAATGTAATCAGTTGTAATGACTGTTAAATGAGGCTTTTCTCAGTTTGGTTGACTGTGAGAAGCAGAGAAGCATTTGCCCTGGTTAAAAACTGCACACACTGCCAATCGGTATCAATTCACTGCATCATAACATTCCTATAAAGAAAAAAAGCAGATAAAAACTCAGAAAAACTCAAAATTCAGTTCAGCCTTGCAGCATTAGAATAATATTCAATCAGTGATTAGCTTTTACTAACAAAATTATGTTCACTGAAATTTTCATTTCATTCAACAATATGCACCATTGCCCAAAATGAGTGCTTTAAAAAAAAAGACATCAAAATGTCCTTGTTAGCATGAACCCTGTAAAATAACTGACACCCAGATCTATTCCTTCTAATCTGAATTCTTCCTTAAATGATAATAGAGTTTCTATCTAGCTAGCTTTCTACTGAATTCAAACACACACAAAATTGGCTATACATGACAAGGAACCGCTTTGCTGACGCAGCTGCTGCTGAAATTTTTTATGCTAATACACTCAGTCTAAAGATACTGACTGAGGAATGACTGTGTGTGAATCTCAAGAATAGAGAGTCTCAGGCCACACCCCCTGCCCCATCATTCACCAGACATTGAACTGAGCATCTGCATTGTATAACCAGGGCAAACACGGTAATCGCGCTGCTCTTTGATGGCGAGCCGCCACTTCCTGAATCAAAGTACAGTGTGGGGTGATCAAACCCAGCAGCCTCTGCATGAGCAAACAAATTTATGTCTTGCCTAAATATGGTGTCCTGACAAAAAAATGCTAAAAGATAGAGAGTGGAACCAAAAAAAAAGAGAGGTCCCAGGACACAGCCCAGCTTTGAGGTTGAAATGGCATATATTTACATACAGATGCAAAGAGGATCATTAGTCCATGCTGATTAAGATTATGAAGTTATTAAACTCTACATTGGACAAGTACTTGCACAAACACACTGTACTGCCCCCCCCCCCCCCCCCGATATAATTTTTGTTTTATCGTTTCCATTCCACCTACTCAACATAACAGGATTATGGGGAATTTGAGGAAAATGCAACAGAGATGGAAATTTGATCTACTGGGTTTTTTTTTTTTAATGAAAATAAATTACTTAGCTTATGCTACACTATGGAAAACACAAATTAGTAACATTTGAGATGCTATGCAAAAAAAGTTTTCAATCAAATTAATTATTCTCTAATGACTTACGATTTATTTAGTAAATGTGTTTCCATAATAGTAAAATGTACTGCCATCTTGATGTTTCCATCTAGCATTTTTTCCATGCAACATTTAATAATTTGCATGAAAAGACATGGAGGGAAACCCAACTAATGTTGGATCACATTATATCTTATCCATTTGTGACGCACACGTACTTGAAAAATTGTCGGGGGGAAATGGGAATCAAAACAATAAAGTACAAATAGCCTATAAAAGGTATGAAAATTATAAAGAACAACATCACAATAAGTTTTACATTTTTGTGAGGTAGTATTTCACTGAGACAAATATACAATGAAAAACCACTCAGAGGGACTAAAAATATTTTAACATGATCTGATCATTACTGACAAGTTTTCTCTATTCATCAACCAATGCTAGGTGAGGCAAATCATGAATTTTGAAGGGAGTAGATTTTCATTTCTGCTTTATATACATGTATATAAACATGCCTAGTCGCAGTAGTAGAACCGTTCTGTAAGATCAAAACTGTAGCTATGACTCAGATACTCCAGAGGGGAAAAAATCCTCAATCCAATACAAAGGAAACATCCTCACAAAACCTGCTCAGGAACCGCAGGCTTCAAAGCAAGAAAAATAATGGTAAATCCCTGTCAGGCGCAGTATAAACAAAGTCATGCACCTGGATATAAAGATTAAGGACTAAAAGCAGATAAGATAAAATGAGCAAAGACTGACTGAATGCAAAAATATGAAACAGCACATGAAGACACATGAAATGAATATTATCCCAGTAAACAAAGGAGATAAGTGCAGGGTACAGCAGCGCTGGTGCTGATTATATTCTTACCCGAACTGCCTAATGTTTTGTAGAACCGGTACTCCAAATGTAGCTGTGGGGCCCTCGATTTCACAGGTTCCTTTAGGAGTGACAGGAAAAAAAAAAGATTCCATTAAAACCCTTTTATTTGTTCACATTAAGTTGATTTACAATATACAAATATTCCAGCCAGCTATACACATTTATTGTCACGTGTCTGAGGGACACCTTTCAAGTTTCATCACTTTTAATATTCCGGTAGCACTTTATTTTACAGTCCTGTTCCCCATGTACATACTATGTACTTATTATAGTAATTACAATAACTATGTAATAACTAGCTACTAACCCTGAACCTAACCCTGAACCTACCCCTAAACCTAACCCTACCCCATGTAGTTACCTTGTATTACCAGAACTTTCTTAGATAAATACACTGTAAGTACACTATAAGTACATGTTAGTACACGTACTGTAAAATGTAAAAAAGTGCAAAAAAGTGCAACCAATATTGCTGTAGATTCAGTTTCCTAAAATCTCTAAATCAAATCAGTTGGAGTTGCTTTCTTTATCAATTGAAACTTCATTTCAACTCCAGGTCTACAGACATGCAGAACATCAACTTCTGTTGTTGTTATCACTTGGTAGAATATAATAAATAATGTACTTACCAACTTTATTGCAACATACTCATTTGTATAGAGATTCTTTCCTAAAAAAGCAAAACAGAAAAAGGGTGACCAACTGCCACTGAAATGAAGACTGATTAAACATGAATGCAGTAATACAGACATTTTGGCCTATACTTATATTTTCAGTTATTGGAAATCATCTATACGTAGCAGACTTAATGCTGCTCTGTGCCTGCTCAAAAGTCAGTGTTAAGACACAATGCCACATAAAAGCTAGACTATATTATGCCTGCTCAGCCCCTAGAGTTGACATATGCAGTTGTAACTACAAAGTAAATGCATTTCTGAGCAGCATGACACAGTCTGTGTAAAGAGCCTAATGCCACTTCAGAAGCCGAATCTAATTCGATCAAATCCATTCGATTAATGCAGATTTTGACACGAATGTGTCATGAGCAACACTCAACCCTCACTAAAACAGTAATGTGATTATTGTATCAGCGCTGTCTTAGGCCGATTGCTTTATTAAAAGAAGTGGTTGTTTCCTTTTGTGTCAAAATCTTCCAATTTTCTTGTCATTTTTATAAGTGAATTTCAAGTGAGGTCATAATTTTCAGCATCCTTGATTACATAATGGCCGTCTAAAACCAACTGGTCAATCATTAGATAACCATTATGATGGCTGATAGACTGATATACTACAAAAATATTGTTTGCAGGTAAAAATATCTCAGGTTTAAATATTACAGAAGAAAAGATGGGTAGAAAAGATTAAAATGATCTAGTATTTATTATATATAATATATATATAGAGAGAGAGAGAATTGGCCAGCGCTGCCATGTACACAACATGTCACGCAGACCAAGCTTGAGTCTTCCTTAAAAGGTTAAGTGTGCACTTTTATCCTCAGTTCCTCAATTAATCAGTTTGTTCAACTAAAAGATCACAGAGGCGTGTTCTAAGAAAACCTCTTTGAAAATGTTTTTTCCATACAATTCGTTGCCACTAGCAGTGCACAAATCACCCACTTCTCCTTTGAGGAACATTGCCCAATGGACTGACAAATGATAGTGACCCGGGAACTCTAGAGATCCTGAGATTCACTTCTGCTTGGCACCTTTGAGCCAAGAACTTCACCCCTAGTTGCTCCATGGAGACTTTTGTGAAAAATTAAGACACTACTGGCTTCTCTTACCGAGCTTCAGCTCTCCAAAGTTGCCACAGCCGATCTTCTTGCCAACTCTGAAGTTCGGTCCAACCATAAGGACCCCAGAGGACGAGGAGGAGCTGGAGGGCCGTGAGTGCCCGCTGCGTCCCTGGGCCACTTTACTGCTCCTCACCGGCCTCTCGCCCTCCTTCTCTCTGGGGTGATCCATGACTGCGAGATCCAGACGAACCAGGCCGGAGCCCAAAGCACACAGCTCAGGCCAAAAGAAAACTCATGGGACGACTGCTGTTGGCACCGCTGCCGCTGAGCCAGTCACTGCTGCCAGCACACTGAGGGAAGAAAACATTCAATCAGAGTATGTTTTAAGCACCATTATTATACATCAATGTTTCCTGCACCTCTATTCACCTCTGAAACACCTATAGTGCCTCAGCTAAAGAAATCACATTTCATCAGTGGGTATTTTGTCAGAAACAGGCTTAATCCAAGGGTGGAATAATTGGTTAGCTACAGATACAAATCTGCCAATTTCCTTTCTAATTACACAATTAGCCAAAATCACATTTGGTGTGAGAATGTGTGAGTAAATGTATGATGCTAAATATAGGTGCCAGTATCTAACCTTTTCTTAGTATAACAATTTTGTTTTCATATTTTGGCTTTCCATTTTTAAACAACATAAAATGAATATTGCAGGTGCATCAATATTAGGTTTTGAATTTGCAATGCATGAGGGACTGTCCTGCAAACATAGTGTTTTTTGTGTGCATGCAGGCAGAGCACATGATGCTGTTGTTGTTTTTATAAATGTGCACATGCAGGTCTGTTCACGGATGACGGATATGGGTCACTTACAAACTTAAAAAGCAAAAAAATCAGAAGAGACTAATAAGGGTGTGACATCAAATTTTCGCTGTCACAAGCAATCAGGCACAATCAAACCCCAACACAAAACATAACAACAAACCTGCAAGACCTACAGAGAAGGTTCCACGATTAGAAGAATGAATAAAGCCTACAGAAAAGACTTCTAATTGACCTATATCACACACTGACCTATTGTTCCTCATGTCAACCGCATCACAGCCATGCTAAACAATAAGTGGTTGAAATTACACAAATAAGCACACAAATGCATACATTTTGACGTATTTCTAATGCCCATCATTCCTTGTGATTATCGGTGATGCAGCACTAATGCAATATGCTTTAACCATTAGATGTCCAACCTTAAATCATTAACCTTTTGAAAAGAGATTAGCTCAGGAGGAAGTCGGGCATTGGGGAGGGATTCCTATTGTGACGAGCAGTAAGGAAATGCTTCCCTGAACCCCCGAGTAAGACAGCACACTCTGTGCTTTGGGGAAAACCTTCAATATCGACATTCAAAATCAATGGCTCCGGTCAAAATGAGTGAATCTAAATACACACACACAAAAATAGACTTAATTAGCACACTACAAATATATTTTCAGAATCAGGATCCACTTAACTGCTCAAGCATTTAAAACGACAGACAACATAACTGGAGCACATGCTTATAATAAACAGATAACATTTTTTCATGTGAATGCTAATATAGATCTTGTTACGGTTATCATTTTTGATGTGAGCAGGCCTTTTATAGTCATGTGAAATTATGATTGCCGGTCAATGTTTTATTGTTCAACGGCTAGTAAAAAAAAAAAACCTTAAAGTGACAACAGCCATGCTCTTCATCGGTTTCATTAACATTATAACTGTGGTTTGAACTTTCTTATCCTCACAGAATTTGAGTGATTATTATATCTACACGCCTTTTTTCAGCCATTCACTAACATTAACAGTTTTGCTAACATAAACTATCCATAAGGACTGATTTCCTAAATACTGAAAATCTGCATACAACTGTAGTCAAACTACAAACACCACCTGTTACAAACTAAACGACATATTTAGGAAATTATAAATGTAATCTGATAATACTGAAGAATTAGAATTGTATTAGCACAAACATTTAACATTCCTTGAGGCCTTCAAATCAATGTTTAATGAATTACCAAAAATGGAAATTCTGTCATAAATTTCCTCAATTTCAGTCTCACGTTGATCCAAATGTTTCTTTATTTCTTTAGTGAGAAACAAAAAGGTGTCAGATGCTTCTGTTAGAGAGTGACAGCCACAACTGTACATACAAAACGGTTACATGAAAATGAATCTCAACTATAAGGCTGCCATATAATACAAATTTACATTTTTAGGTGAACTGGCCCTTTAAGCTCGTACCGTCCACCAAAGAGTCTCAGACCTCTGTTGAGTGTGTAATGGATAAGTGAAGACAAAAGCCTTCAAAAAATTAATATAAATACAAATAAATAAAAACACCTGTATCCGTATATTTAATACAATAAAATAACCGTAAATGAAAATACACAGTAAACAAACAAATAAAAGCCTTCTCACGACATTTAATGAGCTTTCCTCCTGCTGCGGGCCACAAACATCAACGTTCAGTGTTTTCAGCTCTTCACAGGAAGAGGAACACGATATTTCACAAATCAACTGCGAGCTGTCTAGAGCACCAATATATTGAACTGTTTTCTTGATCAATCGAGCTGGTCAGATATCGATGCATAAATTCACATCTAAACAGTTATTCATTTCTGTCGATAATGTGAGCCACAGGCGAGTCGTGATGCGCAGTTATTGTTCAAACAGTGAATACAGATCACAGCTTCAATCGATCAATCAAGATTACCGTTTATTACAGGCAGGATTACAAGCCAGCTAACTGAAATTAACTAATGGAGCTAACATCTTGACAAACACCTTTAGCTCGTTAGCTATAGCAGCTTTATTTATTACACTCACTTCCACGACGAACTTCGTCTGAAGCTTCAGAGGGGAGATGAATACTGTGATACCAGCGTCAGCAGATTATATGACACCTCTCTGAATAAAATCGGTGTTGATATCCGCTAAATTACCAGCTTTTCCTCCTTTCTTCAGTGTTCCTGCAAGTAACGTGAACCTTTCGCTGAAGCCAATGACTTCCGCTCTCGGACTCTGAGGAGATTTCAAAACAAAAGTCCATGTGATCACTGGGGTGATTCCGCTACGCAAAAAAAAAAAATAAATAAATAATAATATTCCCGCTTCGCTGTACGATTATGAATTTTGTCATTCGTAAACAACAATATGCCCGTGTTGTCGTTTTTATAAAAAATCAAACCAGACCATATTTTGTCAGAAATATGCTCTGTTCAAGCTCAAGTATTTAAGCTTCATTAAATATAGCTCGATTATTTACACAGGGACGAGAAAAATGAACTGGATGCTTAACAGGACTGAACATTTTGATAAAATCAATTATGAACAATTTCTAAAAAATTCTCAAACGGGATGGGATAAAATGATAACAAGTGAGACAAACCAATGTGACAGGCAGTGTTCGCCTCACAAGTAAGGCAAATAACGCGATCAGATTACTTTTTTTTTATTACAAATAACTAAAGTAACGCATTGCTTTAAATTTTACAAGAAAATATCTTAGTTACTTTTTCAAATAAGTAACACAAGTTACTTTGTTAAACCAAAGTACTAGGGCAGAGGCACTTCCTTCAGGCTGAGGCTTCATTTCACTTTTTGGTGTAACATACATTTGCAGTTGATTAATAAGCTTAGGTGACTAAATGTAACGCAAAAGTAAAGCAATATATATATATATATATATATATATATATATATATATATATATATATATATATATATATATATATATATATATATATATATATGTATATACATATATATATATATATATATATATATATATATATATATATATGTATATATATATATATATATATATATATATATATATATATATACATATATATATATATATATATATATATATATACATATATATATATGTATATATATATATATATATATATATATATATATATATATATATATATATATATATATATATATATATATATATATATTTGGCAGAATTACCTTTAAAATTAATTTTCCCAACACTGGTGACAAAACAACACAGAATCCATTAAAACTGTTGCTAAATTGCTCATGTTTGCTCTTTTGTTTTCTGGCAAATATATGTTTTATTTAGGACCTGTCATTTGGATAAAGGGATATTACAAAAAAAAAATCCTAGATGCAGATAGGCTTTTTCGGGCACATGGGGAAAGTATTAATTTCTTACTAAATGCAAGAAGATTCCCAGTTTGTTTGTTTGTTTGTTAATTTAAATAAAAAAAATGAATAAAAATAAACACATAACCCAATTAACTTAATTTACATCTAACTTAATTAACATTTAAGCATTTATATGAACTTAAAAACAAAATACGTTAGTTCTTGGAGTGCCACTGTGATAAACAATGCTAGGATGATTCATTAAAAAACTTCGACTTCTAATTAATCTCATATCAATTTTTTTTCGTTTCCAGCTGCACTTCTTTATTTGCGCTCAACTGCTATAAATAACTTGAGAAAATAAATGAAGAAGCACAAGACTTTTATTGATGACAGGCCGCTCAGCGAGCTGTAATGCGTGTACTTCAGCGCCTCCTGGTGGATTTGTTTGAAATGTTAGGAAAAGACGCGGTCATAAAGAACACACTTGTTTGATAACATACTTAAAACATAACTTATTTCAAAATTTGAAATGTATTTAATGTATGTAATATGTTTGGCGGGTATATTTTACATTTGTTGCTATAAGCGATTTATGAAATAGCCTATTAATTGTAGTAAGCTATCAAGTGTATTGTCATTTATAAAACAGTATTATTATTATTATTATTATTATTATTATTATTATTATTATTATAATTATTAGAATATTTATTATTACAGTAGCACGTGTCTCATTTGCGTCATTTGTATATCACGTTTAAGTATTAATAAACAATGGTTTTGTATGACATTAATTGTACCTTTTACATTTTTTCTTTCCTGAGTTTTACACTAGATTTCATATTTAAATTAATCTGATAAATAGTAAGCTGTTTAATCGCAGGTGCTTTTGTGACAATTTACGCCCATGTAGTGTGATGACTGTACAGGGCAAAACTTTTTTATAGTTTGTCTCTTTACATCTTTGTTTGCATTAGTTTGAGCTTCAATCAAAAATGTAGCGCTGAAGAAGATGGTTCTGAGAAATAGCATTGACACGAGAGAATATCATCCTACAGGTGGCGCTGTTGCTCTTATTATTACTGTGCCTATAATCCCCAACTGATCTAAAACAGATAATATCTCCATTACAAGTATATAATTTAGTTTATAGTATCTTAGTATACTATACGTTATTGTAATGAGAGCAGTATTCACTCAGGTCAGAAAATGCCAGTACATAAAACCCTAGAACTACAAGGGTTTCAATAGTTAGCTGTCTGAAGCTGAAAGGGTTAACTCGTGTAATTGGATCAATGGGAATAATGCGGAGCCCCAGCATCTGATTTCATCCGAGAAGACTCCTCTCATACAGGCCTGCTGCTGTTTCTGGAAGAATCGCTCTGAGTTACTGTTGATGATGGGCCTGTTCTCTAAAAACAACCTGTTGAAAGTGTTCCTCCATGCTCCTGCCTCCTGGTAAATGTTTATGGGAGATATTATTTCGCGTTTGTTAGCTATGGCAGAAAGGGAAGGTGTCTGAGCGGTGTAAACTTTTCTTCACATGGCGCTTTTCTCGCTCTGAACGCGGTCTGCGTGTAAATGCACTGGAGATAAACCTCTTCACATCGCACTGGGGGACTCTGAGAGAGTTTGACGACGAGGGACAACGAGTGCACGACTGTTTTCGCCTGAATAAGAGCAAAACAACGAGTAAGTAGATTTCAATATTAGGATAAGTTCCTCGTGATTAAGTGGACACAGTATTGCCTCAAGTAACGTGTGTGAAAAGATTAATTTGTCCAGAGTTTTGTAGAATTTAGAGCCAAAACACGATAAAGGGAGTAAACAACATTTTTTTGACACTACGGTCATACAAATCCCTTGAAATTTGACGAGGCCTCACTCTTTTGCTGTTTGAAGAAAGATGTTAATGTCTGTAGACTTGTGGGATTACCTGTATGCCTTGGGCCTGTTGATTTTTGCTTAATAAACTAGTAAAATGTACGTTTGTCCCACAACCGTGGACATACACAGACTATTTATTTATTTATTTAGTAAAAGTGATTTTCCCCACTGTGTCATTTCCACTACATTTTAATATAATGTAATATAATGTGATCTTTTTTTGGCTATAATTTTATGCAGTTAAATCATATTTTCACATTTTCACTTAAAAAAAAAAAGAAAGAAAAAACTTATTACGTCACATTTAATCTCGAGCATGCTCTTCACAGTCAATGCATCTTGATATAAAAGTACACTATTAGTATATTAGTATTAAAGTACCATTATTAGTATCATTTTTCAGTATTAATATTTGCACTAGAAGTACATTACCAGGACAACAGTGTTATTGTTTTGGAAATTATGGGGAAAAATTCAGTTGGTACAAATAATTTTCATAAATTTTGAAATTATTTGTTTCACTAAATGTTTAAATTATTAGTTTTGAAATTAGTATGTTGACATATGGGTCTGGAGCAAGGTTAAATTCTACATTGAAAAGTTGCTAACTTAATGAAGACATGGTAAACAGTTCCCATGTGACCTTCATCTAAGAAAAATATTTAAAAAAAGTAGAAATCTGTTAGTTTCAGCAAAAATCACCACATGGGACTTTTCCAAAGTTGAAGACACACCCAAATGCGATTTAAATTCTGAATATATAACCTTTTATTTACATAAAACTTTTTTTATGTTGTAACCCTGTTTTTCTACTTGCATCAAATACAGTGTTTTTGCAATTTAACATTCAGGTAGATCTCCTTTTGCAGCAAAATGTATCATATTGTATCTCAGATGAAGGGTGGTGGAGGGCCTAATGATTGGACTGCTAGAGCAAATACTGTTGGTTCAGTGAAGCATGATCATTGTATAACTCTAAAATCTCTTAAGTTGCTTTAGATGCAAAATGTCAAAGTGCAGTAAAAGTTAAATCAAGGGCTTCATGCTCATTAGTAATTAGGGTTCTGCACTTTTAAATGAAAAGAGTTAAATTGCTGATCCGTGTGAGCTCAGGTGATCCGTTTCAGCTTGCTTTGTTGTGTTCCCTTGAAGTCTTCTGCCTAGGTATTTTTGTGTTGTATATTATTGCTATATTCAATAATGGAGACCTTTCATGGATGCTCACTGATCTTAGACTAAACTCACTGGGGCAAACGTAGGAAACTATCTCTGTTGCTGTGCGTGGTGCTGGAGGACGCTGGGTGGAGAACAAAACTGCCTTTGTTTTTCTTCATGCCTACACAAGGACCCAGAGTGCACCGAGCCTTTGAGAGCAGGGCTATATTGAGCTGTCCTGGTGCCCAATTCAGGACTCTTTGAAAGATCAGTCTATCTGGGAAGATGTGGGAAAGAAGGAAATGCAGGGTTTTAAGTGCAAAATGAACAAATGTGGCTGATCCTACTGAAAATTTTCATTATGCTTTTAAAGTAATGTTATGCAATTACAATTTTACACACATACACACACACACACACACACACACACACACACGAATAATATATATATAAATAAAAATAATAAAGGACTCTAAACTATGTCAGTAAAATAACTTTTGTCATGTGGTGCTACTCCTCCATAATTTGATATTTATGAATTAATAATTGAGGCAAAACTATACTTGTTACTTTTGAAAATTGTTAAAAATTGGTAGTTTCTAAATTACAAATTTGGTAATTCTGGACGTTACAATCTGCTAGGTCATATTTTCCAATTTTGCATTGCCAATAAATAGGCATTTTTTCATAAATGTTAACTTTAAATGATTTTTTGGTGTGAATATGGTGTGAAATGTCCCAAATATTATCAATATGGACATTCTATGGCCCGTCGGCTCCTCCGCTGTTGAGATTTCCTCGGTATTAGTCATTTTCCTCACATCTGTTGATCTTTTTCACAAGCGTTAAGTCTTCTCACAGAATTTCTGAAATGAGCTTAAGGCACAGCATTGACTTCCGTCGGTCTGTTATTGTCAGTCATCCATTTATGAAATTAGGCCATGGTTCCCTGTAAAATAATCCAGTGCTTCTGTAAGTTCAGTCCTGCTGCCCTGGATGTGTGCCATGAGCTGGAACAGTGGGCCTTTTCATGTTTGCTAGTGCTTCAAAATCCTCTGTTTTGTAGTCAAATCACTTCATGCGACATTTTGAAGAATAGTGAGAATATACTAGAACTAAAGAAGGTGTCTGGGGCAAGTGGAGCCTTGTTTAGTTGTGTAGGAGTGTTTAGAGGCAGGGGAGGGCCTGATGTGGTGAACAGTCATGTGCTCTGGGTCTAATTAGAGCAGCGTGCCTGAACCTGAAAGCACGCAGGAATGTGCTCTATGTCATAAGTGATGTCACATTCCATACCGGCCTTGTTATTTGGAAAGGGAACATGTATCTACAGATGTTCACAGTCATAATTAGTGGAGTTAAATATACTACTCTTCAGCATCACATAAACCTTTTGAAATCATTCTAATATGCTGACTGATGCTCAAGAAACTTTTCGTATTATTACGAGTTTTTTTAAAACCGCTATGTTGCTTAAAGCTGCGGTAGGGAACTTTTGATGCTCTAGCGGTTAATAAACAGAACTGCTTGCGTCTTGCGGAAGAACATTGTAGCCGGAACTACTTCTTTCTGTTTATGTCTGTGAAGAATCACAAAGGTACTGGGTTACTCCGCCGCGGTATCCCCGAAGCAATCTAAAATAGTCCGAATATAAAAACTTATTATAGGTGCACCCTAGTGATTCAGGACAAGCTAAAAACAGGGTTTGGGAAATGGATTCATGGTGTACTCGCTTATTATATAAATTTTTCTACATTTTGAACACAAACAAAGTTACGGAACGCAGCTCTGATTGGTTGATTTCTTACCGGGAGCGGTCCGTAACTGCAAATGGCAATAGGACCACTGGGAGGAGCCAGAGGAGCTTGATTTTTTTCACAGATTATCTGTCTCATATTCTACTGTCAGGACATAATGACAGGTTTAACAAATATGTAAAACATATATATTTACAATAGTTACCTACTGCAGCTTTAATGATTTAATGGGAAATACCATTCAAAAGTTTGGTGTAAGTGTGATTAAAATAATAATAATAATAATAATTAAAAACAAAATTAAAGGTGCTGTATGTAGTATTGACACCGATTGATAGAACTAGGTATTGCAGACCAAATTTAAAATATCGGAAAGGGTTTTTTCCACATGGCTTCTCCTCCTCGGACTTGATGTACAATCAGGTTGCCAGATTTACGACACCACTTGACGATGAATTTAATTAAATATGCTGTGTTTTCCGCCAACTGGCCACCCAGGGTGCTGAAATACAATTGGGTGAACTGGAAGTGGGCGGGTTTCACAAACCAAAGGAAAGGCCGACAGTCTGACCCGGAACGCCAATTTTCAAAGGAGAATAACTCAGTGTATTGTTTTTCAGATAAACATTGTTACCTTAACATGTTTCTTAAATAGCTGCGAACATGTTATGGTATTTTTCGTCTTTAGTGGAGTCAAAAACTTACATTCAGCACCTTTAAGCAGCAAAAACTGTTTTCAACAATGACAATAAGAACCATTATTAGGCATTTTTGTACCAATAATATAGCACCAAATCAGCATGTTAGAATGATTTCTGAAGCAGCATGTGAAACTGAAGACTGGAGTAATGGTTGCTAAAAAAATTCAGCTTTACAATCACAAGAAATTAGTCAACTTATTGTTTCAATGTAAACGTTGACAATCTGAACGTCAGTGTTTCTAAATGTTCGTTTTTCTTTCCCAGTGTCTAAATAGAATGTTTAATGGATTGCATTTGTGACGCTGATGTTCATCATCAAAAATATTTAATTAGCTTTCAGTATTATTGGTGAAGCAGTTGTATTGATCCTTCAGTACAAAAATATGTGTTATGTAAGCTGTGAAGTTTGACCTCCTCCGAAATTGACCTGTATAGTGGTGGGATTGCTTTGGAGATGTATGAACATGTGGTTATGTGTGGGTGGATTTTCCTCTGCATAAACAGTCTGTTTTTGGTAATGACGTGTTGTTTAACTTGTTTATTGTAAGTGCATTACTATTTTTTTTTTTTAGATGAAATATTTTCTGTTGTAATCATACCACATGTGTTGACCATAGAGCTTAACTTCTATTGAACCTGGGACATTCCTTGTGCGAGGTGTTGACTTGTGCTAGGTCAGGTTTGAGGCCAGTAGCACATAGTCAAGGTGTTTTCCAGTGTCCTCATGATTGCCTCTTCAGGTCTTCTATGTGTGGCATTTCACTCTCCATCTCAGAATGTGCCACCTTTGAGTGCCTGGGTTTATATTAACCTGCTGCTTTCTTTACTGTACTGCCATTGTAAGAGGACCTGGAGACTCTTTCTGCTGCTTAGTGCATCTTCTCTGGCTTACTAAAACCTGACAAAAACCTAACTTCATCTTGCTCTCACAGGGCCACCAAAGAGGCCGTTTTCCTGGACAAAGCATCTCTAATTTCTAACATTCTCCTTTGCTTGTGGTAAGTTCCTAATTTTAAGCTTCTTTCTTTCTGGTTTTGCAAATATTACTCTGGTTATATATATATGCAATGTTGGATTTTTTTTTGCATCTCTCGTTTAGTGGTCAACCAGTAAGGGTTTCTCAATAGCTAATGTTTATGCCTAGATGTCTGGCTAATTTAATGCAGAATAAGGAAAACTTTGCAGAAAGGAAATGAAAAGATTTTTGCGAAAAAAAAAAAAAAATTATATACTAACAACAATCTTTATATACTTCCTCAATAGTGAAATCTCACCTCATTGACCAGAGTGGGCAGTGTTCCAGTATATTCCAGTGCACTAATCTCAAAATGGCCAAATATTGTGCGATTTTAATCTGCATGACCTATAAATAGGTCACTAATCTCTTTACAATTTGCGATCATTTGGATTGCATGATTTCTCTCTTGAGAATAATCTGGCCTTGCTGTTTGTATTGTCTGTCTGGCATTAATTTCCCCTAACAATGTTGTTTGCCAGTTGCAAAGAAGTCAGATCCTGTTGGAAAGAATGCCCTTGTTGGAAAAAGTATGCCTGGATTAACGGGCATTTTTGGAGTTGAAATATTGTAGACGCTCTGCAGTCTTGTGTACATTAATCAGATTAATGACTGTGAGTTTCCAGCAAGGCTTATGAGAGCTTCAACCCCTCCTTCCCATGGCCTCATTCTGCTCAGACGGAAGCCATTGTTTTCATGGGTCCGTGTGGTGGCAGGTTATCCAGTATTCGTAATTTCTTTGCTGACTTGGCCCACGAGTCAAAAGTTTTCTCCTTGTATACGTGCATTTATGCTGTTTTCAAAGGTGTGTGTATCAGAAAGACCTGTGTGTGTGTGTGAGTCATACAAACAAAAGCCACATGCCGCAAGTTGTATTTTTATAGCCACAAATCTAACAACCAGAGTAAATGCCCCCTAATCCATTTCAAATGTGCTGCCATGCACTTCCCATCTTTTGTTAAAGGATGTTGGCACATGCAGCCAAATTTGTTTGCAATGTCGCCTAGGTGTATTTACCCCCAAAAAGAACACTTTTACCTGTCATTTGTTTCAGATCTGTTTGATTGTCTTTTTTCCATGTAAAATGGAGATGTTTTGCAGTGTTGTTCATGTTGCTCTTTTTCCACACAATGAAAGTAAGTGGGGAAGGATACTGTCAAGCAAAACAAACAAACATAAACGTAAAAGTAGTTTTTCCAATATTTCATATCTCTTGAAGCTTTTGTGCCACCAACTCACAGAAATTAGGATTTTGTTAACCCTTGGTCATTTTAAACCCAAGGTGATCCTGCAATATTTTTTTTTTCACATTTCACACTGCTCATAACACGGGGTTCACAATTAATGCCAGGTATGGCTGGGTTATATATGAAAAAAAAAAAAAATCTCTATTGTAAATTTTTGTACGATATTCAATATATATCTCGATGTGTTTGAATTTAAATAATAATAAAAAAAAACTGGGGGAAATAAATTGGGATAAGTTTTTATTTATTATATATATATATTTTATATTTTACATTTTATAGCTTTTGCATTTATACAGCGACCACAATCGCAAACAATACAGTCGAGATCTCATGACTGAACACAGATCATCTGCGGCGGCGCTTCCACAATAAGGAGCGAGCGTTTGCATGCATGTTTGCCAGATTACTTAAAATAAGCAAAACACCAGGAAGAAATATCTATGTAACATCGAAGCTCTGATTTGGGAATTAGAGGAGTGAAGAGCAGTCCACAATAACATGTTCACTTTTTTGGACGTTTGGCGCGTTTTTTTGGGAAAGTATGCTTGAATTTGAAATATTCGATATTCACTATATTTTCAAATTACCGTATTTTCCGGACTATAAGTCGCACTTTTTTTAATAGTTTGGCTGGTCCTGCGACTTATAGTCAGGTGCGACTTGTTTATCAAAATTAATTTGATAAACAAAAAAAACAAAAAAGTAAAGTATGTCCTGCAGTAAACTGCTTTTTATGACAGTCACATTACTATAACTGAAAGGAATGGCTTTCAGCACAATGATCGGTTTATTAAAATTAGAACTGAAACTAAAATTTAATTAATCTTAGTATGTACTATTGTTAGCTCACATTGAATTTTGAATTGAAACACTCATCTAGTAGGCAGAACATAAAAAGAAAATAACATATCACCATAATATAAGAGAACATAAATGATTGATTTGAAAAGTAAATCGTGGATGTCTTCAAGATCGATCACAATATAAAATCATCAGATCGTTAGAGCTGGGACAATGAAAAGATGATTCATGGATCGTGGATTTCAGAATACATTGTGATTCTCTCTGGAATCGATTCTGAGCTGAATCGATCCAGATGCAGTGATTTTATTGTCCCAGCCCTACATATCACACTCCCCTACTCTATGGTTAATGGTTTACATAACCGCTTTAGTGTTAGCATCTTCATATTATACGTTGCTGACTATATAGTGTATCCTGAATGGACTTTTCAGACTGTAAAGGGAAGAATGAAACGGTCATCTTCGCTGCAGTTGATGTGTTTTATTTCAGTTAACTGAAAATTCCTACAGCTCACAAATTATGTTGAGTCCCAAAAAACGCAAAACATACTTATAAAAGTACCAAATTTAAGTTTTCACAGTAGATCTTTACTCGCACATAATTTTATCCCCGTTTAAACTAAGTGTATTATGAAACTCCTGAGAACCAAAAGGATTTTGCATCATAATGAACCTGATCAACATGACGTTTACATGCAATGCCATGCAAGACTTTCAGTAAATGACTAACATTTTGTTCTGCTCGTCAATCAAAGCTATTGTATGGCTGCAGAAGACTTAATGCACAAATCATATTAATTATTTTTTGTTACTTTTTTGGTGCTTTGTAGTCTTTTTTTTATAGCTTAAGAGCCTTTTTGATGCTTGTGTAATATGGAAAAGAGCAGCACGAACATTCTTTAAAATATATTTCTTTGTGTCCCATGAAAAGTAATGTCATATGGGTTTGCAACAGCTTGATAATGATATTTTTTTTTTTTTTGGTGTAATGGGATACTCTACCCTGTTTACCCTACCCTTTCCTATTTACTGAACTTTAAAACTCACCAGACCTTTTTTTTCCCCTTTAAAACCAACAGCATTTTTTTTCTCTCAATCATCTTCCAATCCTGTCTTTATTCCTATTTAATTTTGGTTCTAAGTTGTTTGACTAAAGAAATGGTCTGGTTTGTAGTCGTCTAACTTGAGAGACTTTAGCACCGATCTGGCGAAAACATCTAAACAGAGTCAATGACCTATGAAATGTAAACTTCCCCAAAAGCAGGGCCCCTGACATTCTGTTAGTTTCTGAGCAACTTGTGCAACAAATTGTGAAAGGTATTTATACAAATGAGAGTTTAGTGCATCTGTCTCCTCTTGGGGAAGGGGGTTGCCCGGTTTAAGCGATTGCACTAGATTACAAATAACATGCATGACTGGCCATCTGCTGCTTTCTATTTTTCATCTGACATGCAATGGATTGTACATTTTAAAACGAAGCCTTTCCAAGGATCTGGACGTGTTCTAGGATAAGGAAAATTAAGTAAGTCCTAACAACTCAACAAAAAGGTCATTTTTATTGTTGTTAGTCATGGGTAATGTTAATTTAATCAGGTTTTATGCTAGTTCTCAAGGTTTCTTTGTCAACAGCAGGAATCTGTTAATACATTTGTGCCATGTTGCTCTTCACAGTGTTTCAAAGGTCAGCAGGCAAGTATCACTATTACTTTTGCTATTACATTGGTATGAGAGAATTTCCCTGACCTTAAACGTTAAACTTCTCTGCATAGTGCATTCTGTAAAACGCATGAACTTGAAAGTATGGTTTATTAAAACTGATGAAAACAATCCAAGCAATATATCTTATACACTTGAGACTGCTTTGAGTGGGATCGGTAAGCAGACATTTACATCTATGCTTTTAGGAAATATTATTCAGAGTATGTATCACATGTATAGTAGGATTGACTATTTAAGTAAGTAATTGACAACAGGCTGTTGAATTATTAGAAAATAATGCACACCCGAAGTGGTGATGTGGCCGTTACGCAAAGTGCTAACGCATTAACGCAGTGCAGCTAGGTGTGTTTCAACCGAAAGAAACAAACCAAACATCAAATAAAATGAAAAAAACAAATAAGCTTTTGAGCCATGTCACTTAACATTGCATCTAACTCTGGAAAGTTATCCAGTGTTGGGTTTTGAGGCTCTTTCCTAACAAGCTGTTGATCTCAATCATCAGAATTGGGAACTACTGCCCTAGCAACATATTAACAACCAGCAACTGCATTGTACCAGCATAGCATCATAGAATACGTGCATAGCAACCACTTAGTAACACCTTAGTAGCTGCAAAACAATTTCCTAGATTGTAGTTTTGAAAGGGAAACAGCGCATTTATTTCACTGGGTAATTTAATAATCTAAATGGAGCTTTTGATTTTTGCTGTGGACATGCACTGTAGTTTGCTGTTTCGTCCCCTTGGAATTATAGGTTCTATCTGACATTTTTGTCAAAATTGAGTTATTCACATATTCTTATTCTCTGACAATTTATTTACATTATGTGATGTTTTATTTTAAGTTGTGTGCATTTTGGGATTTTTTATTGAAAAAACAAAAAGGTTCTATCTACAGAAGTCTATGGAACACAAAAACTTTAAAGCTCAATATCTCAAAACTACTCAGAACGCAGATAGAACCTTATAATTCCAAGGGGACGGTTTGTCATCCAGGCTGGCCTACACATCTTTAGCATGGTAGATCTGAGAGTTTCTTGCTCTCCCCCGGCGTTTAACTGACACAGCTGTGTAATTACAGCCATCGTGGTCACGCCTCTCCCCAGACATGCTCGTTTTTAGCTCGGATCTCTGTGGGAGTGCTGAGCTCTTTTACATCGACATGATGGACCAAACCAGAAACACTGCTGTACAGCACAATAGAGCCCTACACGACGGAAAGGGGGCCACACTCCTCCCTGCTTGTATTTCAAATTTACAGCTCTAGGGTCTCCGTGAACATGACCATTGTGTTAATTTACCTGTTGCTAGGCTCTTTGGGCTGTGACTCTGACAGTGGGTATTTGACACGTTAATTCGGAGCCTAAAAGTCCTGTCTTCCATCTGCTCTCAGCTGTTGGAAATTGTTGCTTGCTAGTGGAAGAGGGTTATTAGGATCTGCTGTGTTCTTGCTCCAGCTTGGCGGGATCTCTAGGGCTTTGGTTATTCCTGGAGCTCAACATGACACAGCTGCTTGCTGCTGTACTTCTAGTGTGACATGTTTCATGGGAATGGGTGTGTCTGGCTTCTTCAATGCCTTGTTCACATACTGTATTGTTAGTAATGCTTTTTTTCTCTCTCTCTCTCTCTCTCTCTCTCTCTCTCTTGCATTTTTCACATAGTTCCTTATATTCATGAACTACCAACACAATATGTGATGCAGAGTGATATATGGGCTGAATACTGGCCTGTTTTATATCTAGTATGTAGGAGTATAATGGGACACAAAATGCTTGGGATGCACTTTAGTTTTGAAGTCATGATGCGGTAGGCAGTGTTTTTGGTACAACACAATAAACAATACTTTTTTCTTTTGTATTTAAGGAGTCGCAGTTCTGTTTAGAATAGCCTCTCATTAAAGGGTACATAACATACACAGTTTCACCTAATCTCATGTTAATCTTGAGTACCTATAGAGTAGTACTGCATCCTTCATATCTCCAAAAAGTCTTATCATATTTCTAAAAGAAAAATACAGCTTTCCGATTCTCTCCGGAAAAATCCGAGCTCCTGGAGGCATGCTGTCACTGAAATGACGAGAACACACAAATGCACTTGCTACACTCCATTGCTGCCCCGGAAAAACAAACTGCATCCATTGTTTGTGTAATGCTGGGTTCTTTTGGAGGCTGAACATGGTAAACTTTCCCTCTCATCCAAAAACACACTTATTTGGAGACATTCTCAAACAAATCCTATGCAGCGCTTCTGCCGATTTCCAGATAAAGCGCGTTGATGGGCGCGGTCTCGTTCTCCTCTGGTCAACGTGTGCGTGGGTGTGCTTTTCGGAGAGAAATGCTCATATAAGCTGTTCCTCCATTGTCTATGTCATTAGATCCATGATTGAAAAAAAAACAGCCGAAACTTGTTCCAACCCGGAAGTAAGATATTCTGCACAGAAATTCTGTCATTCGTCTAAATTACTTTTTTAAAACTTTGGCCATGTTTAGCTTGAGAATCCATCTCTTTAACACTGTGAACAACTCTGAATGTACAAAACACAATTGTAGCCCCCCTTTATGTGAATGCTAAGTAGTGATCATATGCAAGGCAAGCATGTTCATAACCTTTTTTGGTGGCAGTATGGGATTTGACCGTTTGATTCATAGATTAAGTAGTCCATTTCAAATGGATTGCATATACAGATTGTCTTCTGGTGATTTAGTCGACTAGTCTGTTACAAAATTTCCAGTTGAATCTATAATTTTTTTTTAGGGTTTCGATCATATGTTACTTACCTGATTTATAAAATGTATTATTCCTGACAATATTTTATGATTTATGTTGATAAAAATAATAAAATGTTACCTCTTGTTAACCCTAAACCAACTTTTTTTAGTTAATGATCTGTAAGAATGGGGCTTTATTAGCGCTGTTCATTGGTTCAAGTAACTTTTTTGACATTTGAGTATAAAGTGTTTTAATTCTACAATATATGGTGTAGAAACATCTGAGTGCTGCCCTCTTCAGGTTGAACGATGGCTACTGCAGTTGATTTTTCCTATTGGATGTTTGCAGTGGCAGGTGGCCTAAGCAGTTTCCAGCTCACCACGCCCTTGGCAGTATAAAACCATCTTGTTCCATCAAAATCACTGTAGTGAGTCAGGAGTCAGGAGTTGGAATTGCGAGTATTGAAAACGAAGAGTATTTTAGTATCTATGTAGCATAGCATTTATATAGTTATTTAGATTATTTCATGTAGCCTATGTAGTTAATTAGCATAGTTGTTAGTGTAACGTTAGTATTGTTAGAAGCATAGTTCAAATAGTAGAATAGTATTGCATCAGTTAGGATAGCTTTAAGTTAGCGAAGATTTATTTACCGTGGTCAGGATGGTACGTAGGTGTGTTGCTGGTTGCGACAGCACTGCTGGACTGCATAGTTTTCCAGCAGACTTGAAAATTAGGCGCCAGTGGTTGCATGCACCTGGCCTGGAAGATCGCGAGTTCCCGCCTAGAGCTTGAGTGTGCAAACTGCATTTTACGTGGGATTGCTTCTCCAATGCAATGGAGGTGGAAATGGGCTTCTCCACACAGCTTGCGCTGAAAAGAGATGCAGTGCCTTAATCAGAGACTGGACCCATTCGGTCTTGTGCGGCTGATTCACTAGCATCATCGGAAAGACGATCGCGGGAGATAAGACCACACTTTGAGCCAGTCGCTCGAATTGATCTGGCGTATAGCCCTGACCCTGTCCACTGGCACTTCGACTTCCTCCATTTCAGGTGAAGGTGGGGGAGAAAAGTCCTTTAATTCAAATGAACGCTCTATTGCAAAGCTACTTGTGTCACTACAGTCACTCTCCATTTTAGGGACTCTGACAACAGCTGTCAACTAATCCGTCACTGCGGGTCTCATGTTCACGCCCCACCCGCTCAGCCCCGCCCTCGGTTCGTCCCCTATATCTCCACTGTGATCTGCCCACATTTCAGCATTTTTCAAATATTGCCAGTGGGTGGAGTCAGGCTCTGACCAGGGGTTTAGTTACACTTTAACAAAATGCAACTAGATTTTTTAACCTTTTTGAAACTTCTTTTCCAATATTCAGATTCAAATGTATGCAAATTAGTGCATAATGTTTAATTTGATAATGCTATGTTTGCATATTTAAACAACATTTCAAAGAACTAGCAATACAAAACAGTGGTCTTAAAGAGATAGTTCAGTTCACCCCAAAAATTTGAATTACCCCATGGTTTACTTACCCTCAAGCCATTCTTGGTGTGTGTGACATTCTTCTTTCAGATGAATACAGTCTGAGTTATATTAAATAATGTCCAGGCTAATGCGTGTGTTATAATGGGAGTGGATGGTAGCCAAAAATTTGAAGTCCAAAAAATTGCACATGGCTCCGGCGAGGTTAATAAAGGCCTTCTGAAGCGATGCGATGCAATTGTGTAAAATATTTTCCATGTTTACAACTTTATAAACTTAATCTCTAGCTTCCGCTAACTGCGGTACGGATGCTCATGAGAGAGTGGCATCCAGTGGATGACGTAGGATGTAGGCAAATGTGGTGACGAACGTGGAAGTGACGATCATGGAAGTGCAGAGGAGAGAGAGCAAAACAAAAGTGTTTTACGAATGAGGATTTGTAAAGAAAAATGTCGGAGGATTTCGATATACTAAGCTAAGAGGACACTGGTTTTCCTTTGCTGTTAACAAAACTTGTTAGTTTGGTGTGTTTCCTCCTTTTGATGTTGCCACATCTCAGTGTTTTTATGAAGAGAGTGCATCTGCACTCGGTACCACTGGTCCACTGGTCTTTTTTGTACCAACTTGGTACTGAAGTACCGGGTCTTTTGACAGAATTAGTCTGAAAGAAGAATGTCATACACCTAGGATGACTTGAGGGTGATTCCATTTTTGGAGAAACTACCCATTTATACTGTGATCAATCAACTGGGGAAGTGTGGTAATATCTATTAGATTTGACCCTATTCATACATGGTGTCTAACGCGGATCCTGGAATCACTGTCCCGTTTGTTTGAGTTTGTGAATCAGAGAATATTGTGCCATTCATTTACACGGAGACACGCAGAACATGCAGAGTTAGCCTATTAGCAACAAGCACTGACTGGCTGTTGTCGCATATATTTCTGCTGTAATATTAATCCATATTGAGTAAAAATGTCCAGATCTTATCGTCGTTATCGACATTAATTTTATCGCAACTCTATGATATTAATTTATTGCCCAGCTCAGTAATGTGTAATATTTCAGATATTTTTTTAATAGTACCCAGAATTCTATGCACACTACGTCGTTAGAAGTATGCTAGTACTCTGTACCAGTTCTAGTATTCCAGTCAAAGTTTTTTTTATTTTAAATTAGCAACTGAAATTCAAGTGAAGCTCTCATTTCAGCTCTCCTCCTGGCATGTTTGTGAGAAATGCCATCATCGGGAGCTAATTTTCCACCCTGCCCTCACCTCACAGAGAGGAAGTTCAGTGGAAGTAATCAAGCTCTCTTTATTTGCTTTATTTTATATAAAAAAGATGCTTATTTGCCGAAATGATCTTCAAGGATGTGAAGTCAGATGTAGATTTTGAACCATAACAAACAGATGTGTTAAAAGAATCTGTTTACAATTAGGGATAAGCAAAAACAAAACGTAGGGGTTCTTGAAATGAGCTTGAACAATTTTTTTGCTTAAGTGGCTAATTGTGGAAAAACAACTTTTATTAGCATGCTAACAGTAACTGTTAGTCTCTTAGCCATGCTAAAAGCAGTTGTTGCTCTAAAATGCTTAAGGCGATATGGACCAAAAATCATATCTTTTAATGGTATGTATTTTATTTATTTATCCCATTGCACTGTCCAGCCCTACCTTTGTCGGATAAGATATTAGAAACTGGGGTTTAAAAAACCATTCAACCGACTGACAAAGCAACATCCACAGTAAATGCTCTTCAACACTCTGTTCATTACAAAATCCCCCTTGAGGATGCAAATTTTCCATTAGCATAGCCAGTTTGGCCTGAATTAGAAGCAGATGTCTCTGTGCGGCCTATCCCACTCCTTCCACACTCATTTGTTATGTCTGTTTGAGGAAGCTATACAACCTTGACTCAGACAATATGAAGAGAATCCAAGGCCAGAAGTAATGCTGAATGTATACAAGCACAGGGACAGCTTGTACATGGTTCATTAGGTGTACACATACTTGTTCTGTTTGGACTAAATGTAGTTTATGCAATAGCCAACGCAGTTTGTGTGTTAATAAACACGTTATTTTAAAGTGATGATTAAGCACCTGAGAGGCATGACCAATAGCGAATGGACACTTCCATGTCTTTGGACATATTTTTTATCAACATTACATCCTTGCTACATTTAAAAAATGAAGGTTCCATATAAAGTGGGATTTTCCACTAATATAAATGAAAGGTTATTTACTGACATTTAATAACCTGTAACATTCATTGAACATTCCCATTGCCCAAATGGAAAAATGGAATTCAGATAGTTCGGTTTATCTTCACACTAAGAAAAGAAAAAATTATTCTGTTAAGAATTGTTCACTGAAAGGTTCTTTGGGGAACCAAAAATGTTTTTTATTATTGGAGCCTTTTCACCGGAGGAAAATTTTCATAGTTCCTTCCTATAACATTTGGTATAAATACACAACTTTTGGTGTGTTCACAAATCAGGAACTTTGTGAATGAATTTCAGTTATAGGATTTTAGTTATAGGAACACCATATGGGGAGACCCTTCTACAGAGTAGGGTTTAACCCAGCACAATAGGAGCTCCCAGTGACATGTACATTGATTGGCCGAACGTGTGCCATATGAAACACTGGCATGTGCCATTTTTATAAAGCATTGTAAACACCCAGTTTACACATGCTTACGCCAGAAACTACCTCAACAAACTTGGAACAGTGATAGATGGACAGATGTCAGAAGTCCATGTTCTTCTCCTTCCTCTATCCTCCAGTTGTTGAAGGCCGCTCTTAAATGACGTCGCTGTCAACCAGCTTATGTCACTTCAGAGTTCCTGCTGGCAGTGTGAATGCAACATTTAGTTCTCTGGGTACTGCCCCATTGGCTAGTCCCTATAAGTGAGTTCCTATAACCACCCAGGTCAAAAGAACCTAATGTGAAACCCCCATTTTTTAAACCTTTATTTATAAGAGTGTGCAGCGATTAGAAGAACCATTTTGGGTCCTTCAGAGAACCTTTCAGTGAACAATTCTTAAAATCACCAATTTTTGTTCTTTGTGTAAAGAACATTGTAATGATCTAAAGGTCTTTTTTCCACTATAAAGAACCCTTTGTGTAATAGAAAGGTTCCATGGATGTTGAAGGTTCTTTATGGAACCATCAATGCAAAAAAATAACCTTTATTTTTAGTGGTGTACTGAACATTCCATTAGAACAAATTAGTGGGAGTTGCCTGGGTGACGGTGGCACAATTTTTGTGACTCCACCCAGAATGGTGCGGAGAAGCTTCTGCCTCACCTAGGCTGTCTTAGGCAGACACAAAGACACAGAGAGGTGAGACTGGCCTATGCTGGCTTCCTCTCTGTATTGGAATACAGGATTACTGTTCCTGGACAGATGTCTTAACTGTAGAGGCCAAGGAGTGTTGGGTGACAACAGGTTGCTGGCAAGTGAAACGTTTATGGAATATATTTTGAATTGCCTCTGCTTAGTTTTTTGGATTGAACTTGAGGGCCTGTGACATGAAGAGCAGAGACTGGATGAACCAGTTTGTTCTCTGTCAAGACTGCTGTCTTTGGTTGTCTTATATTTTTCAGTAATGTCTTTTTATTTTTTTGCTGTTAATAACCACATTTGTGAGATTTATTTGATTTCATGTCTTGTTCTTAACAGTTTGACTGACAGCCGCCATCATTCTGTGCTGCAAGGGTGACCCCAAAATGTCTTCCAACGGCGATCTGCAGGACCTTGGTAGCTGGGACAGCTTCTGGGAGGTAAGTGGCTTCCAACCAGGGTTTTGGAGACTACATGAACGGATCCCTGCAGATCTGATATTTCCATGTGTTCTCGAAGAGGTTTCCGCACCTGGCGAGATTTGTAGTAGGAGTACCCCTTCCACACTGTTTCTTTAAGCAACATTGGTCAGGTCCACACTTGTCTTGGAGAAAACTAATAGATACAAAGTGCTTTTATATAGTGAAGTGAAAGTGAAAGGTTTATTTTACCATCAGCTTTGTTGGTAATGTAAGACAGACAGTCATTTTGGGGAGAATCATGTAGAAGGTGCCACTGGGGTTGCAAAATAATACTTTTGGGATGGTGTTGTGTATAATACATAGTTTATTTATATTCATAGTTTTGTTTGAAATATAAATTATTAATGTATTCCCCTATAATTCAATTCATCATTTATCTTAACACAGCTTACCCCAAATGCAGCTTACCACTTTTGAGATTTGCCCCTGTGTTTGTTGGTGCAGAAATATAGTTAAAATCCTTGCTTAAAGGAAACCCTAATTTAAAAAATATCACAGCTTATTCCACTCCTAAACTGGTTTATGTATGTTTAAGGAACTAGAGTCATAAATAATCTAATTCTATAATCTTACATTTAATAATTTATAAATTTTACTTGACTGAAATGTAATTATTTAATGATAATCCTAGCTTTTAACTGCCATGACAAAATCATTGAGTCACTGAGTTAAACCTGAAAACCGAATCAGTCTGATTTAAAAATGAAATATTTATATTCCGTGTGCAACATTTGAATATGACTCTAACGTGACTTTGGTTGGTTAGCCTGGGAACTACAGGAGGACGGTTAAACGCATTGACGATGGCTACAAACTATGCCACGAGCTGGTCGGCTGCTTCCAGGAGCGGGCCAAGATTGAGAAGGGCTATTCCCAGCAGCTGAGTGACTGGGCCAGGAAATGGAGGGGTGTTGTGGAGAAAGGTGAGCATTGACTTCGAGTCTCATAGTTCATCCTCCTAAAGTAGATGCATCCCTCTACAGTAACATAACATCAACACATTCTGTTCTGATGATTTTATAAGTATCATAATAAAATTATTATAAACCTGTCAGTGATGTTACTCTGCCAGTGCTCACTAGGGTTGGGAACCAAAAAAACGATTTTTATTCAGAACTGGTTGTTATTTATTTATTTATTTATTTTAAGAACCTGAACTGTGAGAAATTTCGATGTTTTGGTTTCTGAAAACGGTCATATTTTATAAACTGTCATAATTAAGCATATGCTGATTGATGGACCAGCATTACTCAACTTTACTTACTACCTTCCAGCAATAGGAACCGTAAAATTTTTACTATATGCTGTACAAAATGTTGTGTTTCTGTAAAATAAAGAAAACAAACATGATGCATTTTCTGACGTCTCGTCTTGAACAGGAGTGCTTCACAAAAATGAACTAAAACTCAGCAAATACATGCCTCACAGATATGATAAAGATATCTATAGAAAGCTTTAAATTACTAATCTATCACTATGAAACAAAACATAAAAAACTCATTATAATCATAATCCATTAAGATGCACTTTTCTTTAAAGGCGCATCTGAGGAGATGGCCATTCAGGATTGGCAACTTGATCCTTGTGGCACCAACTCAGAAAACACTAGATTATTAGTAAATAATTCAAATATCTCCTTACAATTTCCCCCTCATATATTCATGGTAACTACCTTAGCCTATTACATGCATTTGAATGCAGAACTGTTCAGCTGCACTGATGGCACATCAATATTTGAAATTTGGACTACATTTGTGTAACATAAGCTACATTTGTGAACGCACATTTTCTGCATTGTTACACGTCAAGTCACGCGTCCGAGCACGTCTTACAGACTGCAGCTTACAATCACAACTTCATTGTGCTTTTACACCTTTCAAACCGAATTTCACAAAATTGGTCATCTCCCGAAAGCATTTTTTTAGCAGTTTTATTAATGGGAGTATAATTATTAATTTGCTTATTTAAATTAATGTAATCGATTAGATATCATAATATTTAGGCTGTAATATAGGCTATTATAAATCTGGTTGGTTTGTATTGGTGACATAATATGTAAATGATATACATGCGGCCCGTGAGACTTGCACTTGGACCATATTGCGGCCCAATGGAAAAAAAGGTTGAGAACCACTGATCTAGAGAGTAGAAGATGATAATGACTTTTTTTTTTTTTTTTGACTTGGGCTTCTAAGCAACTTTCCAGTGTAATGAACAAACAAATAAAGCTAAATTCTGTCCTGCAGGCCCACAGTATGGGACTCTGGAAAAGGCCTGGCATGCTTTCATGAATGCAGCAGACAGACTGAGTGAGATCCATATGGAACTAAAAGAGAAACTGGCTGTTGAGGACAGCGAAAAGATTAGAAACTGGCAGAAGGATGCCTTCCACAAGCAAATGATCGGTGGATTCCGTGAGACCAAAGACGCCGATGATGGCTTCCGCAAAGCCCAGAAACCCTGGGTTCGAAAACTGAAGGATGTGAGTCGTCTCCTGTGCAGAAAACAAAGCCAATACTATGAATTTTTAGATTTTTTTGTTTTTAAAAGGGCAGTACACCCAAAATGATATGTTATCATCTGCTCTCCTTCATGGCACCTGAACTAGTTTCTTATGGATTGTGAATGAAATGTAAATATAGCTTGACCAACAAAAAGTTTTGGGTAAACATTAGGAAGTGTAAATGATTGCAGAAGCTTCTTATTCTTATTTATTCTTATTTTGGGTGAGCTATCAGTTTAAAGTTATGTGTAAATAGAACTATGTGTATTTGGTGTATAAAAAAATCTTCTCTGCTGTAGGTGGAGTCTACCAAAAAGATTTATCACCAAGCCCGGAAGGAAGAGCGCACGGCATTGACCCGTGAAACACATGCCAAGGCTGACCCCACCAAATCCCCAGAAGAGGTCCGCAAGTTCACAGACCGCCTGGAGAAATGTACCCAGGAAGCAGAGAAGGTAGCATGAGAAGAAGCACAGACAACAGTTTTTCAGTTTTATTAATGTTTTTATTAAGTTTTATTAGGTAGTTTAGTTGACGTTTTTTATTTATTTATTTTTGGGTGGAATGAAATGACAGAATTTCCATAAACTTAGACAAGACAAGGCATGTTTGTTGCTTCCACCAATAGTAAAGCCGCTGTGATGATGTCTTTGAACCTGTTGTGACAATTCAAAATAATGGGTGTGTTGTTGAATGTGTGGTTTCAGTCACAAAAATATACTTCCTTCTCAAAGGTGTAAAGGGAAACATCACAATTTGATATGTTTAAAAAGGTTTTTGCTCTCATTTTTCAATAGTTTATAGACAGTCATGAATTTCATATTAGTACATTTACATTTTATTTTGTGCATGCTTTGATCCAAAGTGCCTCCCAAATGAAGAAAGTGGTACAGCTTGCTCTTTCAGATTAAACTCGAGATGTATTCTGAACAGGAAATTTCTTAGGAATTGACCTTATAAACTGTGTCCCATGACTCTGTCTCATCAACCGGTTTCTTGTGTTTGCCCTCAGGCTAAGGAGCGTTATGAGAGAGCCCTGGACGAGTTGAATCGCTGTAACCCACGTTACATGGAAGACATGGAACAAGTGTTTGAAATCACACAGGAGGCAGAAAAGAAGAGGTTGCGCTTTTTTAAACAAGTGCTGCAGGACATACACCAGCACATGGACCTCCCCAGCAATGATGGGTTAGTCATTCCTCTGCTTCACTCTCTATATAGATGCTTATCTTCTAGGACAACATCCTAATCAAAATATATGATTTGAAACTCTTTATGTCTACGCAAATTGCATGCAACACAAAAACAGCGCTTTAGTGATTATGTTGCTAATGAGTCTTTACTATGCATAAAAATATGTATTATTTCTTTGTCATCTTTGATTAATTTTGTGGTAACACTTTATTTTACAATCATATTTCACATGTACATACTATGTACCTGTTATAATGATTACAACAACTGGTTAGCAACTAGGCACTTCCCCTGAACCTATCCCCTAAACCAAACCCATGCTCTTAGAAGGCAGCAAAATTTAGCGCCCATTCGTTTTGAGAAGCCTTGGTGCTATCTATAAATGTTGTCTAGTTGGGTGGCTTACTAGAGTTCGAAACCGAGACACTGAGAGATTGCCAGGCACAAATTTCCACACAATTGTGAGTTCCATTAAAAATCAAATGAGAGAAATGAAGAGCTCCGTCTCAAACTTTACTCCGTGTCAAGTCCTGATTTATATTGGCAGTTCAGTATCCTCAGGCTCTTTAAATAGTTTCTGGTCATTTATGTGTCTCATAGCTAAAAACTAAAATAAATGAAGCATGTTAACCATTAATGAGTGCTTATTTGTATTTCCAGGATGTCTGCTATCATTATGTTTACTTCGTGAGGAATTCGAAGCACGTCGTTGACTATGGGGTCATTTTAAAAGAGCTGAAATATTGTGTATCAATGTGTTTTCTAATCAATGAACAAATACCTCATTCCATTTTGTGTTTTGGAGTTGCATGTTCAGAATAGCAACAAAAACAACACCCTTTATTTTTCATATTAATTGTCTGCACTAATTTGTCATATTGACTAGTGCCGGCTAGAATAAATAGGACCCAAAATTCATTGATTTCTTTTAATACTAGAATAAAAATACAAAAGTACTTCATTTTTAGTTCTTCGTTCAGTTAAAATCTAAAATAAGTACTTTTACTGGAGAAATATTTGATTAGGGTATCTGTACTTCTACTCAAATACTTGATTTGTGTACTTCGTCCACCACTTTTTGGTTATATATGTAAATGAACAATGTGTTACCTGCATCCAGAGATCTTTGATAAGGAACAAAGTCTTCTCTTAAATGGCATTGCTCCAGTGACAGTCCTGTTGTACCCCTAAAGGTACAATTTTTCAAGTTTCTTTTTCTGACACTGTGCAAGATGTTGTACATCAAAATATATTTCTCTGTGTCAGGCGTTTTAAAGGTTTGATTAATAGTAATGGCGATGTTTGTCTTAGCAAGAACCATCAACTGTAGTTGGATCTTTTTACTTATAATCTTCCCTGTGCACAAATAAACCTGTCCTGACAGAGTGTGTGGAAAATCCCCATGCAGATTTCAAGCCCTGTACCGAGACCTGGGCCAGACCATCAACGCAGCCAGTGACGCGGAGGACCTCAGGTGGTGGAGGAACACCCATGGGCCAGGCATGAGCATGAATTGGCCACAGTTTGAGGTACAGTAAATTTCTTTCTGCTAAATGCTGTTTTGTTTAGAATCTTTGCTACATCACAAGAATGCCAGGAAAGATGTTTACCAGACTACCAAACTTGAATGCTAACATTTGTTTAGAAAAGATATGACACTTACGGCCCCAAACACTGCTGTGGCATCGTCAGCCATAGAGCTGTTTTGGCCCCGGGCTCCAGTGATGGTCTATTTCTAAAGGGCTGAGCGTGAATGAGCTGTTGTCTTTGCACGGCCCATGAGTGGGTTCTGGAATGTCGGGTCGGATCTCTCTCCCTAATGGCAATCCTTCCCCCCTTCCTTCCCAGCCCTCCCCACAATACAAACACACACAGACACACAGTGGCAGTGTCAAGCATGTCCTTTTGTGCAAATGAGGTTTATACATACACAACTGTATATGTACGGATGTAACGTGGAGTCTGAGTGTGTCTGAAATTTAGAAATCCCCCATGGTGTGAATGTTTAATCGAGCAGTAGGAGAGTGAATAACCGTCACAGAGATAAAATTAAGCTTTTAGTCAAGTTTGACCTGGTGAGTGACACGTCCAGAGGAATCTTCTGGCATCCTCTCTTCTCTGCCAGCACACTGGAGCCCTTTGTGTGGCTGTAAATAAGCACATCTCTCTCTCTCTCTCTCTCTCTCTCTCTCTCTTAGACTGTAGATTCATCTGACATGGACTGAATCAGTTTGGGTGACTTACTAATCAGCAGTTCTAGGATGTCAGTGTATATATGTGTGTGTGTGTGTATACATGTTTATATACACACACACACACACACACACATTACATTATTATTATTTTCATTATTACATCTTTTTTTTTAATGTGTAATTAAAATCTAAACATAGGTAGGGAGTATAACACAAGTTAGTTACATATAATATGGATTTTTAGTTTTTTATATGTGCATTTAATGTTTTTTACAGGAGTGGTCACCAGAAGCAAACCGATCCATCAGTCGAAGAGAAAGAAACAGTCGTTCTGATGACGTGGTTACTCTGACTAACATCGTCTCAGCAGGAGACGAACCCCCGAAGACTCCACAAGAAACTACGAGGTACATCTGACTACTGCATACCCGTATACTCACAAAGAAATGGTTCTGTTTTTTAGAAATATTTTTGCATTGAAAAAAAGTTAATTTTGATCATAAAAAAAAAAAAAAGAAATGTAAAACTTACAATTTTGTTAAAAAAAAATAATTAATTAATAGCTTACCCTCAGTCAAGTTTAGTTTTGGACCTTTAAATTGAACATTTTGGGCACTTTTTACAGTTCACTTTGGGAAAAAGCTGATTAAAATGGTTACAAATAAGATTTTAGCAAATGTGTTTTCTTTTTTTTAAAGCTGCGGTAGGGAACTTTTGACGCTCTAGCGGTTAATAAACAGAACTGCTTGCGTCTTGCGGAAGAACATCGTAGCCGGAACTACTTCTTTCTGTTTATGTCTATGAAGAATCACAAAGGTACTGGGTTACTCCCCCGCGGTATCCCCCCGAAGCAATCTAAAATAGTCCGAATATAAACACTTATTATAGGTGCACCCTAGTGATTCAGGACAAGCTAAAAACACGGTTTGGAAAATGGATTCATGGTGTACTCGCTTATTATATAAATTTTTCTACATTTTGAACACAAACAAAGTTACGGACCGCAGCTCTGATTGGTTATTTTTTACCGGGAGCGATGGAGTTTCTGCAAATGGCAATAGGACCACTGGGAGGAGCCAGAGGAGCTTGATTTTTTTCACAGATTATCTGTCTCATATTCTACTGTCAGGACATAATGACAGGTTTAACAAATATTACAAAAGTTCCCTACAGCACCTTTTAATTGCTGATACTGATCTGCAGAGCAGAGTGCTTGATGACCAATATAATGACTGTATATACAGGTGCTGGTCATTAGAATTATTAGAATATCATCAAAAAGTTGATTTATTTCACTAATTCCATTCAAAAAGTGAAACTTGTATATTATGTTCATTCATTACACACACCTGTAATAATAATTAATGATGCCAAATAAGGTGCACACAAAATTGGTGCAACCGTAACAAAATACTTAGAATTGCTTAAAATTCACACAAGAATATTTGTAAAATGTATGTGTCAAGCACCCAAATATAGATACACAGATTGAGTTTCGTATTCTACTACAAAAACAGTCCAACTTTTTATTACAGTGTTGTAATTAGGAGTGGAGGGTTGTTATTGTGTGTTTTTTTTATTATTATTATTTTTATTATGCTGGCATCAGTTCTTTCCTAAGGGCTTTAAACACTGCTTTTAGTACCAACTACACCAATTAGCACTGAGTCAGCGCATTCAGACTGTGTGTGTGTGTGTGTGTTAGGGTAGCATGTTAACACAGGATGAAGGGAGTCAAAGGTATTAGCTAAATGAAGTGCCTGGAAAGAACTGAGAAGGTCTGGAACAGATAGTATAGATGGTTTTTGTTTGTGTTGTATCTGAATCTCTCACAGGGAACACAGGCACACAGGAGAATGCCTGTTAAATTGCAGTATTACATGTGGCTCTCTGCAGCGTCCTGCTTATTAGTCTGGTCTCTGTTGACTCTTAAACCCACAGGTGGCTTGAGGCAGATGGCTATTACGAGAACATAAGTGGATATGCACCGGGAGTGTCAGTGCAACTTTTTTTTTTTCTTGACCTCCTCTCCCGGAGTACAGACAACAGCTCTGTTCTAAAACCTAGTTAGCAGCCTACCTAGACAGTATTTTAAGGAATCACTGATTATGCAGTAGTGATATGCTGAAATTCCAGCTAATGAACGTTTTTCAGCAAGAAAAGGTCAAATGGTTCTGGAGCCAAATTCATTGATCAAAACAGTGACATTTATTAATGTGTCTCAGGTTGTGCCTTTTGACTGGATCAATAGCTATTTTGTGAACACAACACGAATACCGTAAGCTATAACAGATAAATGGGTCAATTGCAAAACTTCTAAGTTAGTCATTTTTGAAGTTTTATTTACTGTAAGTTAGAATATTGTCTTAGAAGGCAGCTGTCAATGTAGGCAGTAGATATCAAGGTAGCTCACTGGGTAGTGGAACAGAGCTAACAAGATTTTCAAGACAAGAACATTTTGAGATCTATCAGCATTTTGTAGTTAAAACAGTTTTGCTGCTATTAAGATGAATCAAATTAACCTGTTTGATCCCATTCCCTTGTGAGAGCCAGTCTTTGGTTCCAAGCTAAAAATTGTTCAGTATGCGTAAATCAAGTTTTTAACAATTACAACTTATATTTGCTTTTTGCAGTTTCCTCTTTAAAAATCAGTAGGAATCCTCATTTCTAACACTGCTTTACGCTGTTTTTCTTTGAGTAAATATTGAATGAATGTTCTGGGTTCAGAACAAGTTGGGCTTTCTTGACAGCCTCTGTGGGGCAAGACATTATGACAAGTTTTGATTAAGTTTTGTGACTATACTTTCAAAACTATGTTGCATGTGAACAGTATGCCACAGATGAGAATTAAAATCAAATTGAATCCCTTCAATCGATTTGAAACATTTCACATGTTTTTAGCTGAACTATCACAGACCACCTGATTACCAACTCCTTCTATTAAAACGATTCATCCATGAATATGTTCAGTTTTCTAATTCTTCTTCTGTTCACGCAGGGTGAGTAAAGACTACTCCTCGGACTGGTCTGATGAAGAGAGCCCCAAAAAATTAATCGCAGCCAACGGGATGGAGGAGGAGGAGAAGGTAGTCGGGGTTCGTGTTAGAGCGCTTTATGAATACACAGGGCAGGAGGCTGATGAGCTGAGCTTTAAAGCAGGTATTAATCCCTACTAATGCTTATTAATTCCACACACATGAACATACTGTACACATGGCTGCGGCTTGTGGATTCATCAAACCCCTTTTCTTTGCTCGTCCTTTGCTCTTTCAATGCCTTGCTGAGCATGGTAGAGCAGTTTTTTCAAAAGGCATTGTGGAAAGGATGAAATGAAATGGGGTTGGTCAATCTAAGCATGTGCGTATGTGTGTGAATGACACGTTACATGGGTTTATTTGAGACCGCTTCCTCGTATTTAGACGAAACGGAACTAGTGAACTGACACGAAACACAAATGTACTCATTTCCAATAGGCTGTGCTAGAATCGTCAAAAATAGAAGCAGCTAAACAAAATAGTTTCAAACACTTACAGTAAGCTGAGATGAAGTATTAGACTTGAAGAGGGTAACAAAACAAGGGAAACATTTGCTTCTTGTTTAAAAAGGAATCTAAATCACAAAAATGTTGACCTTTTGACCTTGTTTTATAATTTCCCCGTTTTTGCTTTTGAATAACGTTCACAATCAGACGCAGATCTACAGGCGTTCTAATAAACCAATAGTATCCTTTCGGTGATCCCTGCATGTAATAAATGATCTCAACTCAAAGTCTACCCAAAAGTCACTAAATGGCGTCAGTTTAGGACAGTGTTTAAAACTAATATTAGTGTCTGCACTGCAGACGCTGAGAGGCAGACGCACTGGAGTGATGTAGAATGAGGGTAAAACAAAGCTTAAAGGGTTACTCCACGCCTGTCCCTTTCAGTGCAGAGTAAATAACAGTGTCAAGGTCCGAGAAAAGTCCATCTGCCATCAGTGGTTCTACCGTAACGTTATGAAGTGACGAGAATATGCGTTCAGCGGATATTCTCCAAAATTGTGCTACAGTGATGCGGAGAGACACAGAGGAGTTTAATTGTTGAATTAAGTTATTATTTTTGTTTTCTTTGCACACAATAAGTATTCTCGTCGCTTCATAACGTTATGATTGAACCACTGATTGCAGATGGACTATTCTGACGATGTCTTTCATATTTTTCTGGACCTTGACAGTGTAATATACTTGGCAGTCAATGGGACAGTCACAAGCCTCCCGGTTTTCATCCAAAATATCTTACATTGTGTTCTGAAGACGAACAAAGCTTTTACAGGTTTGGAATGACATGGGAGTAAGTGATTAATGACAAAGATGTTATTTTTGGGTGGAGTATCCCTTTAAGGTCAGCAGTTAATGGCCAGGGCAAGAATAAGGAATCAATCTCATTTGGTCTAGTTTGCTAAAGTAGAGCTTAATTGGACCGACAGGCAGGTCCCAGGATCCAGGGGGATCCCCCCCAGGAGGGGGTTTTGAAAAGTCTGAAAGCACCTCTAACAAAACATGCACTAGCAGACATGCCAAGACTGACACCTGGTGGTCATATACTGAAGGGTTTATTTCCCACTCAAGGAAAGTAGATTTAAAGGTGTACTCAGTATTTGTGTCTGTTGCAGTCCCCGATATGACAGTGATCTTGGATTTATACTGACACCTTGTGGCGTGGCTTTAGCATGATGCTAAAGCTAATGTTGTCAGTTACCAATGCCCTTGGGTAACCTAATGCAAGTGTATATAATTATAAATATATTTTTCAAAAGTATTATTTTTCTCTTTTGTGTGAAACTTTCTTTAATTGAACAAAAACACAGAGTACCTTTAGGATCCTGCAAGAACTATAAATGGTTCACCTTAGAAAATGATTTTTTAGAAGTTCAGTGTAGTATGTTTTGAAAAAAAAAACTTATTTAATTCAATATGATACTAGTTGTTGTTTTTTGTACTATATTTGTGTTTTTTTTTTTTTTTTTTTTTTTTTTTTGAGTATTCCTCCAGCAAATTTTCATAAGAGAAAGCGTTTTTGAAGCAGTTAAATATATAAAAGTACCCTGAATACACACTAATATATTTTAGGCTTTTTTTTTTAATGTATAAGGCATATTGAGCAGAAAGCTGGTTTATGCCCGATGTGTCTGGACAGGCATAAGGGTGTGTGAAACAAGTAAAGTCACATCATTGCAGCTCTTGTGAAACTGCATGTTGACTTTTCAAGGCTGGTTCACCACTGTTTTTCATTAATGACTGGTTTTATATGATCGTATGCATACGTCTCATTGAAAAGTTAAGCATGGTGTTCTGAAACGTATATTTGTGTCATACAGGTGAAGAGTTAATGAAGCTGGGTGAAGAGGACGAGCAGGGCTGGTGTAAAGGACAGCTGGCCAGCGGAGAAATAGGCCTCTACCCTGCTAACTACGTCCAAGTCATCACATCTTGATCACCCGCTTCGCCCTAAATGAGACCCACACCTTCCCTGTGGCAGCCGCAAGGCCACGTCACACTGAACCACGGCAGTTGTGTCCAATACACAGCCATGCAACTGCATGATGGATTGAATGCCACGATACATGAGGAGATTCAGAGAGGATTGCGCAGTCCAGTGTTTTATTTTCTCCTTTCACTGACACTCTAGAGGACTTTAAGAATAGTTAGTCCCGCTTTGTCCTTGTGCTTATTGAAAGATCAGTGCCTTTATTATTAAATGCCACAGACATTTGCAGCACATGGTTGAATGGACACATGGTTTGTCTGATTCATTGTGTTCACAGGTAAACGTGCGAGTCGCCACTGTTGGATTTGTTTTGATAGATAATCATTGCAATCCTTTTGTTTTAGTATTTCTCGTTTCTGTTACATATCAGAATTATTTCAAGTATTTGATCCAATCTACGCTGACTTTATATATTCAGGTTTTGCGAATCTTTCACGAGAAGCGTGTTGTGTGTAATATGTTAGGTCGTTCTAGTATAAACTGACCATTTCTTTGATCGTAGTTCAGAATTGAAGGATTCGTCATTGCATATTTACATATGTTTCCACAAAAGATATATGGGTTTATAATAAACAAACCGTCTCTGGGCAGATGCTCTTCAGAATCATGATTCTTGGATTCCTGTCAAGGGATCCGGGAGGAGGTTCTAAAATACTGTCGGTGAGATTGTTTTACTTTTTTTATTTATCTTTTTGTTTTTATTTGGAGCACATGAAATTTCTGTTGTCAAATGATTCACAGTTTGAGAGAAAGGGCAAAACCTCTGGGCTTCTTGTGGTAAGAGTGAATGTGTGAGTGCTCATGGGAAATGTTTCTCATATGTGCCCCACCGTGAACATAGTTTTACATGAAACTGCTGTAACAGCCAATACTAATCAATGTAAAAATAGTCAATAAAAGTGAATGAGATTCTTATTGTCCTGTGGTGGATGTCATGCTGCTTAAACACAAAGTTTTACATTTTTGGATTGAGATATCACACACTTTTTCGTTTTCTTACACTGAAAACATTTTTCTCTGTTATTTAGCAGATACCATCTGGAAGTTACCGGATAGCTGAAATTACATTTCAAGTAGTCATGCAGTATTATCATTTCATCAAAAACATAAATCTTTTATAATTATGCTATTACTGTATATATATTGGGTTCACTTCAAGGAGAATATGTACTGCAAGAAGAAGAAAAAACTTGAAAGGTGATTGATTTATCATTGTGAAAAACATGGATGGAGATACAAAAAATATATCATGATAAATGAATATCAATTTAATATACATATTAACACAAGAAAATAGCTGAACTCAAACACTTTTGGACTGCATATCTCGTGGCTTTTTAGATATGAGCAGCTTTATTTTTAAAAGTATTGCAATTCAGGAATTTCATTGGAGATCTGCATTGCTATACACATGCATAGATAGACGCTGACAGATGAGGGTTACTTTCAAACAGAAAGAGCAAATGGATTCATCAAAGCAGCAACATCAAACCCAAGCATTAAGAACTGTTACATGAGCTCTGTTATCAATTCAGAACTACATTTGAGCTCAACTGTTCTACCTGACCTGGGTTGTGTTTCCCAAAAGCATCATGAACCTAAACGCGATCGAATTATTGCCCCTCATTTGCACATTGTTCAATTATACATCAAAGTCCCTTTATTCCTTTTCTAAGTGTCTCACATCCCTTGACTAAATCAGTGAATACAAGAACAGTGTTGTGTTAGGAGTGTGTTCTGTAAAAACGGAAAAATCCTTACACTTTGCAAGAGACACTTAGTCACTTATTTCTTGCCTTGCAATGTCGTGTAAAATATATTAAATAGAATATCTAAAGCGATATTTATATGCCAAAGCAGTGTACATCTGTAAAAAGGATTGGATTCCGTTAGTTTACACTTCGAAAAGAAGTTCACATTATTCACCCCAAAGTTCTGTTGTTTTATAACAGAATGTGATTATTTTCAGCGTGCATCGAGGTCTTTCTCCACAAGGTCGGCGGTGAGGTTCTGGTTGCAGTCCCGGAGAGCTTTGATGAGATCCTCCACTCTGGCGTTTTCTTTCTTCATCTTCATCCACTGTGTGATGAGCTCCCTCACCTGCTCCTCCAGGTCACGGCTGTGCTTCTCCTGGATGCCCTCCAGCTGAGTCTGCTTAACACCAAGTTTTCTTCCAAACTGAAGCCACTTTCTACCCAGATGTTTAACGATTACTTCAGTTGCAATGTTTATTTTTTCTAAAAAAAAAAAAAAAAGAGAGATACAGAAAGCATTTGAATTTGATTAGAATCGGAATAAAACTCAAGATCTTTGAGTGGTTTTCTGCAGAGTCACTAGTTGCCTAATAACAATGTGTCATAACCTATTTTTGTTCAATTGTCACATACAGTTTTTACATTTTTAAATAATTTTGTCATTTCACAAAATTTGTGTACAACCCTGTAAAGTCTGACTTAAGACAAATAAACAAACAAAAAAATGTATAATTTGAACAAAATGTGAAAGAAACTGAAGGAAACAATGGTATATGTGTTTTACGTTTTGTATCACATTTGATACATCAGGCTTTTATGGCCCATATAGTTTGATATGAGAATACTTAGAGTTGGGTCCGAGTCCACCTTTGTCGAGTACGAGTCAAGACCAAGTCCACAAACATCGAGTCCAAGTCCGAGTCCGAGTCCAAAAGGGGCCGAGTTGGACTCAAGTCCGAGTTCTTAAAGGCCGAGTCCGAGTCGAGTCCGCCCGAGTCCAGAAAGTAATTAAATTAAAAAAGATTATAAATTGGTATTATACATTTTACATTCTATTAATATTTTAACCTTTCAACCCATTAAACCAATGGCAATATAAAAATGTAATAAAAAAATACCACTGTTACATCTAGTCATTGCCATTTAACATTTTTATTTTATGTCAACAGAACTAGTTTCCTATCAAAAAAGTTTTCAAAGGTTTTATTGTATTACAAGTGCATGAAAATACAAATGAACCTATTTTATTATTGTATCACACTATATTGTCCTCCAGTTAAAGATGACATTTCAATTATTTAATGCCTCTCCCCCACATTTGACAGAGGTAAAGTGCAGCCAATGAGGAGATCCTTAATGATGACATTATGAATTTCTTGTTGTCTTGGAGAACTTGCATCATAAAGTTGCATTGCTTGTTTGGTCAATTCTGGTCTTGCAAATCCTACTATGCTGAGCTGTGCAGCATCTGTTGGTTGCTGCTGCTGTCTTTGGGTTTTCGGATCACCAGTACACTGAACCGAAAACCGTTTCTTACGGAGGCTCCGATTTGAGAACCGATGAACTGATGATACTGCGCATGCGTGTAATTTTTCAAGTATTTTGTTAAACATCGGAAAGTGTGATAAAAGTATAAAACAAATATGTATATATATATATATACGTTTTTTTTTAAGATAGGGGCTACATGTTTCTAATCTGTATATTGTAGATTATGTATGGGCCAAAGGGGTTTTCAGGGAAGTTGGACAATAATTAAGACTCTAAAGACTCCATGTTTAATATGAATAAGGGATGATTTATGAAATATCTGTACTGTATTTATAGTTAATGACAGATTCACAAACTGAGCTTGTAGTAAACAAAACATGGACACGAGTAGAGCAGCTGATGATACTCAACTGCAGCATGTGCCGGTGTCCTGACATTTTATCCTAACCTGTCAGATTTTTCTACCTGGGTTTTGAGCGATTCTCGTTCTCGAGTCAAGAACCGGTTGTATCAGTTTTCAGATCATCAGTAAACTGAACCGAAAACCGTTTCTTTCGGACGCGTCCGATTCGAGAACCGAGGAGCTGATGATACTGCGCATTCGTGATTCAGCATGAAACCGACTGACTCACAGCGCGTCTGAACCGAACTGATTCTTTTGGTGATTGATTCTGAACTGATTTTGTGCTAATGTAATGAGTGCGGGTAAACCGAGGGCTTGAATGAAGGGCAATCTGACGAAACGTAAATTCATTTAATAACAAATACATCGCAATGGATTATGTATCCGGTGAACAGTTTTTTTTTCAACCGGTTTATTGAATCAAACCGTCCGAAAGAACCGGTTCGCGGAAAAGAATCGAACTTCCCATCACTAATCCACATTGATATCCAGTCAGTGGTGCGTGTGTTTCGTCTGCAAGCGTGAGACTTCTGCCTGCCGGTGTGGTGCAGTAAAATGACAGAAGGGGAGACATTCATTAATTTTTCATTTCAAATTTTCATTTCAAAGTTTTATTGTTACACATGACGTGGACTCGACTGTACTCGGAATATTTTCCGAGTCCAAAATGTTCAAGTCCGTGTCAAGTCCGAGTACAAATTCACCCGAGTGCGTGACAAGTCCGAGTTCATTCAAAATTGGACTCGAGTCCGGACTCGAGTCCGAGTCCAAGTTCGAGTACCCCAACTCTAAGAATACTTGAAGCTGAAAAAAGTCCCATACTGAACAAAAAGTGTGTTATTTGGTGTCAATGTTTTTGTTATAATGGTCAAAAAGTAAGATAGTAGTGTATAACAGACTACTTGCATATAAATGGTCTCACTACATTTCCAAATAATGTCTTCGTAAGATTGTAAATGCTTAGTTTTATGATCAAAGCTCTAGTTTTTATTGTGGGGGCCAAATATATAATGCAATGCAATATAATGATTAAGAGTTAATAAATCATCGAAAACCTTTTAACAATATTTTTTCCAGTTAACCTGCTTCAGTCCGGTAAATGTTTATCTTATTATTAACAACATCATTCCAATTTGTCAAGGTTTCAACAACAAATTTTTTTTAAGGTGTACTCAGTATTTTGTCTGTTGCAGTCCCCGATATGACAGTGATCTTGGATTTATACTGACACCTTGTGGTGTGGCTGTAGCATGATGCTAAAGCTAATGTTGTCAGTTACCAATGCCCTTGGGTAACCTAATGCAAGTGTATATAATTATAAATCTATTTTTCAAAAGTATTATTTTTTTCTTTTGTGTGAAATTTTCTTTAATTGAAACAAAAACACCGAGTACCTTTAGGATCCTACAAGAACTATAAATGGTTCACTTTAGAAAATAATTTTTTCAGTGTAATATGTTTTGCAAAATTTCTCATTTAAAAACACAAAGCGAACTATACTGTATAAGCTATGAGTAATGATCAATAAAGAAGGACCACCTTAATAAGTATTTAGATAGGGGGGGAAAAGGCCACTGCGACCCGTAATGGACAAGAAGAAAGGAAAGGTCAGTCACCTTAACTGTCATTATCAGGATAGTGTCTAATGAGTATCTATCTAATAAACGCATATTAGTGAAAAATACACAAGTAATTCTGCTAAAGTTATTGGAGGATACAATACTACTTAAGAAAAAAGTACTACTAAAATATAATAGACATTAGTTGGTGAAAATGACATATTTACCATGCCAGTGATAAGACGGAAGTAAGTTAACCTTAGCAAGTGAACATTATCTCAGTGAAACAGCGGTACAAAACGATAGAATAAAATTTAAAAACAAAAAACTACACCTCAACCTGACTTTAAGCCATCGTTTAACTTAAAATTCAAAGGCATTTAGAGTGTTAAACAAAAATCATCTCTGACGTCACCTGCCTCACTAGCCGCTGTCTATGGATGAAACGAAAGGGTTGAGTAAAAGGACAAACCTCTCTTTTCGGCGTCCAGGACCCCAGCAGCAGCAGCAGGGCTTAATCTCTCATAATCATCGATGAGCTCCAGAAGAACTCTCTGACCGATCTGGATTAGGAGATCTCGCAGGTGCTCCGTGTTATCAGGCCCAAGTTTAGTTTTTTCGATCAAGCACTCGAAAAGATCAATCCCCTTATTGATTTTCTCGAGCCTTTTCTTCCCGATGTCGGTGCACAGAAACTTTAAACTTGTTAAATTATCTTCAGAAAGTTTATCAGAGATCGCTAGTAACATCGCTCTAAATCCGCTTTTTTCCATGTTGTGTTTGTTTTAAAGCTAACACCAGTAAACTACAGCAGTGCCGCGCGCGACGCCCGAGCGGATCATCTCCCGCTTTTGCTTTCAGCTCTGGCTTTCAACATCATGAAAACCCCGCAATCTGCTTCGGTGGGTCAGCTAGAAACAAAAAAATGACACCCGCCAACAACTTCAGTGTGAAGGTAACTTGTTTCATAGATGAGTCGTTCTTTAGAACCAGTCTTTCGGTATTAATGAATCATCTGGGCTTATTCGCTAATAGCGGATGATCCGATTCATTGGCGAATTGTTCTTTGGAATCTTTTTTTTATTTTTTTTAATGTTCCCGGATCACGATCACGCGGTTCTGGAGTCAAAATTAGACGTTCAAAGTTCTAAAGTAGTGCCAACATGATTGTAAGAATTCAGAACTAAGACGGATTTTTAATCGTAATTTTCTGAGCACTAACATAAAGTTGTTGAACAAGTTCATTTGGAATGAACCGGGAAAAATAACCTAACAGCCATGTTATTAAATAACTAACACATATTCGAGACAAAGTTTTATTACTATTATTATTTTTATAAGTAACTTTAAAACACACGAGTGCATTTTCCCAGAGATGTAAATGATTCAATTGATGACTCGTTTTTGTGAGCCAAAAGAATCGATTCGCAAAATGAATCGAATCTCGCAACGCTGAAGGAGGGAACTGAAGTTACCTACTACTTCCCATCATAATGGCCCTCCCTCTTTATTTAACCCAAACGAGTGCTATGAGCAACAGCAGCATACATTAATTCAGTGAGTTCTTCCCCAAACAACATTTGACTGGCCCTCCGGTCAGCAAAAGAGTCAATAAATGTGTACATACCAAATAAATAGGACATCTTTATTTTCGAAACAAACAAAAGCAAAAGTACTGTCATAACCTCCCATTAGCAGTTTGAGACACTGAAAGGCCACAATAACACAAAATACATTTAAAGGTTTCTTTCTTTCAACCAGTATGTGGGTTGAAATAACAGTCTATAACTAGGTTTACATTGTACATTTATAATAAATGTGGAATCAAGGCCCTTCCGGGGATATATGAATAAGTGAGGAAAAACAAGAGTTTTGTTTAATAACTACAATTTATCTGAAAAAAAAGCATGTCATGGCATGTCCAAACACAGTATGTCTTCATGTTAGCCTATAGTAATATTATATTAACTTCATTTAAAACCACTCTTTTATTTACAGTGGCATTGCGAAAGTTTAGGAACCCCTTGCAGAATCAGAAAATTTGAATAATTAACAAAAAAATAAGAGAGTTATTTTTTGCATGTTATTTTTTATTTAGTGCTGTCCTGAGTAAGATATTGTACATAAAATATGTTTGCATACAGTCCACAAGACAAAACATTTGCTGAAATTGTTAAAATAACCCCATTCAAAAGTTTGGGAACCCTTGGTTCTTAATACGGTTACCTGGATGATCCACAGCTGTCTTTCTGTTTTATGATGGTTGGGCATGAGTCCCTTGTTTGTTCTGAACAGTTAAACTGAGAACTGTACTTCAGAAAAATCCTTCAGGTCCTGCAGCTTCTTTCAAATATTTGAACCCTTTCCAGCAGTGACTTTATGATTTTGAGATACATCTTTTAACACTGAGGACAATTGATGCATTAAAACACAACTATTAAAAAAGGTTCAAACGTTCACTGATGCTTCAGAAGGAAAACTTTTGAACACGATGAAGAAGTCTAAATTTTTCTTATTTTTTTAATATATATATATATATTTATTTATTTCAATTTAGTTCTGCCCTTCGTAAGCAACAGAAGATACTTGTATGTTTCCCAGTACACAAATTAAGTACAATTTACCTTGATCTTCAAATTCCAAAAGTTTTCACCCCCCTGCTCTTAATGCATCGTTTCCTTCTGGAGCATCAGTGAATGTTTGAACCCTTTTTAAATAGTTGTGTTTGAGTCCCTCAAATGTCCTCAGTGTGATAAGATGTATCTCAAAATCATACAGTCACTGCTGGAAAGGGTTCAAATACGCAAAGATGCTGGAAAACTGAAGAATCTGCAGGACCTGAAGGATTTTTCTGAAGAACAGTTTTCAGTTTAACTGTTCAGAACAAACAAGGGACTCATGCACAACCATCACAAAACAGAAAGACAGTCGAGGATCATCAGGTAACAGCACACAGTATTAAGAACTAAGGGTTCCCAATCTTTTGAATGGGCTTATTTTAATAATTCAAGCAATTTTTTTGCCTTGTGGACTATATGCAAACATCTTTTATGTAAAATATCTTACTCAAGACAGTACTAAATAAAATAAAAATAACATGCATTTAGTATGATCTCTCTTATTTTTTGAAAATTATTTTCACAGATTCTGCGAGGGGTTCCCAAACTTTTGCATGCCACTGTATCCCACTATAGTTCCTGTAAATGAAAGACACGTGCAACATTCCAATATATATAAATTTCATTAAGGTTGAAACATCACAAATCAAGAGAGAACATACAGGTAAGGCAGACAGACACAAAACTCCATCCACATGACCCATTTATAAATGCAGCGCATTATCATGAATATTAAGGCCTCTTGTCATGGGTTTATATACAGCGTACCCTTTCTTAGCACAACTTGATTGCGTTTTCAGATGCACTACCTAAAAAAAAAACAAGCACTTGCATGCTGCCAAATATCCCCAAGATCAGTTGAATTCCTGTCAGAATCACTCCAGCACATATAATAGAAATTCTAGAATACAAAAAAGTGAGCATTGTAGTGATTTTGATTAATCTGTAGTGTTTTAAAATCTATATTTTATCTATAGACAGCTAAGGGCTAAACAGACACAATCATTACGTTGATAGAACAGAACTAACTGTGCTTAGTACCTAAACCGCATGATATCAATAGTTGCTAATTCACTTGACCAGAAATATTCTGAATGAAATGTCTAATATTAAATAATTTAAAAAGCACTTGAAACGAGTTGGTTGAGAGTTCAATCCTATCCTATGACATGAACGTTACATTTCCGTGTTAAAATTCATATACAAGTGTTGTATTTTCAAATAAAATGCTTATTAGCGGTCTATAAATGCTAAAGCAGCGATGCTTAACAAAACTTAATACAATATTCATCAGTCAACAGATAAAACGATACAAACCCTACAGCCCTCTTTCCAAACACACCTACCAGCAGAAGTTGCATGTAGCTGACAGAAAAAGATCCAAGAGAGTGCTTAATTCAGTAACGGACAAAATAAATCTTTTTCTCGTAACTTTTTTCTGGTATACCAGTGAGGCGGCAGTCATGTAACATTCTGTTACAGCACTGATCTTCCAGGCCAGACCAGTCCTCTACAGCCTTTCCATTCTGTGTGAGCAGGTCACAGAGCTGGACTGAGGCCCTGGAATGGACCGCATACTGCTTCCCTCGCAGCACTGGGATCAGAGCGAGTGCCGGACTAAGCTTGTGAGCTGGGGCGCGAGCGGAGCGGCTGGGGGCTTGGGTCACCGATTGTGTTCCTGTACTTCTTGCCCTGTTCCTGTTTCATGAACAGCTCCACAATGAGATTTCTCTCCTTGTGTATCTGAATGCTAATGTCCTTGGGAATGTCTGGGATTAGCCAATCCACAAAGTCACTCATCAGCATCACCACATTCTGAACAGAGAGACAAGAGAGAAGTGACGTGTATTAGATTGACTCATGGAAACTGTTAAATTGTAAAAAAAAAATCTAGGTCAGTGTTGTTGCTGTTAACTTAACTTAAAAACTATTCAAGCATTTGTTAATTGAAATAAAGCTGAAATATTAGACATTTTAAAATATTGGAGAACTAGAATGACTAAAATTAAAGCTAAATAGAAATATAAAAAAACAGCTAATAAAAATGACGCGCACACACACACTCACACATAAATATATATGTGTGCATGTGTGTGTGTGTGTGTGTGTGTGTCTGTGTGTGTGAGAGACTGCGTCAATAACACTCATAATGGCAGTAGTTGAAATTAATTTATACCCATTTTATAATGGTCACAAATTATTTTAATATATGCATATGGACCGAATGATATTTTTGTATTACAGAAATGAAAGTGAGATTTTCCACTTCATTAGCATTTTAATAATTTAAATTAAATATAATAAATTATTATTTAGGTGAAATTACTGATCAATGATTAATTTTTTACAAAGAAATGTCCAGATCATAATCCAAAAAGTTGGTATTTTTATGAATTTTGATTTTGACTGACCTGAAAGACGATGATGAAAGCTAACCGGGCCGCCAGAATGGCCCAGAATTGTCTTGAGAACTCGTATGGCGTGTCAGACCATGGAGGGTCCCTGTAATCTTTATATCTGTGGATATTATAAACATTACGAATATAATAACCTGTCATACACCACAAAAAAAATAAAAAAAAAACCTTTTTAGTGCGAAACAAACCAAGTACCTGCAAACCTCGACTTTGTATCCCAGATGCATTGACTCCATGGGTTCTGTGCCAGGCTGGAAGTGACTAACATTGAAGTATGAAAGGGTGTGATTGACAAAGCCATGAAGAGTCCCGTCTGGACTGTACATGTACTGATAGACCAGGCGTGGGATGAAGTCAGAGGTGAATGAGATCACAAACGCCTGAAGGATGACACATTAGGATTAGCTCTCGCCAAACCTTGGTAATGAGTTCCCTATCATAGGTCACTTCGATGCTGCGGTGACGTCACCACGTATGGGGAACACCTCTGGTGTGACGAATGTCTGAAGCCCTATACCATCCCGCCAATCCTATTGGCCAAATGGCGCATAGCACCACCCTGCGCATGCGCGCGCATGATATACCTGGGTGCAGCGCGCCATTTCGCTCAGATTTCATTCCTTCAGGAATAGCGAATCATCTGTGCCCTATTACTCGCGTTCTCCAGCGATCTCTTCGAGCAGTGTTAACTCCTCTTCGCGGACGCGATGAGCTTTCGAAAATGTAAGGAGCCATGTACCAGGTACATCACGGCGGGGGACACTCATGACAGGTGCGTAGTATGTCTTGGTTTACATCACGCACAGGCGGCGCTTAGCGGCCTTTCTTCCTGTCCCCATTGTGATGGCCTGCGGCTCAGAGTACTGCGCTCCAGGGTGGAAGTTTTCTCTAATGTCGCCCTCGAGTCTAACCCCCGTCAGGTCACCTCTGCGACTGCCGAGGCACCGCACGAGGCGAGGGCCTGGGGTGACACGTGCGACATGGATTTTGTGGACAGCGCAGCGCTGGAATATTCTCCACATCGCTCGCTCTCCCCTACCCTGCTGCAGAATAAAACTTATACTGAGCCCGTCGTCTTCTCTAATGAGGATTTACTTCCCACACCGGAGGCATGCACCGCCATCTCCTTCGGTTGTGGACGCTATGACGACGATGTTTTATCCACCGCGGCCTCGGGGTCTGAGGACTTCGCGACTGACACTAGCCCTCTTCCTCCTAGCGGACAGGAGAGGCGTGTTTCCCCCTCCTACAGTGAGCTGTTGGATGTGGTTTCTCGTGCGGTGGGTAAATTGGGGCTAGACTGGGAGGTTGACAAGGCCGAGGCCCAACCTTCTTCCAAGCTGGACGACCGTTTTCTAACCAGTCGGACACCTACACAGCCCCGGAGGCCTTTGCCTTTTTTCCCGGACCTCCACCAGGAGGTTTCGAGGTCCTGGAAACAGCCATTTTCGGCGCGGATTACTAACGCCGCGGCCGCGGATTTCGCCACCGTTTCTGATATGGCGAACCATGGCTATACTATGATGCCCCCGGTGGAAGAGACTCTCGCCGAACACCTTGCGCCTAGTTCGGCCGCGGCTTGGAAGTCTCGCCCCCTTCTTCCTTCGAAGGCGTGTCGAGTCACGTCTAGTTTGGTGGGTAAATCCTACATGGCGGCTGGTCAGGCGGCTGCGTCGCTCCACTCTATGGCGGTCCTTCAGGCCTACCAGGCGGAGTTATTGAAGGAATTGGATGAAGGTGAGGGCATCACACCGGAGGCAGTTAAAGAACTGCGTAGAGCTACGGATTTGGCGCTACGCGCTACCAAACATACCGCTCGTGCAGTGGGCCGTACTATGGCCGGTTTGATTTCGGTTGAGCGCCACCTCTGGCTTAATCTCACCGATATTAAGGAGAAGGATAAATCTTTCCTTATGGATGCCCCTGTCTCCAGGGATGGATTGTTCGGTGAGGCTGTCACGTCAGTAGTGGAGAAGTTCAGGGCAGCGAAACAGCAATCAGCCGCTTTCCGCCAGCTGATTCCCCGCAGACCCAGGGAGGTCGAACGCCGGCAAGCGCCCGCGCGTTCTCGCTCAACCTCCTCTCACCGCCAGCGAGCAGCCTCTCGAGAGGAACCTACACCCATGGCGCCTCCTCGTAAGGACTGGGGCCCTAGGGTTTTTCCTCCGGCGCACCAGCGTCAACGTAAGCGATTGAACCTGACCTCGACGGCTAAAGCCTCTCGTTCTCGGGTGCCGAATAGCAGCTCCTGATCTTTTTGCTGCTTGCCAGGGACTGTGCCCTCCGCTAGAGAGCGCTGTCGGACCGCTTTCGCGCATCCCACACTCTCATTGCAGTCCCCATGCTCAAACATTGATTGTCTCGCCGCTAACAGCGCCTCGAGCAACATTGGATCGAGCTGTAATGACAGACGCTCCCTCAGACACTCTGCGCAATCCTGCTTTCGGAGTTCGAGGGACGACTCAAGGACCCTGCACAAACGGCCCGTTTATGACGGCTCGCACAGCCGCCGCTTTTTCGCTAGCGGCAGAGCCCGATGTTCCATCTGTTGGCCTAATTCCTGCCGTGGACACGTTTCAGGATTATACTCAACGGAACGCAACGACTCCGGCGCATACGCTTCCCCGGTGCACGAACACCACGGGTTTTTCGTGTCCGGTCGTTTTAACGCGTATGACGGCGTTGCTGGGAGCGGAAGTTTTGAAACCGTTAATATTGTTTCGGGCCGCGTGGGAACGCTTGCCCGGCATTCCTCAATGGGTGTTACGCACGGTTTGTCACGGATACACCATTCAGTTTCGGAAAGGCCCGCCTCCTTTCCGCGGAATTCTTCCCACTACGGTGAAGTCTACGGAAATGGCGGTGCTGCGACAAGAAATGTCAGCTCTGCTGAGCAAAGGGGCTATAGAAGAAGTACACCCCTCTCAGATGGAGACAGGTTTTTACAGCCGTTATTTCGTGGTACCGAAAAAAGACGGCGGGTTACGACCCATTCTGGATTTACGCCGTCTGAATCTTGCACTCAGACCGAGCAAATTCAAGATGTTGACGTGAAATCTATTCTGTCTCAGATCCGACCAAGCGATTGGTTTATTACGATCGATCTGAAGGATGCGTATTTCCATATTCAGATCGTCAAGAGACACAGGAAGTTCCTCAGATTCGCTTTAGAGGGCAAAGCGTATCAGTACCGCGTTCTTCCCTTTGGCTTGGCTTTAGCGCCCCGTACGTTCTCAAAATGCATGGACGCAGCTCTGGCCCCGTTGCGGCTCCAGGGCGTTCGTGTGTTGAATTATTTGGACGATTGGCTGGTGCTAGCGCAATCGCGGACTCAAGCATACTCTCACCGAGATCTTGTGCTGAATCATTTAAACAGCCTGGGCTTACGAACAAATTTCAAGAAGAGTGTTTTAACTCCCTCTCAACGGATAACTTTTCTTGGAATAGATCTGGACTCTCGCGCGATGACAGCGAAGCTTTCTCTCCCGCGCGCTCAGTCGATTGCGTCATGCGTGCGGCACTTCAAAGCGGGTCGCACGGTGACGGTGAGATTGTGCCTCAGGCTCTTGGGTCTAATGGCAGCAGCATCCCCCGTGATTCGTCTGGGATTGCTTCAAATGCGCCCCTTTCAGTGGTGGACGAAAAGGCGGAATATTTCACCCCGTTGTCTCCCGCATCGCACGATTTCGGTGACACGGCGGTGTGTGATGTCGCTGAAAATTTGGATGTCAACCGAATTTCTCCTGTCAGGAGTTCGATTGGGAATTTATGCTTTCCGAGAGACTGTCACGACGGACGCGTCTTTGACTGGTTGGGGAGCTGTGTGTCGAGGGCGACCAGCCCACGGAGTGTGGACAGCGGCTCAGCGCGGCTGGCATATAAACAGACTGGAATTACTGGCAGTTTTTCTGGCTCTCCAGTATTTCGCGGATCTGCTGATCGGCCGTCATGTGCTGCTCAGATCAGACAACACAGCGGTTGTGTCTTATCTGAACCATCAAGGAGGATTGCGCTCTCGCCCCCTGTGCAGGCTGGCGAGGCGTGTTCTTCTGTGGTCTCGGGACAAGTTTCTCTCGATCCGGGCCATTCATGTCCCCGGACGATTGAATTTCGGAGCGGATCTGCTATCCAGACAGGCTCTGGAACAGGGAGAATGGCGATTACACCCCCAGACGGTGGATCTTTTATGGCGGATATTCGGCAAAGCGAAAGTGGATTTATTCGCATCGAGCATGACTACGCATTGCCCGCTATGGTTCTCCCTACGCTCCCCATCGCCCCTGGGCGTGGATGCGTTAGCTCACAGCTGGCCCAAGACCAGTCTGTATGCTTTTCCTCCGATTCGTTTGATCCCAGCGGTATTATGCAGATTACGCCGGGACAGAGTGGAACAGCTGCTGCTGGTGGCTCCGCGATGGCACACGCAGCCGTGGTTTGCGGATCTGATCAGTCTGCTAGCGGGCTCTCCGTGGGAGATTCCCATCAGACAGGATTTATTATCACAAGCACAGGGGCTGATTTGGCACCCGAGGCCAGATCTGTGGAAACTGTGGGCGTGGCCACTGAGCGGAGTGCGTTAGTATGTCCCGGTCTTTCTGCTGAAATTACTGAGACTATATTGAGTTCTAGAGCAGCTTCTACGAGACGCTTATATGCTTTCAAGTGGAGACTGTTTACAGCCTGGTGTGGTAATCATAATGTGGATCCAGTTTACTGCCCAGTGGCTTCAGTGCTGGAGTTCCTCCAGGAGCGTTTCTCGGATGGCGTTACACCAGCCACTTTAAAGGTTTACGTGGCAGCCATTTCAGCTTACCACGAATGCATAGGCGGTGCCTCTGTGGGGCGTCATCCATTAGTTTCTCGTTTCATACAGGGTGCGCGACGGCTGAGGCCTTTCCGCCCTGTGCGAGTTCCTTCATGGGATTTATCCATTGTGTTGTTAGGTTTATCAGGGCATCCGTTTGAGCCCTTGGAGACCGTATCGGATAAAATCCTGACTCTGAAGACACTTCTTCTCATGGCTTTATCCTCCCTCAAGAGAGTTGGGGATTTACAGGCTCTTTCTGTTTCACCCTCATGCATGGAATTTGCACCAGGCTCTGTGAAGGTGCTGCTGCGGCCCAGGCCTAACTATGTTCCTAAGGTCGCATCTAACCCTTTTCGCTTTCAGCAAGTGGTTCTGGAAGCTTTTTCACCTGCCGAGGCCGGGTCAGGAGATCTAAGTCTTTGCCCTGTGAGAGCTTTAAAGACTTATGTGGATCGCACAGCCCCTTGGCGTGGTTCTGACCAGCTGTTTGTCTGCTTTGGACATAAAAGTAAGGGCCATGCAGTTACAAAACAGCGCATGTCCCATTGGCTGGTGGAGGCAATTTCTTTGGCCTATGAGGCGCGCGGACTCGCTTCGCCCTTAGGGGTTAAGGCTCATTCCACTCGAGCTGTAGCTTCTTCTCAAGCTTTTCTCAGTGGCTCTTCTATGGATGATATCTGTGCTGCGGCAGGATGGTCCTCACCGAGCACTTTTATCAAGTCCTACAGTCTGGATGTGAGGATGGCCCCTGGCTCCCGGGTTCTCTCCGCTTGAGCAGTTGCTTCCTCGGATCTCAGTTATCAGGTACGTCAGGCGTTTTGGTATATCGTTCCCATACGTGGTGACGTCACCGCAGCATCGAAGTGACCTATGATAGGGAACATCTCGGTTACGTATGTAACCTTGGTTCCCTGAATAGGGAACGAGATGCTGCGGTTCTGGCCGTTCCGTACCTTGATAACTCTTCATCTTCAGTCATGAAATCTGAGCGAAATGGCGCGCTGCACCCAGGTATATCATGCGCGCGCATGCGCAGGGTGGTGCTATGCGCCATTTGGCCAATAGGATTGGCGGGATGGTATAGGGCTTCAGACATTCGTCACACCAGAGGTGTTCCCCATACGTGGTGACGTCACCGCAGCATCTCGTTCCCTATTCAGGGAACCAAGGTTACATACGTAACCGAGATGTTTCTAGGAGTTTGTTAGTGTGCCCTGTGATCTCTAGTAATGGCTTGAGTCTCACGTTCAGTGGCTGTGAGATTTCTTTCCCCCGTTTTATTATCCACCAGCTGAAAATCATCAGTCAGATGACTCGTAAAGTAACAGCACAGGTGGGACAATTGAAGGTGTCACTTGTGTTCACAGAACACATTTTTGCAGAGGGAGTAATTCAACCAAGGATTAATGCTTACTTTTGAAAAAATGTACAGTAAATCTGACAGGGAACTATATTAGTAGTGATGCATGCCGCTAATAATTACTTTGATGTAATTTTAAATGATTTAAATGTAAATCTTGACTTATTTATTTCACAACAAACACATGCAATTAAAAACCTACATTTACAATGACAGCCACTTTACTGATTCCTCTGAGAAGAGTGTACCAGATTCCTGGAAGACAAAGAAACAGAAATAAAGAAACATTAGATTACACGTATTTGTATTTTAAAAGTAGATATACTTAAAGTCACTAATGACATGATTGTATTAATTGTCATGAAAGTGAATAAAGAGAGTCACACACACACACACACACAAAACTATTATATCATAATACCACTAGGTGGTGATAAAGCTTTGACACAAAAATTATGACAGCTTGCCCTGATATCAGTATGAATTATCAAAATGCATGACCTGACAATGATCAAATCTTCAGTTAAATTATTATTATATAGTTGATTTTTGACTGGATGACTGCCAGAGGTAGCTTATAGTGTTGCTTTATCCAACAGCTGTTAGATAAATAATTTGAAAAAAGTATATTGTTGTTGAATTTTATAATATACACATGTACAACATATAATAAAAAGGTAAAACCTCATAGTAACTGAGATAGTCTTGTAATGTATTGGCCATTCATTCATCCAGAGTATTATTATTATTATTTGATAATAATTATAATACCATTTCACACAACCATTTCAATGGCCTTTGGAATATTTCCTGGAGATACAATCAATTATTTTGAAAATACGTTTATACAAGAAATATACCATGATGAAAACACAAAGATAACTTTAAAGAGACATCAGGCCAAAAGGTCAAACCACTAACAGAAATGACTTTTTCACTACGGGGTATTATTCTACCTCTTACTGTAATTTGATTTCCATAGGCATTTATTACCTTCATAGGGGCAACTGGTTTTCTAACCTTATTAGACATTTTTGTCTTGCTTGTGGATACGCAACATTTGAACTGTGGCTTTTTGGGAACTATTTTCATTAATGAAATATCACTTCATATTAATGAAAGAAACAGTTAATGTTTATTTAGCTGCTGTAGAAAATCAATATCACCTTTGTAATTGTACTAACATTTGGAAAATCATCACTTGCGTGCTATTGCTTAACTATATTGCAGGTTTTCTATATATATATATATATATATATATATATATATATATATATATATATATATATATATATATTTATTTATTTATTTAGAGGCTTTTCTTTAATATCCTAAGTTTCAGAGTATAAATAATTTGCAGTATATTATTCTGTAGATTTACATTTGTGCATTGGCCCACCTTTTTTTTTATTTGTTTTATTTATCAGTTCCCATGATCTTGGCATTGTTAGAGCAATGCTCTATTGTTTGAGCTACAGGAATGCTATAATTATGTGTATAAACTTTACATTTCAATTAAGATCACGAATAATGCATTAAAAATCAGTGTGAAGATACCGACCAATGTCCTTTGCTCTTACAGCAATCGGCCTTCTCAGCTCCGTGACAAACTTTTTGGCATCAAGACGGATCTCAATGATGTTGTTCAGTAGAGCAAAAAGAGGAGCCAGCGGAAAGGAGGCCACAAACAAGGTCACCATCCCGAACTGAATGACTAGATAAGAAAAAGAAACAAATAACACAAATAAAAACTTCCATAGAAGGTTCCACTGAAGAACATGTAACAGAATTACTGAGAACATCTTATCAAACATGATGAAATAAATCAGACTTTGGTATGCTGGGAAACACAAATCGCCCACAGAGTAATTCACAAGAATTTAAATCAGTCCTTCCTGGATTGTCTTTTTAAGCTGATGCTCTGAATGTTACTAGTTTAGGGTTTCAGGAGGAGATACAGTAGGTTAGTGACATGCTCAGAGATGAAGGAATGGGACAGGAGGGACTGAGAGAGATAGAAGACAGAAGTATGGATGGAGGATGGTAGATGAGGGGGTGGGATGTTATTAGTGAATTCAAGTCAGAACTATAGCTCATAATCTCACGCTGCTCTGCCAGCCCCCCTTTGGACCCACAATGCCTTTCTCTTAGCCGAAGTCCATCCCACGCTGTAGCAGAGATGAGGCGAGATGAGAGGCTGGTAACACACCAACTCTTGTGTATAATACTGCAGATCCTTCACAGAACGGATGTGCGTTTTCCGTTTACCATGCACGCAATCTAGGAGCTTGAATTACTCTCATATAACAGTGCTTTGAACAGATGAGGTGTATAAATCGGTCTAGTTGTGTTTAGATGTTTCAGTTAGTAGTTGTGGACAGCATGAATTTAACAATACATAATAAGAATCTGTAATTACAATAAATGTTTTATGATGCAGGAAACGAGCAGGACCAGAGAGATTACTAACAAATGTTGATACGTCTGTACGTGTGTGTGGGCGCGTAGTGTGTAGTGACTCACTCATTTCCATGTACTCTGGGTTGAGTCCGACAAAGGGCCCAAGGAAGTGGTCCTTCTCGTGACGATGAAGTGTTTTGTTCAGCTCTTCCTGATGCTTTTTGTCTATCTTGCGTTGTCGGAGCATTTTCTTTAGTTTTCTGTGACAAAGATATAATAATGATCACTGTGGATTTTGCATGTAATTAACGTTGTGAACTAGTGGTGAACATGGCGTTTCTGTTACATGATGACGTGCTCATTTTCTCATTTGTCAAACAGTTTTGGTTATGCTACAGAAAAAAAGTAGTAGTAAGGCACAGTTTTCAAATGAAATAATGGTAAGTAAATGATGACAATTCATTTTTGGATGGACTATTCGCTTATGGCATTTTTCCAGCTTTTCCCTCATAAAAAGTGACACGAGTAAGAATGATATTGAAATATTTACAATTTTGCAATAATTTCTTAAATATTTGTACTGAGGCTAAATAGAGTGACTGTATTTTTCAAACTTCATTTGAATGCTGTAGCATCCAGGACATCAATCTTTTAATAGATCATCGGTGACCCGGGACCACAAGTCACTGGGGTATATTTTTAACAATAGAAAATCTTTTATCTCAAAAATCATTAGGATATAAGGTAAAAATCATGTTCCATGAAGATAGTTTGTAAATTTCCTACCGTGAATATATCAAAAGCTAATTTTTGATTAGTCATATGCATTAAGAACTTAATTTTGACAACAGATAATTTTCTCAGCATTTAGATATTTTTTTTGCACCTTCAGATTAAAGGGGTCATATGATGCAATTAAAAACATATTTTCCTTTCTCTTTGTAGAGTTACAAGCTCTTGGTGCATGAAGAAGATCTGTAAAGTTGCAAAGACTAAAGTCTCAAATCCAAAGAGATATTATTTATCAAATTTAAGACTCTGCCACACCCCCCTAAAACGGCTCATTCAAACACGCCCCCACATGTCTATGTCACTATGTGGAAATATTTGCGTAATGTCGCCCAAATGTTCACGCAAAGAAAGAACATGTGGTTTCAGTAACCGCAGTTAGTGTTGAAGCATGTCAGGGAGATGCTTTGTGTATCTAGTGCAAAAGCACTTAATTTGACCTTCCGAAAGTAGATGCATTCAGAAATATTTAAGATTACTTTTAACAAAAAAGCAACGCATTTTATGGACGACCGTTTCGAGGTAATTCTGACTTTGCTACAAACAATCTAGCACTTCTGAATCAGCTACTGTAAGTATGTTTTGTTATTAGTTTAAGTATTTGCTACTGAATGTTCAAATGCAGAGTTTTGTGCGTAGCATGTCCATGTGTGTTTTAACTGTCTGCAGCTTGTGTACTGCAAACACATATGAGCTTCATCACTAGCTGCGTTTACATGGACACTTTTTGCTTCCATCGGAATAAATTCATTCTGATTCACGAATATGAACGCTACGTTTACATGAACGCTAAATAAAGTGATCGGGTTTATATGTGCATTTACACATCACAAGCTTATGATCGGATTTACTCTTTTGACATGCACATTGCATGAATATACAGAATTTCCCACTACCGTTTTAAAAAGCACACGTGATATTTATCTACTTCTAATTAGGCAACGACCAGCACTGTTGTGCTGCTTAAAGTTACTTTAGAAAAAAAAAATTGTAGTAAAAGTGCCCTTTCCCACACAAAAGTGCCCCTTCTTACATTTCCTCTCACTCAGATTACAAAAGGAATAAACCACCCCTTACAATCAGATCAAAATTTTTGTCCCTTTCAGGCTTGAACTAATGGTAAAATGAAGAACATTATTAACCATCTTTACATTTATTTTGAAAGATGAAGTGATTATGGAAAGGGGCAATACATTTCTGACTTTGTAGAAAACGAAAGAGGCGGGGCATATACAATAATTTACAGTATTTAAAAAATAAAGTGTTTTTTAAGCATGTCAACATACATTCTGTTACACCAAATACACAAAATAATGATCTTTAAAAAAAAAAAAGCATCATATGACCCCTTTAAATTGTTAGGATCAGACAATATTTGGCAGAGATATAACTGACCATGCATCAATCGAAAGCTTATTTATTCATATATTTAGAAAAATTGACACTTAAGACTGGTTTTGTGGTCCAGGGTCACATTTAATAAATCTGACCAACTGAGGTTTTGCTGCAGAAATAAAGGGTAGGATCATGATTTTTGGTCATTGCTTTTGGAATTGGAAATTGTGACGTGACATCAGACTCAGATTCTGCACATTCAGCTCAAAAATAGTAGAAAAAGTTAGCAGATTCTGTTTGGACCTGCTCATGTTTTTCCCGAGATGCGTTTACAATCCAATATATTTGCATTTGTCCAAGAGCAAGATATAAAGTATTAGCAAGCAAGACACAAAAAGATCATTTCATTTCAAGTATTTATAATGCTCTAGTCAAAGTACAGTTATTCCCTAAAGCAATCATGTCTAGAAATGTACACCACACCTATAATGCACAGTGGGAATCTATCGGAATTCATAAATCTACAAATGTTTTCGCTATGCTGTATGTACTTACGGAACACCTATCTCAAACAGGTTATTCTGGATGAGCTGTTTGCCAAGCATGGTGATGCAGAGCTGAATGCACAATTCCATCAGACAGCCGGCATGGGCGCACTGCAGGGTGAAACAGAGAGAGATTTCAATCAGTTACAATGGAGTTGACTGGCTACACACCTCTGAGAGTGTTAGTCATCAGGACTGAGGTAACTAGGACAATCTATCAAGTTACTTTTCATATGATGATGTGGTTACAAGACTCCAAGAACAGATTATGGTTAAGAATGAACTTTGCTTGTACATGCACATGTACACCAGTTGGTCAGTGAGATTCATTGTTTATTTTTGAGAAATACATTTTTATGGTTTATGACTCCCTGCTCTTGAAAAGCACCAGCTGCCGCTAGTACATATAAAAGGAGGAAATTGATTATTAGATATGTACCTCTTCCATCCGGTAAGACCCCATAACGTAGATATATTTGCCAGGACGTCCAATGAGTCTGGAGGCATTGGATAGAATAAAGTTAGGAGCTGAGTTTACCAGCTACTGCACAAATGCAAGTGGAGATTCACAAAACAGAGATTACATTAAAAGTACCATAAAGGGGAGGTAGGAGGTTAGGGGGTTGGTGGGGGTAACTCTGTTCCACAACCTAGTGAGCAATATTATATTGGTCAGAAGCATACTGTATGTCACATGTCGTGCTTTTTAATGCTTATGTAAGGAATAAGCATTAAGGAATTGAGCGAGAATTCCTTGGTCAATCAGGTAGACCAGCATTTTTGTCCAATGAACAATTAGGATTCAACCCAGTACTATTATTCATGAACTAGCATGGAGGGACACAGAAATGTTTGCTGATCTAAGCTGGTGTTTATGGACGTTTGCTTCCGTCAGGGGTTACAAAAAGTTATACTATTACGATACATAACTTTGGCCAAATTCTAAAGGCATGTCCAACCTGGCGGCCATAAGCAGTGACAGAGCCACGGGACATCATTCATTTTCAGTGAGCGATGACAATTTCAGGATGACAATCTGGTAGTGAAGCAACAAAGTTGAGTGGAGTATGAGCAGTAATAAGAAGCGACAACTACCAATGGAGTACAGATAGAATCACCGCCTCATACTGTTGGATACCGTAGGAATGCCAACTAGAAACCAAGAATGCAGTGACTCATTGTGAAGGCAGCATAAAAGAGTATCAATATGATTAGTCAGTACATAATACATTATGCTTAATACATGGTTTCTCTTGTTTAGAATATTGCAAAATTATAGTACGTAGTTTTGTAGATCTGTATTAATTGAACTGGTACTGTAGGGCGGCAGTCCTAACAATTTACCAGCTTATAAATCAGGAAACCAACTGGGAATCATTTACAGAAATAACTGTTCCACAGACAATGCCCTTGTTACTCCATTGCACATTTGTGATTTCCAACTTGCCTGCTGCACACTCTTCGCTGGTTTTCTTTCAACATAACCTCCACTCCCTCACACTTGTTTCTATGCTCGCCCACCTCTGTTCACCCAGCTAAAAGCTCATTCTCTCTTATGTAAATGTCGCATTTAAATCCACTTGTACATATTGTCTAGACAGCATCTCCTCTCTCCTCCAGGCCTGTTTGCGCAAAATGCCCACTAACCCCTGAACATCTGATGTTCTACGTGAAGCCAAACTTGAGGGAGAAAATGGCACCAATCGAAGTTCCTGTTGAAATGAGGAGCAGAAATTGGAGACCTTGCTCAGTCACTGAAGCCCTGTGGCTGGCAAAAGCTGCCTCTAGATTAGTTTTCCTCACTCTGCTGGATCTGTCTGCAAGTGAAAAATCACCAGATCCTTCTCTGAAGTGAGCAGCATCTAAATCACATCAACTGTCCATGGGGGTTCCCCAAGGCTCCGTAATTTTCCCCTTACTCTTTTCAGAATACACAACAATCATTGGGACCGATTAACCAGATACATGGATTTGAAAATAAAGCATGGTGACATTAAGACCACCCATGCTTTACCAAAAACACAAATTCTCAATTTCTATTATATTAGCAACACATGGACATCAAAATCTCTCATGTTCTTTACGTGAGAACCATCTGTAGAGAGTTACAATGTCTATACATTGTTCCAAATCAGTCATTTCTTTTTCGGTTAGGATATAGCAAAGTAAATAGTTGACAACAGGGCAGCTCACTAAGTTTGGAAAAAAAGGGAAATCCTATTGCAGATTTGTTAATAACCGAGTATTTGTGTTCAATTTCAGAGTGAATGCTTGGTAATAATAACCTCACCTGCCTCTGAATAATGCCAGGTACACAATAGGGGTAAATGCATTTGCAAACTTCAATATGAACGTCTTGAAGATCAGCCTCTCCTCAAAACTCTTGTCAGTTTTTGGCACTTCTGATGGGTTAAAAACAACAGCAAGTTCTGTAAATATAATGTTTTGCAACACCGTGGACAACCTAAATGTTTTGAGAAAAGCAACCAGAAGTACCCATAATAGTGAGCCAACGTGCAATTGCTCCATAGACCTCATCCATTATGATGATGATAATGAGATTGATGATAGCGGCAGTGGTTTTAACGGTGGCCCGTATATTAGTGCGGAATGTGGGAGTGGAACTCATGTGCAGGGCAGTCATAATGGAGACCCTGTATAGCACCACACCAAACACGATGGCCAAGGTCACAAAGATCTGCATTGAGAACACAAATGCACACAATAAGAAAAGTGACTAATTATTATCAAATAATACACTGACACAAATAGGATACAGCATCATGCAAAAGACAACATTACTGATTACCAATGAAATTATAGAAAGCCGAATGTAAGTCAGAATGACTTTTTTATTATGCAACTGAAAATGTCTGATAATAGAGGGCTTTATGAGATCAAGTGAGCAGTATTTGTCTGCTCTTGTGATTTTGACATGGCCATCCATATATAAAATAATTTGAATGGTGTTGAAAATGAAGTACATTTAAATAATAAAATGTTCTGAGAGTGTTAATGTTCTGAAATTCCTTTTATTAGTTATATTTAAAACCTATGTGCATCACAGCATTGTAATAATAGAAAAAAAAAATGATCAAGTCTTACCAAAAAAACCATCATGATGATAATAGTCATGTAAGCTGGCATTCTGTCTCTACATGTCAGCTTCACATTTTCTTCCTAGAAAAAGATATGAAATGTCAAATGTGAGATCAGAACATATAATCCAGACACACCCTAACACATATATCTTGCAATAGGAACTTGGTCGAAAATTAGATGTGTAGATTCCAGCATGCTTTGGCCTCAGAAGGGAAAGAGAGGGTCAAGCCGAGCAGAGCAAAAGCAAGCCCCTAGACATGCCACACAACTGTGCGGTCACATAACATAGAGCATACGACAACTGGGTCAACATCTGAGCGCAATATGTAATCCCAATAATCCAGACATCCTTATGACAGCAAGGATGGCATGAATAAATCACTAGAAAAAAATATTGCTAGTATCAGCATTGCCTGTGTTGTGCCAGTCACTACAAATAAAGCCAAAATTATTTATTGGCATATGGTCTGGTCCACATTTTATATTATTCCATCCAAGAACAACCCACTTGGACAATAAGGGGTCCACTAATCAACATGTTGAATGAAAAACAACAGTTTGCCATTTAATTCCATGTGACACTACTGGCAGTCAAAAATTTTGTTTTTTTTGGAAAAGACAGTACACAGTAATATTGTGAAACATTATTATAATCAGAATTTTTTTTTTAATATTTCAGTATATTTTAAAATATCATTAATTCCTGTGATGGAGCTGATTTTCAAAAGTCATTACTCAAGTTTTTAGTGTCACATAATCCTTCAGAAATATTAAGACATTTCTTAATATTATCAATGTTTTTGCTGCTTAATGTCTTTTGTAGAAACCATGATACACTATTATTTAAATAGTTTAGGGTAAGACTGAAAAAAGAGGAAGAAATCAATACTTTTATTTAACCATGATGCATTCATTTAAACTAAAGTGAGAGTAAAGACATTTATAATGCTAAAATAAACGCTGTTTTCCTTTCTATTCACCAAAGAATCTCAAATAAATACATCACAATTTCCACAAAAATATAAAGCAGCAACATTTTTTTACATTTATTTTACTTCCAGAAATTGTGTTAGTCCAATTGGCAATTCTGTTTGCAATATGTAGCAAATGGTCGAGCAAATGGATTTTTGTGTTTTTCATCTAAACACAAATTCATAAAGACCTACCATTGGGGATTTCTCTTTCTTCAAGGACTTCTTCATGACATGGAACTCATACTCTGCTCTCGGCTGACTCTGGGAAAAACAGAGAAAGCAATTCCCAACACATACACGACTTAAATCAGTTTAAAAGTGAAAAATAGCGGAAAGAGATAACTGGTTATGGAGCCAAAAGCAGCCATGAGCATTATCAGTGAACAGAGCAGAAATTCTGGTAATAGCAACACAGTGACAATCAGTGAAAGTATAATCCTTAAAACCAAAAGTTCGCAGCGCCACAAATACATATTCCTTTCCACATTCAGCAGCTTTAGAATTTATTAGTTCCTCCTGCTTATTGGCAAGCCTGGAAAGACTGTGACTGCAGAAAGGAAAGTGAGCAGCTTTTGACCTGTAAGGCCAGAGGAAGAGAGAACAGGAATCACCCAGACTTCCACAGCAACAGACCGATAGATAGATAAGTGCTGGTGGAATACTTTACACAAGCAAGAATGTGACGCCAATGCTTGAAGAAGACTTTTAAGATATTATGAAGAATATGTTAGTACTTAAATGCAACTTTAAAGTTATGAAGGAAATAAATTCAGTTAATACTGTGAATAAACCAATTCCAAACCTTTTGTTTCCCCTATACAAAACAGGACAAAAAAAAAACTATGAAAAAAAAGTTTGATTTCATGGCACTGAATCAAAAAATAATAATAATAATTCAATTCTTTACACCCAAGCCTCAGGATAATACGAACTTATACAAGAAAATAATGGAGCACAACTACAAAACATACATAAACCCACATAATTATCTTATCAACCTCAAATGTCTTATATTGACAGTTTCCTTGGTCAACATGGGTGAGCGTGACTAACCTCAGCGTCTTCAAAGCTGGTCAGGTCCCAGATGTAATTGAGCCTCATTTGCCTTCTCTTCCAGTGCTCCATAAACATGGTGGCTGTGGGACACAGAGCAGTAACCTTCACTTAATAACCACTCACATTTATAAATACTGATCTGCTGGGTGCTGATCAGGGTGGTTTCACAGTTAATAAAGCTACAACTGAAGCCTGTAATGTCTCAGAGGCTTTCTTTTTAAATTGCCCTCTCCTTATCAAGAATATTGTCATTATTATTTCATTCATTTACAGGGTTGGTAATTTTGGAATCACTAAAGAACCATGGAAAATTCTCTTATATCTGGCTGTAAACCTTCTTTGGGAACCCATTTTAATGGTTTTGGAGACCTTTCCACATTCTTAGCTTATGAGTGAACCCCTTTAAAGAGAACTAAACTTAAACCATCTAATGAAGAGTTCTGAACACCGTTATGTCAGTGTGAATTGAAAGTGGATTAAGAACCGATTATAACAAAGTGAACCAAAAAGAGATCTGACTCCAGTTTCAAGGTCAGCAGAGTGACTGCAAAAATAACTATTTTTCTATGTTCATTCATTAATTTCCAAAGATGGTAACTTTGGGAATCACCAATACATGAATGCTCTTCTAAAGAACCATGCAAGGTTCTCCTACAGCACAAGGCTCTAAAACATTTTGGGAACTTGTATTTTAAAGGTGTTTTCACACAGTTTGTTTTGTGTTTGAGTCCGGTTCACAATTTCAGCTTATGTGTGAAAGCTCATAACAACCTCAGACCCCTTTAATTCAATTCAATTCAGGTTTATTTGTATAGCGCTTTTTACTATACAAATCATTGCAAAGCAATTTTACAGAAAATTTAGTTTCTACAATATTTAAAAAAGAACTTAAAAAAAAACTTTAAACTGAACTGAAATCATCTAAGTGCTCTGAAAAAAGTGAATTTCAGGTCATTGTGAATGGAAAGTGGACTGAGAACTGACCACCACCAAAGTGAAACAAAAAGAGATCCGAGTCTACTTTCATGATCAACAGTGTGAATGCAAAAATAATTATCTTTCAATATTCTTTCATTCATTTCAATAGCTAGTAACTTCGGGAATTACTAGGTTTTCCTACAGCATTAGGATGTAAAACCTTTTTTGGCAACGTGTATTTTCAAATATTTTATTATGGGTTTTCACATTCGGTTTGTTTTAATTGTTTGAGTTCACTTCACAATTGTATCTTATGTGTGAATACTCCCATCCACCTCAGACCTCTTTAAAGAGAACTAACTAGTTTCCACTTTTGATTAGTGTGAATGGAACGTGGATTGAGATGCCAATCAAAACAAAAACAAAAAGGAGATTTGAGACCACTTTCAGGGCCAGCGGCTGTATGAATGCAAAAGAACTTGTTTCTCCTTAACTTTCCACTCTATAAACTTTCTGGTTCACTTAAAAAAAAGTTTTGACTTTGGATCTTTTAATGTGGCAACCAGGTTTTCTACAGTATCAATTTCACACTTTGTTTGAGTTGATTTTTCTCCCAACGATATCAATCCCCTTTACAGAGAACTACAGTAAACAGAAACCTGAAGAAATGGCCTAAGAACAGTTCACTTTAGGTCAATTTAAATGGAAAATGGTGTGAGACTTTGGCTTTGGGTTCTTTTAAAATAGGAATCTGTATTTTTTTTTTTTTTTTTTTTCAAAGCCTGTAACTGTAGAGGATCAAAACAGGAAACGCAAATTTAGGGCTTTAGCTAAAATAATCAGCTTTTTGAGCAGGGATGAGTATGTGGGGAATGAAAACAGGAGTGTAAAATCAGGGCACAAATCTCTTCTACATTTGTCAGAGCAACCCTGCCCTCAATATGTACAGACATAACAGTTGGTGTACAGCAGCAACAAAGCGTGCGGGTGAACATGAAAGGAGAACAGAGCTGCTGACCCCATAGTGCCATAAAGATGGCGAAGAAGACGGTGGCCGCGTTGTCGAACAGGTGGCTGGCCCTAGCCGTGCCGCAAGCAGTGACCAGTTTCCAGTAGCTGCAGGCTCGATCACACATTGGGCACATGGTGATATTGTTTCTCTCGTCGCAGACTTCCATACTGAGTATACAAAGAACAAACCTGATTTCAGAAATACATCACGTCTCTATATTTCCCTAGACACCATAATGTTTCTCAGTAAAACTATTAAGGCCACAAAGTTATTTGTTTCCTTAAGCTTTTATTAATCTGAAAGAAAATGCATTTATTCTATTTTCACCTCTTGTTCCAAAACATAGTTGCTTTAATGTCTAAATAGATGTGGCTAATATGAAATGTTCTATAAAGGTAGCAACTTTATCTTCACACACTGACACTGTGCACTCATGATTTAGCATGTTGCTATGCTAACTACTACTGTATATAATAAGAAAACGTAGAAATAAATGACAAAAAAAAAAAAACAATAATTAAAACTTTTGGCAGCTTAACATTGTATTTGATTAAAATTTCACAGCGTTACTTAAGTACAACCCCTACAGGTTTGTGAGGGAATTGCAGGGAGTTAGATGAAAAGTTTATAATTAAATCAAATGTAAGTTTAAAATAAATTAATGACTGTTATATCAAATTAAAGGCTGTATTTTAAATAAGCATCTATTTCAGAGTGAAAAGTGGCATTGTGTCACAGATTACAGTTTTTGTTTTATAGCAACAAAATACCTTGGTTAATAGTAATGCTGCTTCTCACAAACTTTATCTTTTTAATGTGCTTATTTTTTTTTTTTTTTTTTTTTTTTACATTTCTGTGGACAGAAGTTTACAGCAATTCGCTGGTATTCTTCAAAAAGTTAAACTTGTGGTGCAAAGACAGCATAATTCTGCAGGCTGTTCTTTGCAACATACTTCATATCAGTGGTGTTCCTATAATACTTTTTTTTTCTAGGTAGGCAATGCACTAGGTTTTTGAACAGCTTGTTTTCAGCAGTGGCGTCTGTGAATTAATGTCGTTGTGAAACGACCAGTGAACACTGAGTCACTCTCATTAAACACTACATTACAGTCCATTAGAGTCACACCATTTCAAACCCACTCTAAACTCTGTAATTACCATGCGCTCCAACATCCATCCATTTTTCTTTGCAAAGTTCAGCAGTGATTACTTCCATAAAAGGCTAGGCATATTCTTCGCTAAAAATCTTTCACAAAGTTCAAAGCCATTGCAGAAGATAATGTATTGCTGTCTGTAGATGCTGCTGAAACTTGTTTCTCAGGGGTGTGAGACAGTGGAATGTGTCTGAACTCAGTGGCACAGATAAGAATGTGTCTAATTCTACTTAATTAAACACAGTAATAGGCTGCTAATTTATGTAACTATCAACGGTTTATGGTAGAGTCACATGCAAGTTAGCACTCTTTTTACAAAAACAATGCAAATAAACCAATGACATAAATGTTATAAGGTGACCTGGGGATGTTGTCTTCCACAGTGACACAGCCGTACAGGAACACGATGACTCCCACAATTGCTGCTGGGATTAGCATCTGAGTATACACACCCAACCAGGCAAAGTACAGGCCCACTTTCTCACCAAAGTACTTCCTAAGAGAAATAAAGAAGTTTCAAGCAGAGCAATAGAGGCAATGAACTGACAAATACTATCTAGCAAACATCTGGAAGAAAGCATTCTCTTCTGTAGCCTGAATGGTAAGGGATTGTCTTTTTAATGTGCAATGAAAGATTATTTAAACAAAAAATAAAATAAAAATGTCATGTTATGTAATTAAATGAGTATAAAAAATTAAAAAGAAGATACATGGATTGTCCTCCCGCAGGATTCTCTCCATTACAATGTTCTTGTTTTTTCAGAATTTCTTTTTTTGTGTGTGTGTGCTTGTTGGTTACATTGCATGACTCTAAATATCATTAGTAATCAGTGTAGCAGTCTTTTCTAAATAATATTTTCCCCTAAAAATAAATAAATTAAAAAACTAACAATTTTGTAAAACTGTTGTATTACTTCGACATTTTTATCTCATCATAAAAGAGCCCTAGATGTATGATTTTCATTTGTAATGTATTTTTAGATTTAATTTTAACTTAATAGATGCAGACAAAAAAAATGAGTGGCAGGTTCATTGACATCTTTTAGGTCATCACGATAATGGCAGTATAATAATCCAGTAAACCAGTGTTATTTTAGTATATTAAATTATAGTTTTTGCAAATATTTTGAATTAAATATTTATTTAATTGTTTATTAGTTCTATTTTATATGTTTGCACTTTAATTTTAGTTTAATGTTTTAATAATATTGTGGTGTTTTTGTTATTTTAGTACTTCAAGTAACTAAACAAAAAATGAGAAATGTTGCCTTATTTAAAAAAAAAACAAATTCTGCTAAGTTTCTGTTTAATTCAATTTTTTTTTACATTTCAGTTACTAATTTAATTTATTTATTTTTCTTTAAAATTGTATTATTCATTACTTAAAACAGACATCAGACATTCAGTTGTTTTGCAGATTTCAGACATTACTTATCTTATGTGAAATAATGATAAACATTACATTGACAATCTGACTCCTGAATAATGCATATAGGGTGTTTCTAACATCTCCCTTCTTGCTCATAATTCCTGGGCAAACGTTTGTCTCAGTCTCTGGCAGTGCATTTATTGTGAGGGCAATACCTGATCAGTCCAATGGGCTGGTACTTGTAGAATATGCTGTAACTCGCCCACTCTTCACACAAGATCTGCAAAGACGGAGTTAAAATTTAATACATCCTAAAACAGTGATTCAACATGCATTCATACAGCATGGCTGAAATGCACAGTGAGTGGGGTTTAATGGAAATGGCAGTGGCTGATTATTCACTGATACACTGATGAAAAGGACAAAATTAAGCCTCCATTCCATCATGTAAGTAATTTTGAATGTATTGACTTCGGTGGACCTGGGGATGTAATGCACAACAAAAATATGAGTAAGTAATGGTGGATTTACACCATAGCTGCACTGAATCTTCCAGTCTCAAGAACAAGAAGCTACTGTAACTGCAATATTTTGTACGAGAAAGCAAGGAAGGGAAGGCCAAAACATTTTGAAATATGACATCAAATAATACACAAACCTCTAAAAACAACATTCAACAGTGAAACCAGAAGATAAAGTCTGAGAAGCAGACAGGGTCTGTTTTGCTTCCCTTGAGCTTGTTGCATTCCCATTAAGATTAAAAAGAAATCCATTCACATACGTTTTCAACAGATACACAAATCATCTTGAATAGTTCAAACTTGTGGAAATAGATGGATTAATTACCAAGTAAACATGCAGTAATTACTCAAATAAGTGGTTCACCTCCATACCTGCAACAATCAGTATATCTGCAGATTGATTATACAGAGGGTTTGCCTGATGTCGCATGGTATGCATAGCTGTGTGATGATCATCACGGAGACTTGGGTTAATAACAACGTCCCCCGTGAAACTATCGAACTGGAGGGCCGCTTCATGTACCGAGCTGACAGGACTGCAGCCTGTGGTAAGAGTAAGGCGGTGGACTGTGCATGTTCGTATGTTCTTAACAGTTAGTGTACCGCAATGAATGTTATTGGAACACACTGCTCCTCAGATTTGGAATAATTGGCAGTAAAATGCAGACTGTTCTACATGCCAAGAGAGTTTTATGCCTTTCTGATTACATACCACCACTGGCTAATGTCAGGTCAGCACTGGAGAAGTTACACAGCACTATTAATAGCCGGCTAAATGAACATCCAGAGGGAGTTGTGATTGTATAAGGAGACTTCAATCAAGGTAAAATGAAAGCAGTGCTTTATAATTTCTTCAAGTGCATTAATTTCATGATCAGGGACAATAATATTCTGGATCAAGTCTGTACAAACATTCCAGCGGCGTATAAAGCTGCAGCATCATATCTCCGAAAAACACACAGACTGAGAACAACTTATTCTCAAGAGCTGTGACATACACCACCCTGCACTTACACCCTCCAGCAAAATTGATTGAATGAACAACAGTAAAAAATTAAATATATTTGTTACATATATAGAAAAATGCATAAACTTGATATAAATTTTAAGAAAAACAATACAAAACAAAAAATCATCAAGAAACAGCCGAGCAACAGAGAAGGACAGCAGCTTGTAAGTGTTTTGTCTCGTTTTCTCATTAGACTACTGTGTGATCGTCATTGCTAGGAAAGTTTTGGTTTAAATTGTGTGTCTTACCCTGGTAAATACGTGCTGAAAGTGGTGCTTGGTTTTGCGTTTGCCTATTGCGGGACTGCCCAGTTTCGATCTGCTAAATAGTGAAGCGTGGCCAGCTGACTTCAATCACAGTTAATCAGGCAAATACAAAAGCGGTAGGTTTCACCGTGACAGCCGTCGCGGCAGCCCTCGTGTGAAGACGGACGAGTGTAAAGACCATCGACTCTACCTGCACGACTCCACCAAGCAAGGACACCGACAGGACACTTGAGTACTATTGCTTTTCTCCCCTTTCTTTACTTTTTGTGTAGCTTGCTCCCAAATACTTATTTCTTACACTTGTAGTCACTATGTGCTTTCAGATCTCTACTATCACTACTAACACTCGGAGAGCACGCTATGTACATTTGCAGGAAGGCCTGTCTGTCAAACCTACGGCCTGTCCCTCTGACCTCTACTACTAGGCTCTCTATTCCAGTTGGTCTCTGGAACTGCCAGTTAACAAAACAGACTTCATTTCTTCTATTGCTACTCATTCCGGTCTCAACCTCATGGCACTGACTGAGACCTGGATCAAACCTGAAGACACTGCCACTCCCGCAGCCCTCTCCACTAATTTCACTTGTTCCCACACTCCTCGTACCACTGGGAGGGGTGGAGGTACTGGTCTGGTATATCAAAAGAATGGAAATTTGATCTTCAGCCATCCCTTACAGGTACGGCACCAACATACCCAAACTCACTGGTTAAATCCTATGTGCCCTCCAGAAGTTTGCGCTCTGCAAGTGTACAATGCCTTGTGGTGCCATCCCAAAGAAGTTCAAAATCACTCTCCTGGACCTTTTCCTTGACTCTGCCCAGCTGGTGGAATGACCTCCCAATCTCTTAACCAACTAATATTAGCAATTTTCCTTCTTTTCTTGTCTTTTCATTTATATATAAAAAAAAAAAAACGTGGCTATGCGTTCTATTCTAGACTAACTGAGACTTGTCAGGGCACTTGTATACTGTTGTTGTTCTCTTGTTGACCTGACTGCTTCTATTGTTCTCATTTGTAAGTCGCTTTGGATAAAAGCGTCTGCTAAATGATTAAATGTTAAACCATTAATGGTTGGATTAACAAATGGAGCTACCTTCCATTTTCACAGGGCCCCAGACAGCTATTTTTATAGCAGCTCAATCGTAATTGCTTGATGCATGAGGAAAAAAACCTCACTGGTTATTGACTTGGATTATGCTGCTTTATTCATATGGATTACTCAAAATAAACAAAGTGTGTACTTTCAATCTTTACTTGCTATATGCAAATTTGTGAGAGAAGTGAACTTTTAAGACATTGTTTAATATGACGTTTTTAAAGAATATTATGCTCATGTAGGCTGCATTTAATTAAATATCGTTTTTCTATTTTAATATACTTAAATATATTTATTATATTTCTGTGATGAAGTGTAGAAATTTAATCAATTAATACTCCAGGTGTCACATGATCCTTCAGAAATCATTTTAATATGATACATTATTATCAAAGTCGGAAACTGTTGTGCTACTTGAGATATATATATATATATTTATTTTTTACCTGTGAGAACCTTTTTTCAGGATTCTTTGATGAATAAAAAGTAAAAAAGAACAGTATAAAATCAGCACAACAAAACCTACTAAGCTTGTTGCGTTACAAGAACACTATAATATATTGTATTTGCATGCAAATCTTACAGTAGGAAACACACTAAACAGACCAAAACTCCAACTCTCCACGGTCCCTTGAGGTTTGTTGTGAAAAAAATAAAAATAATAAGAAATAAAAAATATCTAATTTACTCTTTTTTTTTTTTTTTTTTTAGTTCTTGAAAATAACCATTATACATTATTTTGAGAAAGGCAACACTTCCCACTACGACTCAACAGCAAGCCAGCAGGAGAGCTGCTCACAGATGGCAGAAGTGGGAAATGATCCTGTTGCCTTGGTGACCTGACAATTATTCGGAGCTTACTGCATGCACATCCAAAGTCTCACCAGGCCTCCTCTACACAAGCTACTTCAAGTTTCTGAAGCCCATTTATAGGGGGTTTAATTATATCTTAAGCAGTCAATATGAGAATCAATTACCACATTCCTACAGTATGCCATAAAATTGTGTTAAAGCTGTGAAACAGGGTTTAAGAAATATTCAGGGGGGGGGGGGTGTTTATTTTTTTATTCAGTGATAACTCTTTTCTCAACAGATGGTAAAGTGACGGGCACAGACCAGAATGGAAGGATTTATCCATTTATATAGCCTATCGATTGTTCTCATCTGTGGGCTGGAAACCTTGCTGCTGGCACCACTTGGGCCTTAAAGTAACCCCTGACTTATGCCTTCATTATCTCCTATCACCGTAGGTACAAAGGCAGCTGTTTTTGTACATCTAACATTTCAAAACTTATGCCATTTATACATAGTCATTTCAGTTCACTCAAATCTGATATTCACATATCAAAACATAATGTGAACAGCCAGACCAAAAAAAAATTACCTGAGCACTAAGTCATGAAGTACGAATGTACCCTGATGCAGATAGAGGTTCAAAACATGTTTTGTTTCAAAAATAATTGTGAGATTAAAATATCTGTAGTCCAAGATACGAGTATGCATTTTAATGTCTTACCTTTCTGTCATTTGCTTCAGCATTTATGCCATCGATATCGCCCTGTAATTAAAATAATTAAATTAACTTACACGAGAAACAGAACAATCAGTTGGAGAGAATTGAAAGGATTTTTGCACACATAAATGAGAATAAAATATTATGTCACTCACATCATGCAAAGGATAGGCCTCTGTGTAGACACCACTGCCCAGTAGACTGCTGATTCCTGTGTACATGACCAAAAGTTTTTTATTACATGTGAAATAGTTAACACTTGGCCCTTCTAAACCTTGGGTAAATCAAGTTTTTCCTAAATTAACCTTTTGGAGGACTGTAATGTAAAGAATAAAACAGTCTCTTCTTTACATTCACATTTTCTGTCACCACTTCCGTTACCAAAGACTGTCAGTTGCGAAAGTATACATGCATACAGTGTTGGGGAAAGTTACTTTTAAAAGTAATGCATTACAATATTGCTTATCTCCCAAAAAGAGTAAAAAATTTGGTTACTTTTTATGCAAAGTAATACATTACGTTACTTTTGTGTTACTTTCAAGTAACTTTTTAAATATGAGCAGGGCTTGTTTTTTTGATTGCTATTTATAGCAAATGTAAAAGTCCTTTCACATCAAAAAGTGTAATGAATAAACCTCTGCATGAACGAAAAGTAAATTCACGTCTGCACAGTAGAACACAGGAGAAGGGTCAACACTTTTCAGCAATAAAAAAAAAAACCAATGAAGCACAATTTTTTGTTTATTTTTGCTTATAAGCATGTTTGAAGTGGATCATCAAAGGTGTTACAAATTAAGGTAGTGCTAAACGTAAAATACAGTGCAAGAGGAGGATCTGGAATAAATGAGGAGTTTACTGACAATGAAGGAGAATAAAGACAATGGACTAGATTACATTCAGCATTTACACATTTAGGGTAGGTTACAAACATCTACATTCAAACACATCAACATTATCTGGGAACCATACAACATTACATCCAAACGATCACGGACCAGGGATAACTCAACAGACCAGGTATTTAAACACAGGAGGTAATGAGAGAACAGGAAACAGGTGGGAAGAATCAATTAACCAAAACTAGGACAGGAAGACCAAAAAAGGAAACAGAAAGTTCATAAACGTGACAAAAGGTCAGCAGCAAAGACATTAGTTAATAAAATGGGATTAGATACATTTGTGTTTTTAAACATATTTAATTACTGGAGGTTTGTGACATATTCTGAGTTTGTATTTCACTGATTTAATTCATTTTTAAGGGATACTAAATGTTTTTTTTTTTTTTTTTTTGCGAGTGGGATGAGTTAATTCACATTCATATTTAGTCTAGAACTACATCATGTAGTCACTTCTGTACTTTAGATTTCTCCCAATAATGGGGACAGGGGTGTTCCTGTTTTCTTTAAAAAGTAACTCAGATTTTTTGTTGTAAATTAAAAAGTAATGCGTCACTTTACTAGTTACTTGAGAAAAGTTATCTGATTACGTACCCTGCGTTACTTGTAATGCGTTGCCCCAAACCCTGCATAACATTCTATCATTGCATAATTTCACACTAAACAAACCATGCCCTAGAAAGCAATGCTTGCTAACCCTGCTATTAAATTACAAGTATGAAATGTACCTAGGTTCCCCAGGGTTAAAAGGGTGTTTTAGATAATCCTGTGTTAAGCACAGTGTGGACAGCCCTAAAGTATACTCATGAATCACCAATCTATTCAACCAATCACTGTCCTGGAAATTAGGGGCAGGGTTATGTGTGAGTTGTTTGGTCATTATTTGTGCACATTTAAAGTTGTGGTGGGTATGTTATGGTTCAAACATTAAACAACTTACTGTAGACTCAGTGCTTAAACTTCAAGACAGCAATACCTTAGTTACACTTTATTTTAAGATGTCCTTGTTACAGTGTAAATAAACAATTAAGTAATGAGTAATATTACAATTACTTACTATGGGGCTAGAATTAGGGCTTGGTTTACGGTTAGTTTGTTTGTAATTTAATGTTATTAATCGAGCTCAGCGTTGGTTCAGTCAGGCCACGGAGGCGTATGCTGCGACCAGCTGATGCGGTCACCTGTCAAAAGGCTCCAATAACTACCATTCTCCAATTAGACACGGGACATATATACATGGCACTACTACTCGGTAAGTATGCTCAAATGGCTCACAAGGCTCCAACTGCTTGCGAAAGCTATCGCTCACTCAGGAACTAATCAGATGCGAATCTATCTCCATAGGAAGCATTAAAACCAACAGAATATCTCACCAGATTTCAAGTCGTGAAATTAAGTGAATTTGTCATGTTGTTTGTCAAGCGATGGACTGAAAGTGAAATGAGAGAGCACTTGATATAGACATTTTGCCTGCGATTCATCGCCAGAGTTGTATTAATATGACTGATCCAACAACTTTACACGAGATCTGCGTCCCCGCAGCAAGATATTCAAGAAGAATTAAAGCATCCACGAACAACTGGCCATTTCACCTTTAAGTCATCTCTGGACATAGCTAAACAAAGTTTCTTTCATTTTATTGCCTAGTACTATGTTGGCGAATATGCTTCAGACATTGTTCATTGTCCAAAGCTAATTGGCTCAGTTATGTTCGCTAGGCATGCTATCGTATTACCACACCGGTAACACTGCCAGTTAAATATATACCCACAAACATTGTTAATCTGTTGTCAAGGCTGTCGAAATTAACGGGCTGCTCCTTCAAGCTCATCTATTGGGAATGCTTTCATTAAACTTATCCGACTATTTCCAACACACTATGTTTAAATCAGTGATATGCTGTTGTTCAAGCTAACTGAAAATGAATGAAAGTGTAATGTTTGTAACGATATGACGTTCGTAATCATCGAGAAGAAGGAGGCGGGAACCGGCGCACAATCAAAATGAACTTTAATGACACAAAATAAATACAAAACAGCGCACCAGCCCCTCACGGACGACTGGTGCGCACAAAATAAAAAGCAAACATAAAATAATGTCCCAGGCCTGGTCCTCTCTCCTCCTTCACTATAGTCGCTCCAGTTTTATATCCTTCCATCTGCTACGTGGGACTCGATACTGGCGGTGGGGCGCAGGTGCAGCTCATCTTCAATCACTACACCTGGCCTCACTCTTAGTTCCCACGCCTCTCGGCCCCGCCCCACTCGCCACAATGTGGTATAAATTTAAGATCGGCTTACAATGCATACAATCTTTATACAGGGTTCCCCAGCATTAGGGTAGGTATTTTTGGCATTACAATTAATCACACATGGCGTTGAACGCTACAGTTGTGATCAGATCATGTGCTCACTGGACTGGACTCTATCGAATATCGTCATCATAAACAGTGGAAACGATGTAAACAAGAATTAGTTTGTGGTGTATTCCGCGAGATGCAGTGGAATCATCAGTCATAAATCAGAAATGTTTGTTTCTTGGTTCTGTACGTTTCAATCCTGGATGGATTAACCATCTTGTTATATGCTACTAAAATTACCTATTGAAGGATGTATGAATACGACGAGTCACTCCACCACCAAAAAATAAAATCAACATTAATCGTCCTTGAGACTAAAATCTAAGGGCATTCAAATGTAAGGACATTCATACAAATTGTTTGTACTGGTCCAACTGGCTCGCTGCGTATCAGGCATTAAGTGCGTTTTGTCCGACTTGAGATGGAGCCATTGCCACATGACTGTCACGTGTGGCATCAAGTACTGCAAGAGTGTTTCGAGACCAGCCGCAGCTTCTCCAGAGTGACTGCAGGAGCATTGATGATGACACAGCTATTCACGATTGGCCAGATTCACCACATGACAACGATCATGTGCGTTTCTGGGTTTATTCAACATTTGCAGTTCAAATAATGGCCACATATCTGTGTTTTTATATAGCTTTTATAATGTAGTTGCACTGTTGTATTGACTCACGTTTATCTTACAACACAGATAAAACTGTATATACCCCACTGTATTAGTATTAAAATAGTATGATTATGTGGAACTTTATTCTTGAAAATATGGTGTTGTATTAAGCAGTATATAAAAAGTGTTCTGTTGCTCATGAAAACGTTTCTGAAATGTCTGTGTATTTGACATATACTGCATTTTATTTACTTCATCTGTGATAAAGTATGCAAACACAGTGTGAGTGTCACTAACGGGAGCAGAAGTGTCCTGCTTGACATATCTGTTTTCAACTCCGCCCCCCACTGCAAGCAGCTGCTCTCGTTGATCGCCGTCCGTAGCCGTGCTTCAAGTTGAACGCAGCCCATGACTTGCAGGCAGCTGTTTTAAGTCACCTCATGAACTGATTTTGGATTCTGAGGCAGAGTAATGGTATACAGCATGATCTACAGCTAAATAAAGAAAGTTGGTGATGAATAAGTGGATATTTTGTATAAAACGTTCATTTGCCAAAAAAAAGGGGGGAGGGGGGCTGCTATTTTTGCCTTCTGGAAAGAACACTCTTTGCAGCTATAACTGTAGGGATCTGCTGTTCTATCCCTCAGTGAGTTCAGCCTGCTGTTCATCCTCAGCAGGGGATGAACACCCCTCGCTACTTAAATTAAAGAGGGGCCTGCTATTTTCTCCCTCATTTTGAGTGGAGAATACCCCTCTGCTAGCCAGTAGGCTGCATTAAGGATATCTCAATAACATTGTCTTTTCTCTTTTGCTGGAATGGAACAAGGATGGGGGGGGGGGGGGGGGGGGTTCTTCTTCAGGCAGTAATACCTCTCATTATGTTTGGGGGGGTTAATGTTTAAGCAATTGTATGTTCAATTAATTTGGGAGTAAGAAACCCCCATAAGGAACCATACCGCCAAAGATAATATGTTCAATAAACTCAAGTAACTTGCCAAAGTGGTCCGGTCTGAACTTTATTAACTACATGTACCAACTGACAAAGACACTTTGAAATAAAGTGTTACCATTCCTTTTGATAACATTCAATTCAACATTTCAACAATTCAACATTGTTGTATGGGATTCAGGTTGAATTGCATTAGTTTGTGAAGCACAAATAAGAAATTAGACTTACCCATGTTATATTTAGCCCGTGTGCATTTTGTTCGCTTTAAAATCTCATACACCTGTTGATGATTAGAAATAGGTTTTTAAAGATGATTATAAATAAAGATTATTATATATACACACTATTCCTTATTGGTGATACTAGACTCAAAATGTAACTAAAATGCAATAAATAGTCAACAATAAATAGTAGTCAACAGAAGTTCTAAATACTACAGGATACCTTTTAAGAGACTTAAAATAGCAAAAATAAATAAATAAACCCAGCTGGGAAAATCAGGCAAGCAAAACGCTTTTCCAAAGGGACTGGTACTTACTATTGAGCTCCTGGTTTTGCTGTCGAAGAAGGAATTTCTGTCTGATAAATCAAAGCTGTGAAAAGAAACGAAGGGTCATTTCATTGACGGTTTTGTGCCTCCCTGTTCAATTCTACAGGCAATAACATACCATGGAGCTGTAAAAACAATAGACGCATTTACAGTACACTGCCTTTCAGAGGATTACTAGTGAACCTGCATCCTTCATTTTTCACTACTTTAACTTGACCATAAATTTGAACATTTATAACAATCACGTATTGCTTTCTACATTAAAGAGCCACACAGATGGGAAATCTAAAATTACCTGTATTACAGTGTATGATGTAGCTGTCCATTAGTGTAAACAATGTGCAAAGTAATTAAACCAAAAAGTACACGATTTATAAAGTTATTGGCTTCTGAAGTAAGGAGTCGACTCTGAATCGCTGAAACGAGTCGTTATAGATTTCAAATCTTTTGCCCATCCCTATGTACATCACTAGAACACTTTGCATAATAATCTCCGTCTACCGTCTTGAGAGAAACTGAACTCTGACCTGCCCGCCCCACAAAGACGCTCTGTTTGGTGTGATAGCATCATGTCGAGGAGACAGTGTGTTTTTAATTGTAAAGGCAAGTTTGTTTTATTTTCACTGTCAAAGAATGAAGATCAGAAGAACCAATGGCTAAAATCCATTTTTACCACAATAACTGAGCAGTACAACAAATCCTTGCTGTGTTCACAACATTTCACTGATGACTGCTTTTCTAATCTCGGTGAGTACAGCAGGATTTTCAAAGCGTTTGGCCATAAAAGAGGGTTCATTACTAACTTTATTTAGAACAACGAGCATCTCCGAATCACAATGCAAAGTATGATCATGAAGTTATGTGTTTGTTTTCTCCCGAAAGTCTTATCAGTATGTGTGCTGTCTGCAGCCTTTGTCTGCGCTGATCTTCATTTACAAACACGTCATTTAAATGAAGTGTAACAAGTGCTGCTAACAGATATTCTGTGATAAAGTAATCCATATGAAAACAACGCGATGTCCGTTTTTCACGTCTCCCTTCATTGTATGTAAGGTGACCACGCCCCCGCGCTGAACGCACTATTCAGATTCAAACTGAAGCACGCGGCTGGAATACACCCACACAGAAGAAGAAGCAGCGAGACCGTTCAAGTTTTTTATTTTACTGTTTGCATCGCGATGAGAGGAATAAGACATAATTCACCCCAAAAAGATGCTAATGCATTATTTACCGTGAAGTTGTGTGCGGAACAACCAATCAAAACTGACTATGTTAGTTGACCAATCAGAACACGGTATGCTACCGAAAGGTGGGGTTTAAGGAAACTGAATTTTTTGAACAGCTTCGCGCGAACCGTTTGGGGATCTCTGAGAATTGAGGTAATTTTAAAATTATATTTTGACAAAATGACAATGTTTTTTAACCTTGGATGGATTTAAACCTATTGTACAGGACTTATAAACAGTGATAAGAAGCTTAGAATTTTCATCTTACTGGCTCTTTAAAAACAACATTTGGTAAAATTATTTGTGATCATTTTCATTCATTGTACTCAACGTAGTATGTACCTGGGAAAACTGTCTAACAGTCATCTTAAACATGAGCTTAGTGTGGTGAAGAATAACTATAGACTTACAGATGCTGCTTTTCTCGTGAGAATGGGTATGAGAGGTGTTTCTCATTTTCCGTCCGGTTTTCCCCAACTTTAGGTTGCAAGGTTGCAGTGACTTTCTGCATAAACATGTTGACCTTCTCCACAATGCTGCTTCCCTGACTGACTTTATATTTCTGAAAAAGACACGAGAGCACAGCAGAGTACATCATGCTCGTGTAGAACACACAGATTCTATTTATCACGTGATAAGACACAAGAACAAATACCTTAAATGTAGGCATTTTTAACTTCATAAACTCTGCCTCTCGACAAAGAACCTCCCAAGGCGCATGGATCTTCAAGAATCCCACACCTGGTATTTTATTCTGAAAAGCAAAGATAAAGAGACATGGCCTCAGCATACGAACAGCAAGCTGCTGTGTTCCTAGCATTAAAATCACTGTGAGGGAATCAGGGTCATATTGCAGATAGTGTTAAAGCACATAACACTGGCGTAAAAAAAAAAAAGGGTAGTGTTTGCACTGACAAAACTGGCGTAGTTGCTTACTGGCCAAAGTTTTTTTTTAAATCCCACCTCCATGTCTTCATGGAATTCTGGCACCTACACAGAGGTCGGTCCATCCCAAGTCCATCTAAATTCATGTAATGATTTTCCTGTTTTATTGTATTGTAGAGAATATATTTACAAGAAAGTAGTAGCACCTCTTTTCACCAAGATTTACAATTTTACAGTACATATCATTCCTGTGTGCTTGTCGAATGGTGTGAGAGTTATACAATTAATAATGTTAATTTCCTGGGTTCAAGGTATCTTCAAATCACCGACTGCGTGATATTAATAGTGATGCTTATTATTGATCAATATCGTTCATTCAGGGTATTCTGAAAGATAAACATGCAAACCATTCATAAACTATTCAAGAAATGGACAAGATCTCTTTTCAAGGGTTTAACAAACTAGGTTTCCTTCTTCACGGAGGACTTTTGAGACAAAATAAATTCACAGAAATGTATAAAAAATCCCAGGCATGTAGAGAAGGACTTCTCTCTTGGTTTTCTGAAGCTGAAAAGGGGGTTATGTAAGATTTGCTTCAATTGACCCACTCTTGTTATAACTCACATCCCACACACAAGGTCTGACCCAGTCTGTTCAATCCCAGCCACTGCTTTCAGCCAAGTATGACATAAACAGGTACTACATAATATACAGTACAACTATTTACAATTCAACCCCAATTAAATTAACAAGGACATCTTGACATGGCATCATTTTGTTGTGAATGTGTTCCCGCGACTTACTTCTTAGTGATACTTTAGTGTATATAAATAAATAACTTTTAGATGAAAACAGATTTCAGAACATTTCTATTTCATATTTCCCTCTCGAAACCCAACGGTTTGATCTTTTTTTGACATCAAGTTTAGGGGGAGTGACATCACTGTTTTTGACAACATGGTTCAAACAGAGCAAGTCTTTCTATCAGTCGTATCAGTATATTAATATTTCAGTATTTTTACATTCATATTGGCCTTGTCAAGCTCAAGAGTTCTGGGAAAAACACAGTCATCCATTTTCTACAAAGAAAAAATATTGTGTTTGGAACAAAGTTGGGTCTGAGATGGAATAACACGATTCTTTAAGGATTCAGCGATAATATTAATTTCATATAATTCAACTAATAAAGAAGAAGCTAAAAAAAAAATGTCATGACATAAAAACCTGTGTGACATGAACTAAGCCAAATTATTTGTATTCAGCAAACAATTCTCTGTACTTTCTCACAGAGCTGCTAATCTTAGTCTTTTAGACTAATACTTTATTATCCTCTGCACGATAAACACTTCACTTTGTCATTGATTCGTCCACTAAGACCTCTTCATCAAACTCTTGCTCAGCTGTCAATGAGAAAATCCAACACAGTGAAGAAAGTGAAATTCCTGTAATCTGCAAACATCAAAGCAAATGGCATTGGTTTAAATTAAGTTGAAATACAAACCACTAATCACAATAAAACTGCAAATTAGTAGCATTGCACAGTAAAGTAAGTGTAAACTTGTTACATGATTGCCAACAATCAACTTAATTAATTCTTACAATCAACAATTATAGCGCTGGTGGGACTGGGGAACAATTTAAAGAAATAATTTCATGCATCCTAAGGGTCAAAACTCTATTTCTTCAGTATATCACTTTTGCAGCACAAAAGGTCATGGGTTCAATTCCCAGGGAACACACATACGATAAGATAAGAATAATAATAAATAAATACATTTATAGCCTGAATGCACTGTAAGTCACTTTTGATAAAAGTGAAAGTGAAAGTGACGTGACATTCAGCAAAGTATGGTGACCCATACTCAGAATTTTTGCTCTGCATTTAACCCATCCAAAGTGCACACACACAGAGCAGTGAACACACACACTGTGAACACACACCCGGAGCAGTGGGCAGCCATTTATGCTGCGGCACCCGGGGAGAAGTTGGGGGTTCGATGCCTTGCTCAAGGGCACCTAAGTCGTGGTATTGAAGGTGGAGAGAGAACTGTACATGCACTCCCCCCACCCATAATTCCTGCTGGCCCGGGACTCGAACTCACAACCTTTTGATTGGGAGTCCGACTCTCTAACCATTAGGCCACGACTTCCCCAAAAGCATCAAAAATGTAGTGTATTTCTCCACACCACTGAAGTGTTTCTAAGCTGGGTCAACAACAGGGAATGATTATGCTGCTGTGTAAATGAATCACTTAAACCTGAATTAATTTCAAAAGCTAGAGAGGTTAAGAAAATGAACGGGGCATAATACACAATGTTTAAGATTAAAGGAATGGATCCGCTTCAAACATACTATTTGAAGTGACTGGTCATTGGATTTCATATTCATGAGGACAGCAGTCTCAAGAGTCCATTACAGTGAATATTGTCAAAGAGCTGCTCACAAGGCAATTTATCAGTTTCTTTGCTAGAGATGATGTGCATATTTCAGTGGGTGGACAATATCATTCACAGTGGCTCAATTCCAGCTGAGATTATAGCTTTGGGGACTGAAACTTACAAAAAGGCAAATCACAGTCTGCACTTTCACAAATAGTATTCTCTGGAAAAATACTGGCAAATTTAAATTACTGTTAGAGTTCATGTATGAGAACAAGCCATTCTGAGACAAAACAGGTTAGGATTTGAAAAGTTACTGCTACATTTATGCATTTACCTGGCACTTTTATCCAGAGAGACTTACAATAGAGGTACATAAACAATTCATCACTGAGCAAGCGGTAGCACTTTATTTTACAGTCCTGTTCCTCATGTACATCCTATGTACTTATTATAGTAATTACAACAACTATGTAATAACTATGTACTAACTCTGAACCTACCCCTAAACCTAACCCTACCCCATGTAGTTACCTTGTATTACCAGAACTTTCTAAGATAAATACACTGTAAGTACATTATAAGTACAAGTACGTACACGTACTGTAAAATAAAGTGCAACCGAGCAAGCAATACGCATTTTATACAATGGGAGGTTTATTTGAAAGCATAAGTAAAATATTTAAGTCGTTTTGGAAAAAATCATATGCTAAATGAATGAATGCAAATTTAACGTATTTTAAAATTAGCAATTTTAATGATAATTTACCGGATTAAATGTGTGAAATCAACTAATTTCTCCAAGTTTCTCCCAAAATATACCCATGAGTCCAAAAAAAGGCTTCAGACCAAGGTTCACACCAAGGTAGATAATGATAAAGATATAGTTGAAAAAAATTAATTGCAGTATTGTGGAATAATTCCCATCCTCTAAGTAAAATAATTAAAGGACATGGGTTTAGGTTGGACATGTGCATAAGACATCACATGTCCATTGGCTGGTCCAGCCTATTAATAAAAGCTTTTTTTAATGCCATTTAAACATAAGAGACAACATTTATGGCATAGCTAATGTCAGATTTGATGTCCAATTACGTCATTTAAATGTGAGTGCGGTAAGCAGCTTTTAAATTTAGGATTTCCCCATTGAAGTACGTAGGACAAATAAATGCCCGGAGGCATTGCAAAAAAAAAAAAAGAGAGAAAAAAAACGTTAAATTAAATTACAATTTTCCATCCATCCGTCCTTCCTTATTTATTTTAATTTTAGGCAAGGCAAGTTTATTTATATAGCACATTTCGTACACAATGGTAATGCAAAGTGCTTTACATAAAAGAAAGTAAAATAATCATGAAGAAAAATAATAACAAAATTAAAACAATTAATTTTAAAACTTTTAAAATGGATTAAAACATTTACTTTAAAATTTAAAAACAGTTAGAAAATGATAAAAAAAAAAAAACTGTGAAAATAGTTGATTTGTAAACTGAACATGAAGTTCAACCATTTGCTTTAATGACAGCAGCACTTCACAAGTTGGTGTCAAACCTCATGATCATATTGTATGATGTGAGAATAAGCCAAAGAGCATTTTAAGCTTCAGTGGAAGCAGGAACATCTGACATTTAACAAACTGAAGGAGTTCATATTGTTAATGTCACAAATTTGCTTGTGAAATTCACCTATAAATAGAGCATAATCTCAAAAATAAATCGTATTTATTTTATATAAATGTAAAACACAATGGGACTCACCCCTTCTTCTCTCTCCATCTCAAGGCCCATCTCACGCAGGTTCTCTTCAAACTCCTCCCTGCGGAGGCGCTGGTCGTCCTCATGGTAATCCAGCCTCTGTTTCTGGGCTGCGAGTTCGGGGTCCTCATGTGCAGGTGGGCTGCTCTGTTCATGTCTGAATTTGCAGCACAAGAAGGACTTGGCTGACTGTTTGCGAGTGCTCTGGGGCTTCTGGACATGGTAGGTGAGGACATAATCTATCCGCCTTAAGCCATCCTGAAAGTACGGCCACAGCTTTGGGTCCTTTGGTCTCTCATTTCCCTGCTGAGCTTTCCGAAGCTGAGAAAAAAAATAAAAAATAAAATTATAGTATTATAATTTATGCATTTGTATGTTTTTTTTTTCTTTAAGAGACTAATTTGCATTAGTAGATTATTATATGATTTAAAGTAAATATCTTTTGACATTCTATTTAAAATAGATGAAGAGATTATAAAAAAAAGTATATGGACTAAATCTAAAAATGACTTTACAATAACAAAATCATGATGCTATCTCTGACCTTCAACCTCAAACCTTATGAACCAAAAATAAATACACTAGTATTATTAAGTAATCTTTACATCCATTACAAAATCAGACATAAGCCTGCCTGTTTAATCAGAGTATGACTTCCAGCAAACTTCACAAACTTCTTACATTTTATAAAGGGTGTGGCAGATTTCTGGCCCTTTAAAGGTGTATTTATGTATTTAGGCTGATTTTCCAGTAAACACAGTGCTTTCAATGTTGCTCTGTTGGTTTGAGTGCTGTGAGTTTGGGGTGATGTTAGTTTAAACAGGGACACAACATTGGGTAAGAGAGCTACTACCCACCAAATAAATCCTAGTTAACAAATTACAGCTAATTTCTATGGGGGAAAAGATCTTATCCATGTTGAAACCTATTCGTGCATTTACACTGCTGATCAATTTTGGGGTTAGAATCTTTTAAAGAAATTATTTCATTTTAATCCGCAAAGATAAAAGTGATATCAAAGGGATAGTTCACACAAAAATGAAAATTATGTCATTAATGACTCACCCTCATGTCGTTCCAAACCCGTAAGACCCCTGTTTATCTTCAGATACAGTTTAAGATATTGTAGATTTAGTCCGAGAGCGTTTGGTCTCTCCATTGAAGCTGTGTGTATGGTCTACTGTCCATGTCCAGAAAGGTAAGAAAAACATCATCAAAAGAAGTCCATATGACATCAGAGGGTCAGATAGAATTTGTTGAAGCATCGAAAATACATTTTGGTCCAAAAATAGCAAAAATTACGACTTTATTCAGCATTGTCTTCTCTTCCGTGTCTGTTGAGAGAGAGAGACTGGTTCAAGGAGATCCGGGTTACATCGAATGATTCATTTGCGAACCGGATATCACTAAACTGCAGTGTTTTGAACTCTCTCTCTCAACAGACACGGAAGAGAAGACAATGCTGAATAAAGTCATAGTTTTTGCTATTTTTGGACCAAAATGTATTTTCGATGCTTCAAAAAATTCCAATGGACCCTCTGATGTCACATGGACTACTTTGATGATGTTTTTCTTACCTTTCTGGACCTGGACAGTAGACCGTACACACAGCTTCAATGGAGGGACAGAAAGCTCACTCGGACTAAATCTAAAATATCTTAAACTGTGTCCCGAAGATAAAAGCTCTCACGGGTTTGGAACGACATGAGGGTGAGTTATTAATGACATCATTTTCATTTTTGGGTGAACTATCCCTTCAAAGACTTTTGCACGGTTTACAAAAGAAAAGAAAATGTAAAAAAAAAAAAAAAAAAGAGCGGAGGAAGATATCAAAATCTGACTCAAATGCAAAATTAAGTTTACTGCTTGACAAGAGTTTTTTTTTTTGGACGATTTTTCATTTTAATCCTGAATGTGCGGTTACCCTTATATAAGGATGTGTAACACCACTCAAAAACTACCAAATCTACGAACGCCAAACACATAGTTGAATAAATTTGTATTAAGTCATTTCAGAGGATATTTCAAAGTGATCAACCTGTCCTGCAGATTAGCAAAGCCTTTCAAATATTCCTTAGTATGCAAAGTAGTTTTGCACACATAAAGAGTACGCACACTCGGCAGATCTTAAAGTTTATTGAACCATCTGGAGTACGAAAAAGAAGGCAATGTGTTCTAGTCAAGAAATTTTTGGTAAGCTTTAGCTTTTCATGAAAATATATTTGCTTGTTTTATAAATTATCCTCAATAATATTAGTTTACAAGATTATTTCCCTTGCACAAAGTAGAATTACAATGCAAATGTGTCTATTTATGTAATTTAACCTCTAGCTAGCTTTAATATAATATAATCAGCTGTTCCTAACAAAAGTGTAAACTGAAGCATTCAAATGTCCACATATTTGTCCATAGTTTGCCTTGCAAATTGTGCAGTACTAGAAAGACAGGAAAACAGTTGAGGAACCGGTAATATGTCTTTATCCCTGAAATGAAATAAACAAAATGAGTGTAGAGGTATGTTTTCTCTGTTGTTGTGACTTACAGCAGCCTGGGGGTATAGCAAATCTTTAGTGCCTTTAGAATTGTCTTCATCAGTCCCCTTCACATCCAATGGGAGGGTTTCATACTTCTCATTTCTCCACATGCCGTCTTGTCCTCCTGGGCCTGATGGCTGCTCCTCTGTGCTGTAGAAACCCAAGAGTTTCTCACCTGTTGAAGAGCAAACACAAAATTTATAAATGCAAATATTATGGCTTTGCAATAGGAACCTTAAGTGCAATGCTAAATTAATCTCAATAGAATTTCACGTAACTAGCTGGTATAAAGTTTTTAAAAGAGAAAAATCAAGTTTGAATGGAAATTTAAAATAAATCATCAAGAGCAACAGACAGCCCAACAGTTCACATTTAATAAATAAACGAAAGTGTAATTAAAGCAAAAAATATTTAATACAAATATATTTTAAAACAGAAGTGGTCACAGTCAGTATTCTAAATTTGTGTTTTTATTATTAGTGAACAAGAATTTGTGCAAAATCTTGATTAATTCTTTGTTTGACAATTTATTTATTTATTTTTACAAATGTTTACATTTGATTTTCACTAAGGGCTCAGATTTTCTAACATACTATATTTAATACCATAACAACTTATGTTGCTTTTTATAGATCACAGCTCTGGAGTAAAAACAGAGAGGGCAGCAAGGGGTCAATATATTGATAAAAATAATGCCTCTCAACCTAATTACAGAGCAGCTGAGAGAAAATGCAATTCACTCAAGACACGCATTAGAAATTCATCACCTTGACTAAAGCCTAATAAATAAATTATTATTACTTTTTATGGTGTGGTAATATGACAATGGTACTGTATAGTGATTAGTGAATTTCAAATTATCTCAAATAAAGCAGAAACTATGTCCTATAGAACACATGCCTAAATTTTTCTCCCTAGAATACATATGTAGGTCACTATAGGATACAAATGTGTGTGTGTGTGTGTGTGTGTGTGTGCTTAACCTCGGACTGCTCCAGGGGGGCTGTCACTGCAATAATGTCAGCCAGCCTTTTTTTTTTTTTTTTTTTTTGTACTCAGTATAAATTACACGATAAACAACAAATAAATAACCCAAGAAAAAAAAATTATATATATATATAATTTTGACAGACATGGAAACCATAGGGATTAATACAAACATCCTTTAATAATAAAATAGCATATTATATGTGAAAATAATTAGTTTACATGATCCCAGATACATTCATGTTATATTGTTATATAAAATTTGCTGCAATAAGTAAAGAATTTTAGAGCAATTTTCTTAAATTGAAAAATTTAGTTTGAAAATAGATTTTGTTGCATTAGATTTCTGTTCATGTTGGAAAATCTTTGTCTTCATCATAGGATGATCAAGCTGATTTTTGGAACATGAATGCTGGTTTATAACTGGTCCAAGGTGGTTTACCATATTTAACCAGCTTGGTCAAAGTCTGCCGAATCAATCTCAACTGCTAGTCCATCTGATCCATCACCTAGATCAGTGTAGACAAGCTAATAAACTAAACTGAACAGCAATGTTCCACCCAGAAACCATACAAAACCAGCGGCGATCAGAAAAGGAGCCAAGGCTACAACTAATGTACGACATGCTTTCTGCTGGTAAATTTCAGTCAAAACATTACCCGTTTCTTTATAGAGGTATATAATATATACTCATCTGCTTGTTGATACTAGTTAATGAAGCTTGATTACATTCACCATAATGATGTCAGACAAAAGAAAGCATTATTCAGGATGGCAAACACCCTTGTGGCAGTCATTAATTAGTTACATTTGATTGTCTCATGGTATTTCAAAGCCAATAAATCATGAAACTTACTTCTCACACTGCTGCAAATATGGAAAATATTACAGGTTTTTATACATGATTCCCACATTCTACTATAAAAATCCTTGTAGATGATGTAGTAACATTCTCCCTTAAACCATTTCTTTTTGGAAAGCAATGCCTCCATACATCCCAAATGGGAAAATCCCCTCTGATAGTTTAGGCTGACATAACCCCGTCCCCTCAGACCAACATCTCTCTCCTCAGGTGAAGATGATGTTGTGATGGATTTTCCTCATGTGCTCAGTGTGTATGTGTGTGTGCGCGCACGCGCCTAAGGGCAATACGTGACTGCACTAAACCCACAGAAAACTGTTGCTCGCCTAATAACACAAGCCTCTTTATCCATTCATCACATCTTACTTTACTATTAGTATTATTTTATTAATAATAGCACCAGTAAACAGGTTATTGCTTAACTGCATTATTTATAACATACCTGGATGTAACAATCTGGACATTATAAACGTGTTCAAAATAAATACGTTTTCTAAGTGATGGATTCTTTTTGTCTACGGAGCGATCCATTATTTGTCGATCTTTAGTATTCATGGTTACAAAAATAAACGCGCAATCAGGATTCTGGATACAGAAAAAAAAAAGAGAAACTCACCCGAGCCATCAGCCTCCTCATCTTTCCTCGCAGTATTTACATCATCTTCACCCTTCATTTGCGCAAAGGTTCGTTGGATCTAGTTTCCAGGTGGATATAGGCTAGTGGAAGTTGTGTGTCGTGTAGGCGGTGTGTGTGTGTGCGTGTGTGTGTGTGTGACGTCCCTGCGCGATCGTTTGTGGAGTATTTACATGAAGTCTCGAGCAGAGGACTGGATTCGTGCCAGTGCATTTTTATCTCATTCACCAACCACACACACATACATCACAACAAGACACACGAGCTTTTCCTCACGTCAGATGCGCTTTATTTGGGCAGTTCATGAAGCAACACCAGTTGAACGCGGGATTATCTCATTTTGATAAATGATGCTTTGAACTCATAGGATTTACAGCCTGTTAAAATATTGTGATACAGGGATGCATGCTAGGGGTGCACGATTCACTCGTTTTCTCGATGCATCGATTACAAACCCTGACGATTCATATGCATCGATCTTGAAACATGATTTTTGAATCGTGAATCGCCGATCTTGGACAGTATAATCCATTCAAAACGCTAAGAATCGAATGAATCGCGATTTCTGTACCGATTCAATGCTTTCAAAATATATAGTACACATTAAATTACCACACACACACACACACACATTAATAAAGGCTGGAAATGATGGAGTTTATTATTATTTTTTTTTTGGTGTTCCATTGCATTTCATTTTAATTGTTGTTGAACTAAATATACATGTTTGACCTGTGCCATTGCATTTTTTTCCATTCTCTCCCTTTAACCATTCTTCTGTAGCCTATTGTCTGTCAGAAAAAGAATTACTTCTACTTTAATTCTGGAGTACAATTTAAAGTTGTACTTGTTCACTTTTACTCAAGTATGATTTTGACCAGATACAGTACTTTCACTTGAGTAAAATCTTTGAGTACTTTTTACACATCTGTATTGCATGGATGGAGCAGAAATGGAAGTGTCTAAATCATATGCACAGTTCCATTGAATGATAAATGTGTTTAAACAATGCTTATGAACCGAATGTAAGAAGCAAACTGTTAAAATAATCTCAGCATTAATGACGACCTTGAAATAAGTGCGCAAGGTTTATCTGATAATCAGATGCATGAAAGTAGTGTTGGTAGCTTTAGCAAACAGACATCTGGCGAGTTTTCTCTCAGAATCATCATTACTGAAGGAGAGGAAAAGTTAAATAGCTACTATAGCATTTTATTTTGTGAAAATTAGATAAAGAAGTTCACACTGAAAAAGAAGTGATCTCACTCTCATAGACGTGTCAGGCTTTATCTGCAGCATAACTAAATAAAAAGCAGAATGAACTGATGAAACGCTAAGAAAAAAAAAAATTATGAATGATAGTGCTAATTGACATCCATTACAGTACAGAAGCAATAAAGTATATATTCTACCTTATTCTTTGCAGAAAATGAAAATAATTGCTAATTAAATGTAGCCTAGTATATAAAACAATCATAAAATTGCCATTAGAAAAAAAAAAAAAAAAAGATAAAAGATTGATTATTGTCCAGCAGTGTATTTAATTTCTTACAGCTAATTAAAAGTAATAAAAAAAGAAGAGAATTCCTTTGCAAAATAAAAAAAATAAAAATAAATTCTATTTAAATAAATACAATTAAAAATTATAATAATTATGATAATACATAAGCTACATACATAAAATTATTGTATTTGACATTTCTGTCACTTCTGTAATGATGGCTATGCCGCTGGTGTGACAAAATGTTAGCCTATAGATAATACACTTGAAGCTCTTTTTTTTTTTTTATCTTGGCTTACATACATTTTTACATATGCAATGTCATGTCATAGCATCATTAAACTAGCATCTAACAATGGACAAGTGTTTTTTTTTTGCCCCCTGACTAAACATTTAAAGAATTTAGGGGAACATTTAAATAATCCTGTTAATGCACTTAAAGAATGCAGAATCGAATCGTTATAATCAAATCAAATTTAATTCGTAAAATTTAATTAAAATTTGAATTGTTCTAAATTTGCAAAAATCGTTCTTGAATCGTATCGAAAACCTATGAATCGTGAATTGAATCGCTGCCTTCCCAAAGATTCACAGCCCTAATGCATGCATATTGGTGTCGGTGATACGGGCTATTATCGGATAACTGTGCTAGTTGTCACACTTTTTACTCCAAAGCGAATTTTATTAGGTTTAACCATTTTACATTTTAAACATTTATGAAACACAGAAAAATTAATGAAACTGCAAAAAAAAAAAAAAAAACGAATTACTTGTCCAAATTGTGTGGATATGAGTCTGGTCTCTGTGCTCATGGATAACTTTCCTTCCAGAAGGGGGGCAGAAGGGCTATGAGAAGATCCCTCCAGTGGACGAAGCTGTGGCCGCACACCTGTGCCAGCCTGCTGCCATTGGATGGAAGTCTTAGGTGACCCTTCTTTCCAAACCATGCCAGATGACTTTGGCTCTTGACTTGCCTCAGCCGGCCAGGCTGCTTCAACACTGCACTCCATGGCGGAGCTTCAAGTGTACCAGGCCAAGCTCCTCCGCACCATGGACGAGGTGGGGCACAACCGGCCACATTTAATGAGTTGTGCAGTGCTACAGACCTGGCCCTGCACGATATTAAGGCCACTGCCCAGGCTATTGGGCGTTTCGATGGTCAGCTTGGTAGTTGTGGAACGCCACCTCTGGCTGAATCTGACAGAGATCAAGGATGCGGATAAAACAGTCGTCCTTGACTCGCCTGTCTCTCCCGCTGGTCTCTTCAGCCCCGATGGGGATGGGTTCGCTGAGCACTTCACCGCTGCACAAATGTCAGCCTACACGGAAGTCAGCCTGATGCCCTGGTCAGGAAGAGGGGGAGGCGAAGTCTGGACAGCATGGTCCTATCCTCTGTGACAGGCGAGGATGTGCATGTCCTTCGTTCAAAGGCAAAATTTATGCTGGCGTAAAAAGGGCCATAGAAGTGGTCCCCCCAGAGCAGAGCGAGTCAGGCTTCTAAAGCCAGTACTTTCTCGTCCCCAAAAAGGATGGCGGTCTCAGACCCATCCTCAATTTGAGGCATCTGAACAGGGCCCTGATGAAGTGCTCATGATCACTTTGAAGCAGATCCTCACGCAAATACGCCCAGGGGACTGGTTCTTTTCCCTGGATTTGAAAGATGCTTACTTTCACATCTAGGTAGCGCCCCATCACAGGCGCTTCTTGAGATTCGATTTTGAAGGAGTGGCATATCAATACATGATCCTTTGGTTCGGGCTGTCCCTGGCCCCCCGAACTTTTATAAAGTGCTTAGATGCGGTTCTCCCCCCTTTGAGACAGAGGAGAGTGTGCTTACAGAATTATCTCGATGACTGGCTCGCTTTGGCCCAGTCAGAGGCGGAGCTGGTGGCTCACATATCCCTCCTCCTCAACCATCTAAAGTGATTGGGGCTCAGGAACAATTTTTCCAAGAGCTCGTTGTCCCACAACCAATGTATCACATTCCTGGGGACAAATATAGACTCGACCCATATGAGGGCTGTAGTCTAGCCAAAGCGCGCTCTGGCCATTTGGCAACTTGCGGAAACCTTTACACCTGGAACGGCTCTGCCGCTCAAGAGGTTTCAAAAGATGCTAAGTCTAAATGAGCTCAGCATCGCCAGCTCTGCAGCTGGGCCTGCTCTACATGTGGCCACTACAGTTTTGGCCAAAACCTCAAGTCCCACCCCATGCCTGGTGGCATGGTCGCCACATGATCAAGATGAGCCAGGTGTGCAGTGCAGTCCAGACCCCATGGACGAAGCCCAGCTGGTACGAGCAGGGGCCAGCTGTGGGGATAGTTGGCAGGTGGAAAGTCATCTTCACGTATGCTTCCAAGATAGGCTGGGTGGACCTGTGCGAAGGCCATGTGACCTTTGGCATCTGGACGAGTACAGAAAGTAAGCTCCATATCAACCACCTGGAAATGCTGGCTGTATTCAAGCTCCCTACACTTTGTTACCATTCCTGACAGGGAACCATTTTCTAGTCCAGTCGGACAACATGACAGTGGTGTCCTTCATAAATCACCAAGGCGGGCTCTCCTCAAAACCACTATTCACTCTAGTGAAAAGCATCCTAGAGTGGGCCCAGCACCACCTGCTCTCGCTAAAGGGCAGCACATGTGCAGGCTGTTCTGAATACTGGGGTGGACATGTTGTCCCGGGCAACCTCCCCTCGGAAGAGTGGAGGCTCCATACCTAAAATGTTCAAAGGATTTGGGATATCTTTGGGAGGGCAGAAGTCGACCTCTTCGCCTCCGAAGACAATTCTCATTTCCCAATCTATTTTTCAAAAGTCAGGGATGCGCTGGCCCACGACTGGCCCAGTCTCCTCCTCTATGCTTTCCCCCTGATCGTTGTGAACCCCTAAGTCAGACAAATCAGTGAGGATGCCCACAATGTCCTCCTGTTAGCCCCTCTTTGGAGGAGCCAATCATGGCTCTCGGACCTGTCGCAGCTGTTGCTAGCAGAGCTATGGCCGATCCCCTTGAGATGGGACCTCTTCTCTCAAGTGAACGGAACGATATGGCACCCCAGATTAGAGCTGTGGGCTCTCCATGTATGGCCTCTCAACGGGAGTTGGTGGACCTCTCAGAGAACATCATTAATATCATATTACAGGCTGGAGCTCCATGTACAAGGCACCTCTATAGCCTTAAATGGTTGGTTTTCACCACCTGTTGTACACCCAGGGGTGAAGATCTGTTCACTTGGGACATATCCCAGATATTGTCCTTCCTCCAAGACTTACTGAATAGGGGCCATACTCAATCTACCCTTAAAGTCTATGTTGTGGTTATCGCACCCTGTCATGCTCCTTTAGCCGGGCTGTCTGTGGGTAAAAACAACCTGATTGTTCATTTTCTGAAGGGGTCCAGAAGGCTGAACCCTCCTCACCCATTCACGATCTCCACATGGGACCCATCCATGGTTCTTAGTGGCCTCAAAGAGCCGCCCTTCAAACCGCTTCAGACTGCCGACTTATGTTCTCTGGCGCTAGCATCGGTTAAGCGAGTAGGACTTTCAGACCTACAGGCACTCTCTGTGAGTTTCTCCTGTCTTGAGTTCGGGCTTGGCGACTCCAAGGTCATCCTGAAGCCAAGGCATGGGTATGTCCTGAAGGTTCTCTTCACTCCGTACAGAGACCAGATTGTTGTTTTCTCCGCACTTCCTTCTCAGGATGATCAGGAGTTGAACTTACTCTCTGCCCTGTCAGGGCTTTAAGAGTCTACATTGACTGTTATGCCTCTTTTTGACAGTTGGAACAGCTCTTTGTGTGTTTCGGAGGCCACACCAAAGGTCATTCGGTCGCGAAGCCAAGGCTATCCAGATAGATGTGAGAGATCTTGCTTACTCATCCTCCGGGCTCCATTGTCCGATAGGAGTTAAAGCACACTTCACAAGGGGGATGGCCTCCTCATGGGTGTGGTCTAGTGGCGTGTCTATTGCAGAAATCTGTGCAGCAGCCGGCTGGCCCTCACTTCCACATTTGTCAGGTTCTACAACCTGGAAATTCCTGCTCTACAAAATACAGGTCCTCTCAGCATAAGTCCACCATCATGGTCGGTTTTTGCTTGTTGTCCAGCCTGTGTCTGGGTCCCTGGGGTTAGCTTTGTCCCCTACACGTTCTCAGGCCCCTTGGTGCCTGAACTGTAGGAGGTCAACAAGATGACTAGTGTAATTACATCCCTGATTGGTCTGGGGTTCAGACGGGCTCGATCACCATAGGCACGCACTGCCATTGGTTAGTTTCTATCAAACTCCACAAACCAATGGTCGTGCAGTTTCACTGCGCGTTTGAAAAAGAAATGTGATTCGTGATTCAGAAATCTGAGAAAAATGACTTTTCCCCATTGAGACTCAGCCTAACGGCTTACGACGCAGTACTTGTTCTGTATCTAAGGGAACCGAGGTTATGTTATGAACCAAGTACGTTATTCAATAGTTACCTAACCTACCTGGAGTTATTATAGAGAAGTTATTCTCTCTCTCTCTCTATCTCCTCCTATGTATCTGATTTTGCTAGCCATTATTATCTCTTAAGTTGTGGCTTGGTTTCAGATGTCTTCAGTCAGTGTGGGAAAATCTAGGTTTCATCTTTTGTGACAAGTTTTTATAGACTACGATGCTAATTGTTGGCATCAGTGTAAAGCGGACTAAATTAACAAGGGTGGTTAGGTTAATATAAAAGGATGCAATTCTATGCCTGAGGATATTTAAAAAAATTTAATATATAGTGTTAACCGTAACCTCTCAAATTTGGGACAATATACTACCAGTAGTCTCTTCCTCTCTTATCTCACTCATACACTCTCTCTCTTTCAGTCTGTCTTTCTGTTTGCTCCGTATCTCTTAAAACATGCTAAAAGAGAGGCACCAAAATGTACTTGGACACTGAAGCCACCCTTAAATCTATGAATGTCACTGCACTAGATAACAAAATATCAAGCAAAGTGGGAGCAGCAAAAAATTGACTTTCTTAGAACTAATACTAAGAAAAGTCAAAAAGTATCCAAAACTTATTTCTGTACAAATAGATAAGTGAACTGAATAAATGTGCAACTCTAAATATATAAATTTGCATAAAGGAAACTACAAAGAATGGTCTTCAGGTTAACATTAGCTTAGTTGACTTTAAGATCTGTGGTACAAAATACCTTTAACTCTGTAAAATGCGACATAGGAAATAATAATCAGAAACATACTTTTTTTTTTTTAAATGGAAGAGTATTTAAAGCATTTAGACAAAATCTAAAAAGGTTTGCAAATATGTATTTTGTTGAGTATCAGGCTGCATACATAGTCATACACCAGCATTTATCTGAGCCATACTGTATTTGCTATTACTTTTCAGCTAAACTGATCCCAAGGACATTTTTAGTGAATGAAGCCAGTTTCCTTCAAGTTCCTATAACAGTTAAAACAGGTGTAGTTCATCACATTATTTATATACATATATACAAGTTCCCAATTCCTTTTTTTGTAGTTTTAACGAGGATATATACATATATAATAATAGCTTAAACCCAAAAAACTATTTGTTAAATATATGCTTGTGCGATTCATCTTAATAAAAAAAATGCCACTTGTTGTGTTTTGTTTGTAATGCAGGGACATTCATATAATTGATGCAGCTTGAAGTGCTTAATAATTGTATTTTTATGAAAACACACACACACACAAAATGTATTAGATATATTTTTACCTGCTGGATGCATTATCCCAAAGCTGACTTTATCAGTGTCTCTCTTCCGTCTTCCCTGCTTACTTAAGACTTCCTTTACTCAGCATACAGCCATTATACCGTATCTATGTAAGTGAGTTAAAGTTGGACTGCAACAGAAGCCCCTTAACATGAGTGGGCTGTCTCAGGCCCTGATGGGAGAGTCTCAGAGATCCCCCCCCCCCCCCCCCAACACACACACCAAAAATTGTTCCCTTAAATGTAATGAAGCTGGCTGGACTTTTAAATAGATAATTTATCCCAAAAATGAGAATTCTGTAATATCTTCACATTAACATTTTTGCATTTTGCAAACACTTATCCAAAGAGACTTACTCACTTACTAACAGGGGGTCCAGTTGAAATACCACTTTTCCCGAAAATGTGATTTCAGTCGTGCCCCCTCAGATATTTGAGCCAAGTGGATTTTTAATGCAGCTCCCAAAAGAAAAAAAGAGAGAGAATTGTTTAAAAAAAAAAAAAAAAAAAAAAAAAACAGGTGTGATAAGAACATTTAGTGTGGCACATCATCTGCTACATCATCAGCTGCTAAATTCAAACCTGCATTGTATGGAATGCCAAACCTGAAAAAAAAGTAAAACATCAAACAAGTAATCCCCCCCACCCCCATATACAACAATATATTCTTGCTTCAGGATATATTCATACATAGATACATACACACACACCTCAAATAGGGGCACTTAAAAAAAAAAAAAAAAAAAACCTTTACTATTTTGATAATGCTTTCTACATCCTGTCTAAAGATCATGCCTTTTTAGTATTATGTGATACTGAGCCAAGGATAACAAAAGAGAACAACATAATGATATTGAAAGTATTCAGTACACAGATGTTAATCACAGTACCATTACATACAAATACAGTACTCGCAATTGACCCGGTATGTCAAATATTATGTAGAAAATTTAACTTTAGAGTTCATAGCACTGGAGCTGGTGATGAAAATTTCAATTTTTATTGGAGTTTACTGTATAATAATATTTTTATTTTTTATTAATTGCATTAATACACATACTATATGTACTGTCGGGGAAGTCGTGGCTTAGTGGTTAGAGAGTTTGACTCCTAACCTTAAGGTTGTGGGTTCGAGTCTCGGGCTGACAATACCACAACTGAGGTGCCCTTGAGCAAGGCACTGAACCACCAACTGCTCCCCGGGCACCGCAGCACAAATGGCTACCCCCTGCTCTGGGTGTGTGTTCACAGTGTGTGTGTGTTCACTGCTGTGAGTGTGTGTGTGTGTGTGTGTGCACTTTGGATGGATTAAATGCAGAGCACGAATTCTGATTATGGATCACCATACTTGGCTTTATGTCACGTCACTGCTTTAATATTATTGATAAATCAAAATGAATGCACTTATTTAAAATACAACAAAATCATAATTATGTAAAATGTAGTTTAAGTAATACTTAATTTAGACATTATCATAAATTGCAATTTTTTAATGCACTTAAATATATTAAGACCTATTGTCATTAAAGTGTACTCGCTTTAAATACACCTATTGGCCTTTAATTTAAATTATATTATATTATCTGCAAGTGCATTTTTTGAAAAGTATACTTTTATGATCTGAAGTACAATTAAGCACACTTCTTTTTCACAAGGGCATGCTCGCACATTTCCTCTTTATGCTGATAGACATCTCTATTGTTACGAGACTTTTTGCCAGATTGTTGTGCTTAGGTGCCAGTCTCTTGGCTACTCAGTTCCATCAATTGTGTTATCTAGTTGAGTGACTTACCTGGATTTATGCCCAGTCTCCCAGTTATTCACCGCCAGCAGTTCGTTCTCCTCCGGATGCTGTCCCCCGGCCCGTACAGCCTGAAAGGTTCGCACGCCTGAACTTTCAAGTCAAGTCAACCCCTATGTTCCAGTTCTTCTGTTTTAATGTGGAGTTCTATGACTGCTGGATATGGCCGGTTAACAGCAGACTGCCTTAGTTTATTTTTTGTGTACAATAAATCCTTTGTTTGTCTTGTCTTGCCTTTGCCTCTGGGTCCTTTAGTTGTGACAAAAATGTTATGGTGCTTTATAATGTGTTTGTGCCTTTCGTGGAGCTTAACAAACACAGAATAGTATACTCACAATATTGGATTTGGATCTGTCTCGTCTGATCCAGCAGAAAATGGAGTGATACCAATACTGAATATCAGCTCGGCGCACATCTATTATAGATCAACTAATGCAATGGCTCCCAATCCTGGTCTTGGAGAACCCCACAACACTGCACATTTTAGATGTCCAGGGCTATTCAAATCTTGCCCTGGAGCGCCAATGTGGTACAGAGTTTGGCTCCAACCCTGATCAAAGTCACCTGGCTGTGATTTTCTAATGATCCCAAAAACATTGATTAACATGCTCAGGTGTGTTTGACTAGGGTTGGAGCCAAACTCTGATTTCTTTTAATGTCTAAGTTATCCTGAAGACCTTAATTAGTTGCTTCAGGTGTGTTGGATTTGGATTGGAGCTTAACTTTGCAGGACAGTCGATCTCCAGGAGTAGGATTGGGTACCCCTCAAATGTGTGTGTCAGATAAGAGAGACACCAAAAGCGTGCAGTGTTGGGGGTTCTCCAGGACCAGGATGGGGAACCACTAAATACAATCTATAAAGGTGCATGCATTTACTTGGTATTTACTATGTATTTAAAAGTCGAGAGATATTTCACAATGCAATTTCAGCTGAGGTTGACCTTAATTGGTATGTGTATAGAGCATCGCTGCATCATCATCTGTCCCTGACTCAACCTCATGTCGTTCCAAACTTGAATGACTTGTATCAACTGTCATAATTTTCTATTACTCCATAGCTCTTAAATTTTCACATTTTCAATCTGTCCTGCCAGTTTATGTTTGAAGTCAGTTTAAATATCTTCTTAAAAAAAAAAAAAACTGAGATTTGGAATCTAATTGTTCTTTTGCAGTCCTTAATGTTCCATTCCATTTCTAGGAAGGGTTGTTTTCTAATTAGTCAGAAACCAGGAAAGGTTTAAATTATAAGTGTTAATGTCATTATACAGTATGCATCAACAAAAATCTATTTCAGTCCACCCAGCCTCCGTAAACCGTGGGCCACTGAGTTTTAAAATGCAAAATGTTTAAATGTCACTCTCATTGACAGCTTGATGATACTGGATTTGCACTATAACAAAGCTAAAGAAAACATGAAGTTGTTTTTGTGTCCACAAGTGATACTATATTTAGACTTTTAATCCTGTTCTCACAGTAAATGACAAACATTTGTGGTCAGAATCTCTGTAGCATGATGCAGTGTTAGATAAAGCCGGGAAGCTGATGTCTGAAGTATATTTTAGGAAAAAAAATCTTTCCACTGGGAATTCAGCAGAAACAGGGTCGCTAAGCCCCACCACCATTTCCCGTCTGTCAGAAACTTTGTCCTGACCTTTGAACCCAGGCCCTCCGTGGCAGTGCTTGCATACCCCTCGACAGTCTAACCCCATGTTTATTTCCGCCCTTTACAACAAGGAGACTGGAACATTTGGGTTAGCTTCTGTGAGCCTAGAATAACTTGAGAACTAAATATATCTTTTGTGTTCATTTTTATCCAAAATGTAAATAGTCATGTTTGCCCATTTAAAAATTTCTACAACAGTGCTAAGGTGTTCTAGGTGATTGCTTACCGTTCCCAGTCAAAAGAGGCCACCCAGTCTCTGTGACCTTGTTTATAACTGGAATTAATTGCATGATGCTAAATTCAAGTATAAATGGGGTCTAAAACTTTTGTAGCTTGTCCACTTTCAGCCACTTCCAGAGGTGGTGAGAAACACAGTTGCAGGACTGATTTCTTTTTAAGTGTGGACACTCATGTGTTCAATTGTGCTTAAATGGCCACAAACGTCTGCCTACTCACAGCCCATGAGCGTTATGGGACATGTTTTGAGAAAGCACACCAAAACAAACCGTCCCATCTTCACTAAATATCACTGTTACCTCACATACCTATTGTTTCAATATGTTTAATCTCCTGCTAGCTCATTCATATTCATGCAAAGTACTTGGCACTCCTCTGAAAGAGATGTACTGTAGAGTGTCATGAGATAAGAAGGAAGGGTCTAGACAAAATCCTACAATAAGTTGTCACAGAGAACCCATTCAAAATGCTTTTCGGCAATGCATTTTGACTGAACACGCATAAATATATACAAAAAATTACCCTTGTGGGATTTTTTTTTTGCTTGATTTATTTATAAATCACGAGTCCTATTCACCAGAAAAGCCAAAAAAATTAATAATAATAATTGGTAGAATGAGTCACATTAATAGCGATGCCTGCCTTGGCAAGCACCACCGGAAATGTTTCCTTAAGGTATCAAATTAGATTTCAGTGGAAAGTCTGCTGGTGAAGATTAAATGTTTCATTTGTATACATTGTGTGACTTTGATATGAAGACAATGGCTATGAGTGTAAATGTGAACTCATCAATGTTTATAGTTCTCCAGTAACTAATGAAAGGAATAATATTGGCCAAGTAATGGCCCGAGATTTGGGAGGTGATTTTTTTTTTGTCACGCAGTTGGGTTTGGTCAACAGACTCATTGTTAAATCATGAATGTCCTGCAAAACAATTCCACATAAAGGCTCAAACATACCAAAGAACATGTGGCATTAAAAGCTTATTTTGGTGTCACTTATGTTTCCTGCATCTGGGCTAAAATGCTGAGCTTGAACACACTGCAACGACTACATTCAACAACAAACTAGTACATGAGTTCTGCCCCCATGTGAGAGGAAACAACTCCACATACCAGGTGGCAGTAGTCTGTTTTTATTGCTCAAAAAGGGAAACCTAGGACTATGCTTGTGTACCCTTTTCACACCAACTCGCTCATCATAGATGAGTTCATAATATAGCTTCTTCAAAAATGTCTTATAAGTTGCAAGTAGAACTGGCATTGTCGGGCTTGACCTTGTAGAAGTAGAAGAAAGTGTGTCCACTTGACTTCCCCATTTGCTTGTTTTCTTCTGTTTCATTTTCTTCTCATCCACTGGTTTGGTAAACTGAACAAAAGTCAGATCTTTGTCACTGATGGGCTCCATCACTGATTTAACATGCCACCAATTGGGGTCTGACTAGTGCCAACAGTGTAGAACATGCTGCAAATTCTGGGCCAGTAATTGCTTAAGACAGTCCAACAATGGCTGACGACCGGTCGCTTAAGAAGCCAGGGCTACTGTAATTTCTTGTATCAGACTGCTGAGACAACTATTAAATCTTGTGTCTCGGATATAGACTGAAAAAGATTGTCACGTCAACTCCAATGACTTTTTTTTTTTAATAGCGCTTTAAACAAAAAAGATTGCGTCAAAGCAACTGAACAACATTAATTAGGAAAAGAGTGTGTCAATAATGCAAAATGACAGTTAAAGGCAGTTCATCATTTAATTCCGTGATGTCATCATCTCAGTTCAGTTTAACTAGTATATGTGCAATCATTTGCAATCAAGTCAACGATTTTGCTGTAAATGAAGTGACCCCAACTAAGCAAGCCAGAGGCGACGGCGGCAAGGAACCAAAACTCCATCGGTGACAGAACGGAGAAAAAATAAACATAAAAAAACCTCGCTGGTGTGTTTGTCTTTTTGTCATGCCAGTTTTTTGTACATTGTAATGGATTGTTTTTTTGGTTTTTGTTTTTCTAAGTGGAATATATAGGTACATTTATGAATTGATTTAAACTCAGATTCAGTGATGTGACTGATCAGAATGAATTATTCCAGAGGGAATGCTAATATAATAATAATAATAATAATAATAATAATAATAATTGTATAGCGTTTTTGTACTGTAAAATAGGTGTAGGATTTACTTTGACATTCACTGACAGTTTTCAAGATTTTTTTGCTTTTATAAATGTATTTTTATTAAAATTATTTTAGAGTACAGTTTGAATTGTAATATTTACCCAGGTAATAAATCTTGCAAAATTCCCTTAAGATAGAAGGAAAACCAAAAATGTTTATATTTTTGTAAAAGGTATTAAATCCTTTGATCATTATACATATAACATCTCATATTGTGTACTGAGAATGTGATCACAGAAACTGACAACCACTAATAAATAATGGAATATAAACATTGGGATAGTGGAAATACACTTTCCATGGGAAATTTGTCCTTTACTGTCCTTACCCCAATCTGAAACCGTTCCATTAACAAGTTCCCACACACTGACCACTTCCTCTTATCCCCCATATTTCCTGTCACAATTTTCAGCTTAAATTGAAACAGGCTGGTGGATCAGCTTGCAATCTATCCCAAACAGTCAAAGTGAAAGCTTGTCACGCAGCCTAGTTGTTCTTAGGATGGTCTGAATATTTTCTCACAGGCTCAATCAAGTAAAGTAAACTGAAGGTCATTTGGAGACTGCAGATCATTTGAAGATGAAGGGTCTACACTAAGAACAAAGCGAAACATCCTTTCCATTAACTGTCCACAACTTTCCCTCCCACAAATCTCAAGGACCGAGACGGCCAAAAGCATCATTTCTAACCCGGTTTGGCTCCAGGCAGTGTGTAAGTGTGTGTGATTGTTGCAGTTATGGTTATCACAATGCTGAGGACTGGCCGCCATGGGACTATAAGTTTGGAATTTTTGGAGGGAGAGCTTGTACATCCTGTGTGTGCTGGGGAGTATGTTTTTCTCCTAGAGGGGTCACGGAAAAAAAAATTAAAATATTGGGCATCAGTAATCTTACTGCACTCATTTTCAATGTATTTTTTATTTTTTATTTTCAAGTTTTTATCCTGTATAATTTATTTTTCGCAGCCAATAAATAATAATTTTAAAAACATGTTTAAATGTAATGTTTAAATAGCCAAAGGGATTTTTTTAGAATTGAAAACCCAGTATTTAGCTAACAAAATAATAACAATAATGATAATTAAAAGATGTAAAAGATGGTTAAAAATAGGATGTAAATACTGAATAACTTATATTTGAGATATTATATTGCTAATTACTCAATAGGCCACTTACACACTAGAGTTTTAGACGTGACAGCCACATTTAAATCAAGGTGATCACCTTTCTGAAATTAAAATAGATATTAATGAAGATATTTTAGTTCAGTAGACAAAAAAACTTTAAAATCTCCATTTTAATTATCGAAGTAAAAAACTAACAAACATGGACAATAAATTTAATATTGAATTAATGTAGTTTATTATTAATTAATTGTTGTTATACTATTATAACATATGTATTATGATGCCTGATTTGATTACTGGTTTTAATACAAGTCATCTAAAATCACACTATTAAAAATAGTAAAAAGTAACACTCACATCCATTGGTTGGAGTGCCCACGACAACCACCAGATAGCGCTCCTCCCAGGTCACTGTTTTTGCTTGAAGACTTTATATACCATCACCCTTTGCTCTGTCTGACAGGTTCATTGTTTTCCAGGTGTGTGTCGTCATCTTGTTAGTGTATGTATAAATATAGTGTTTTGTTCATCTTAGTTTGCTGCAGTATTGCACCGGTTTTTGTCACCCCGTCTTTGGGATTATTTTGTGGGTTTTTTTTCTTTTTTTTTGCTTTGTTTTCTAATTCTGAGTATAATAGTTTTTGTAATTCTGAGCTCAACAGGATTTTTAATAAATGCTTGGATTACCCCATGCCTCTTTGGTAGATGGAGGGATTGAAGACTCTTGAGTTTGGGGTTTTATTGACTCCCTCTCTTACTGCAGTTCAGTGGTTCCATCCGATCAGTCTGTGCCTATTGCAGTGCCTCTGAAGAGTCTCAAGTTGGATCTAACTTCCTCAGAGAATAGTCAGGCTTTATCGTTATTTCGCAAGAAAATATCGAGAAGCAGGTGGGCAGCAAGCCCCACTATTGTTGTTCCAGAGCCCGGACCAGTCTGGGGGCCTTCAGAGAGTCCACTCGTGGAACTGCTCCAGTCCTGGAGCCCTCAGAGTCCACTCCAGAGCCCGCTCCAGTCCTGAAGCCATCAGAGAGTACACTCCAGAGCCCGCTCCAGTCCTGGGGCCTTCAGAGAGTCCACTCTTGAAACTGCTCCAGCCCTGGAGGCCTCAGAGTCCACTCCAGAGCCCGCTCCAGTCATGGAGCCTTTAGGGAGTCCACTCTTGAAACTGCTCCAGTCCTGGACCCTTGAGAGAATCCACACGTGAAACTGCTCCAGTCTTGGAGCCCTTAGAGTCCACTCCAGAGCCCGCTCCAGTCTTGGAGCCTTCAGAGAGTCCACTCCAGAGCCCTCTGAAGCACAATGAACAAAATTATAAACACCACAAAAGTTTTTTTCTGCCCTAATTTTTCACAAGCTGAAGTCAAAGATCTAAGACTTTTTCTATGTACACAAAAGGCCTATTTCTCTCAAACTTTGTTCACAAATCTGTCTAAATCTGTGTTAGTGAGCACTTCTCCTTTGCCTAGATAATCCATCCACCTCACAAATGCTGATTAGACAGCATGATTATTGCACAGGTGTGCCTTAGGCTGGTCACAATAAAAGGCCAGTCTAAAATGTGCAGTTTTATCACAATGCACAATGCCACAGATGTCACAAATTTTGAGGGAGCGTGCAATTGGGATGCTGACTGCATGAATGTCCACTAGAGCTGTTCTCCATGAATTGAATGTTAATTTCTCTCCCATAAGGCATCTTCAATGGCGTTTCAGAGAATTTGGCAGAACATCCAACCAGCCTCACAACCGCAGACCACATGTGACTACACCAGCCCAGGATCTCCACATCCAGCATCTTCACCTCCAAGATCGTCTGAGACCAGCCACCCGGACAGCTGTTGCAACAACTGGTTTGCATAACCAAAGAATTTCTGAACAAAATGTCAGAAACTGTCTCAGGGAAGCTCATCTGCATGCTAGTCATCCTCATCGGGGTCTTGACCTGACTGCAGTTCTTTGTCATAACCGACTTGAGTGGGAAAAATTCTCACATTGAGCATGATTTGGCAACTTCGCACAGCCATTTAAGAGGAGTGGACCAACATTTCACAGGCCACAATCAACAACCTTTTCAAATCTATGTGAAGAAGATGCGTTGCACTGCGTCAGGCAATAGTGGTAACCAGATACTGGCTGGTTTTCGGACCCCCCCCCACCCCCAGATTTGTCAACAATATTTGAGAGAAACATGCCTTTTGTGTACATAGAAAAAGTCTTAGATCTTTGAGTTCAGTATATGATTTAATTCCAGAGCTCGTCCAATCTACGAATCCAATCCAGAGCGTGTTCTAGTCCAGGAGTCCACTCCTTAGCCTGCTCCAGTTCCTCCCCAGGTGACGGCTATGGCTGTAAAACCTCCTGAGGCAGAGGAGTCTACTTCAGCTCCTCTCTGGGTGGCCCCTTACCTGGACCCTTCCTCCGTGAACACTGCCCGACCCAGACGAACCCTGCAGCACAACGAGGACACCAGATTCCCTGTTGTTTTGGACACTCTTCCCCTTTGGCCACCTTTATCCCCTGTTTTATTTGATTTTCTGTTAATAAAAGCCTGACGCCATGCTCACTGTTATGTGTCTGTCGTTGGCTCGTCACGTCACAATACACTGTTCTCAGTTATCAAGGATTTTTTTATCTTTTTTTATCTAAACATCTCAAATGTTACTGTGTGTTTGGAAATTGATTTTTATTATACAGGCTGAAGTATGTAAAAAAAAAAATGTAAAAGTGTTCTTTTTTTTTCAAGTTTACAGAGTTAGTTCACCCAAAAATGAAAATTATGTCATTAATTATTCACCCTCATGTCGTTCCAAACCCGTAAGACCTCAGTTCATCTTCGGAACACAGTTTAAGATATTTGGCATTTAGTCTGAGAGCTTTCTGTCCCTCCATTGAAAATGTGTGTACGGTATACTGTCCGTGTCCAGAAAGGTTATAAAAACATCTTCAAAGTAATCCAGAGGGTCAGTTAGAATTTGTTGAAGCATCGAAAATACATTTTGGTCCAAAAATAACGGACCAGAATTGTGACTTTATTCAACATTGTCTTCTCTTCCGGATCTGTTGTGAGTGTTTTCTGGTGCGCCCAATAACTAAGATAACACATCAGGAGCGTCGTACATCAGCAGCGTCACTGCAGTGCCCTTTAATGGTTTTACTCATACTACAAGCTACACATTGGAGTGTACTTTTCCCCCAAATGGTAAAGTTGAGTTAAAAAAAAAAGCATTTTAAATAATCTGTTTGCTTTGTTTAATCCAAAGATATCTGTGGTGTACAGAGCCAGCCCACCTTCCATGACTTGGTCAAGGGCACGGTGAACATTTTCCCTGTGGATTTCTTTGAGGTCGCTTTCAGGTCAGGGGATCAAAACAAGTTATCTTTTTTCATACAGTATGTTGTACAAAAACTCCATGATATCACCAATTTCAATAACTTTCATCTCTGAAACAGCAAATGTAGACATCTGATATTTACAGGTCACTACAGTGTCTGCAGGGGTACCAAACTTATATTTCACATGATTACCATATAATTAAACAGAGCTAGGAATAAGGACACTTATTAAATGTAAATAAATGAAACAAAGTTTATGTATTAGGGTATATATACTGAGAAAAGGCATGCACAAATTGAGGGGTATATTATTTTCCTTCACCAGTATCATCTTTCTTTTGTAGAGTTAATCTAGCACTTAGACAAACCTATCCAGGCCTCTACTTTAAACTGTTATGAGAGTTGATTGATTTGATGAATCCACCCTCTGCACCCCCTTGTGATTTCTACTGAGGGGGCCCTGGATGCTGTTTAGTCTGCCAAGTAACAATAGCAGCATCTCTGATCACAGGTACATTCTGATTACCTGCAATTCACTAAAATCAGCCTAATATATATTTTTTTTATTGTATTTATTTTTTTATGTAGCAGGTAGGGTGGTTGAGAGGGGAAGTGTACCTTGAAGGCCTGCTTATTGGCACTAATTATTTGGATCAGGTGGCGTAAGTGACGCATCCCTTTAAATGTGTTGAGACATGAATAGAAAAAACATTAATGCGGTCTGAGCTGAAGAGTGAGCCTCTTGGTGTATCGGCTGTGTAAACAGGAGAATTTCAGTTTGGTATCTTTGTTGACCAGTGGTGCCAGCAGTCACGAGTCTACAGATACTTGTTTGCATAATAGCTAGTGATTTTACATGGGTGTCCAGTAACGAGTATTGAGGAGAGTGCACAGCTATTAGTCATTCATGCTGTTTAACTTTATTGTTAAGGGGTATATAGTTCTAATTCATTTAGGCTGGTGTCCAAAAAAAAAAAAAAAAAAAAAAAAAAAGAGGATTGCCTTCGTCGATCACTAGCCACTGTTTTTCCTGGGTTTAATCATGTTCAATCCAATCTGGTTTTACTTTTGTATTTCTTCGTATGTATGTGTGTGTCTTTGGGGTTTGTTAACACTGTTATTTGATGACCTGGACCTAGGTGGGCCTATGATGGAATCCGGCTAGTGGTAGCTTGTTAATTTTAAAAAAAAATTCTGTTTTGCAATCGCTATAATTCAACATTCGACCTATGGACATTGTGCAATATTTCCTTTGGGGACGGAGTTTTTGTAACATTTATTAGTGTGATGCTGTGTTAATGTACCCTGTCGATTTGGTTTAAAATGTTTCTTGCAGTGTTGGAGTGTGTGTGTGTGTGTGTGTGTAAACCGTATCTATTTATTCGACTATTCACTGTAGTCTAGGTATTGTTAGATTTAATATCCTGTAACACATTTATTATGAGACTTTTATTCACTGTGACTTATTTATTGTAGAATCGTTCACTGTTACCTAAGGGGAACATTTGTCTGCTCCGATTGCCAATCAGTGTATTGTCTAGTGTTTAATAAAATTGAGTACAGACCCATTTTCATCCCTTCATTGGCTATAGCCTGTCAAGTTTTAAGGGGAGCGCTGTTTGGGTTTTCTAGTTTAAATATACAAATTGTGTGCGAATGCGCGCCCCCTAGGAGTCACATTTGTAATGCGCTTAAGACATACTAAAACCTATTCTCTGTAACCTCTCGCTTCTTAGGTCAATTCCATGTTTTAGGAAACTTGTTGATATTTGCTAGGCAATGGAAACGAGGTCGTGGTTATGTTCCTGAGTCTGATAGCGTCATCTTGTGGAGAAAAATCAACGTCACGGTCTAAAATTCTAAAAGTAGTTCGCAAATTAAAAACGATCACTGCATTATAGAAGAGAAATATAGGCTAATTGTGCAAAACGTATTTCAAGCAGGTCTAGTATGTATAATAAAGTGATTTAGGAATGTCTAGTATTAAGCCCCAAAGCCTCTACATAAAACCAAATAAATAAAACATTTAGTCATTTCCCAAAAGCCTCTGAATAAATATGAACCTAAAACTAACAAATAGCTACACATATTACATTATTAAATGCTTTTATGGCGTTTGAACCTATGCACACCTTTTTTTTTCTTTTTACATTTTGCCCCTTTATTCAACTTCCTTTTTATAATTTTATCGGTATATAGATACATATATTTTTTTTTACATGTTTTGTCTATCTTGTCAACTGTGGACAGTAAATGTCATTGTGATTCTAATAAAATTACACTATTTTCTGTGGGTTTTAGTAAGATAATAATGTTCTGTATTTTCTAAACCCCTAATAAAAAATAAATAGTTGACCGGTTTCTAATATAATGTATATAAAGGAAAGATGCACGCTTGTGGTTCGCTCTGCCCTTGTATACAGTCTCCATTTCCGCGTTATTTCCAGGTTTAAAGCGCTCCTATGGATTGGCGGAGCGCTTTTTAAGGCTTATCGACAAAGTTTTACTTGCATATTATACCATTTTAACGGTGCTCCCGGGGAAGACATATAACCACAAGCGTCGATAACTTGACTAGATTATGTTGTATCTTGTTGGAAACTGTGAATTTAGCGGATTCAGAAATTGTTAAACTGGTCCGGCTAAATTAGTTAGCAAGCTATCACTTGGTTCCGGCTGTATTTGTGCTGAATTAAACCATGGCAGATGCCAATGGCGGAGAAAGGGGAAACGAAAACGAGTCGAGGGGGGCTGCAGGTGGTGAAGGTAAGATGAGAAACAAACTTAAAACTAATTAGAGTGACTTCTGTGAACTAGCCATCCATTCCGAGCTCTTTGCACTCCGCGTGACGTCACGCTGTTCTTCGACTAACGTTAGTAGAGAAGTCTAACGTACTCTTTCTTCTAAACCTCTTCATAGATTCCACGGTGATAGTATAGGGTGATTTTTAGTTAAATTAGTTCAGTGTGTCTCCTATTTAGGCATATAATCTTTTTTGAACGTTTCGTTGCAGTTATTATGGAATTTCCTGTGACGTCATACTGGGCGAGTCTGACGTATGTCAAAAATAGTGGCGCGGATTTTGAGTCTCGAATGTTGTCAGTCTCTTCGCTAATAATTTGTTTAGGGACCTTACTACGTCAAAAAATATTTTTTACCCAAATCTGTCAAAAAAACCATGGACTTTAGACCTATTGGCTCATCCTGTATAGCCAGGCTTTAAAGTCAGGACAGTGAAAATGAGCCAGTTTACTCAAAAGAATCATTCAAAATGAATTCCTTGACAAACAAAACACCCACTAGAGGACATTCACATTCAGACACTTAAATAGCATTCAGATATGAATGACATCTTGCAAAGGGCCAACAAGCCCCTAAAACAAGGCTGTTTAAAATAAAAGCATACGCATTAAAGCTGTCTTTCTAAAATAAGATGGGATTACACAAACCACCTTTAAACAAGGTATTAACAAGACGAGAGAAAACCAGAAGTGAGAATAAAAATTTCAGTAATGATAGGGTAATTTGGATACACCACAAACAAACATTCTCAAACCATAAACCAGCTAGTATCAAAACAGGAAGTTGTTCCCAATTGAGGTCAATGTTTACCACATGTATAATAACCTGTCACCCTATTATCACACATAGGAATACAAACTTTGAGCTTGTATCATTATAAAATAGTCACAATATAAACATTAAACCACTTATTTTCAGATGTCATGGATGAGGTGATCACTGAACAGGGTGCTGTTCTACTAAGAAGGTAAACTCATGCAATGCTTGTATATTTTATGTAGGTTGTCTGTCTGTTAAATTTGCATGCATGAATTTGTGTGAATTAATGCATCTCCACAATGTTACTGTGCTTTGGTTTCACATGAAGGTATGTTATTGAACGAGTTACTGTAGAGGATCCATCCGTGCATGTGAGCCATGAGGATTTAGGGGGACGAGCCCATGAAGCAGAAGATCCTCAAATCAAAGAGGTTGTACATCAACTTTTGAAGATAGCCGATGACCTTCACAAGAATGCTGAACTTCAACAGTATGTTTTTAATTTTATTTCAGCTTACTTGTCTTTAACTTGTCTTTTTATGAAAATGAAGTTTTTTGATGTTAAAAGGACACAACTAAAGTGTCTAATCTAGTTTAATCTTATTTTAATGACTACCTATAGTATTAGTTACTTTACACACAAAACATTTTCTCTTAAAAGAGATCAGTTTTTTTGTAATAACTGTATTTTTATTTTATTCATTTATTTTTGTGCGAAATAGGGCTTTAAAAAAATATTTGTCAAAAAAAAAAAAAAACAATCCTTTCGAATGCAGCCTTATCAGTTGGTGTTAGGGGTAGGTCTGTCATGATAACAAATTTTGCTGGACAATAAATTGTTTAAGAAATTTTCACGATAAACGATAATATTGTCGTTCTAAGACCAGTTTCAACTAATATAATGATAATGGCATAATAACGCACCTTTTCAAAGATCAATCAACTTTTCTTTTCTTTTATGGCAGATTCAGAGCAAGAAATACCAACACGTTGACTTTGTGTGGCTTAAAATTAATTAATTTTGTATGTTATATTATATTTATATGCCAGTTATGGATGCTCATATTGACTGTTTAACCGTTAACCGAAAGTAAAAATTTTGACCGATGAAGGGGCCGTTCACATATCACGTCTTTTTTTGTGCTCAAGTTCGTTATTTCAAATGCGGTATGCACGCTCATAATGGAAACGTTTTTTCCAGGCGCGTCAAGTTAAAAACATCTCGGCTTTTCAGAATGATGCAAGTGCACCAGGTCATGTGACCATAGCCAACTCAATCAACTTCCTTCAGGGTGAAATTCCCCGTTGTTTTTGAAAAATGGGGTGCACCCAAACACTGCAGGGTTTTTTTGCTTTTCTTCATAAATAAATCTTGTAGCAGAGTTACAGCAAGGGTTTTTCGGTGGTGGAAACCCATTGCTGAAATTCCCTTGTAACGGATATCGCTGCTGGTGGATGCTTAGCAATGACAGACGCCTCAGGAGCACATCTGCCCGAGTTTTGGAAAGAAGAAGAAAATGACGAGCGCGCGAGTGTGTGTGTGTGTGTGTGTTAACTCACTGGGACACACGCAACCACACACCTACAGACATATTTAACTGAGCAAGCCAAATGAAGCGAGCAAAAAGGAGGCCCATTTCGACTAAAAAGGCAACGAAGTTACTTGCAAAATATGCTATGTGGTATTAAAATAAAGTACAGTATTTGTGCAAGTACAATGCTGTATCACTTGAGACACAACATCCACAAGCAAATGAAAGGAGCTTCCCAAAGCTGGCCACTCTAGCGAGACGTTATCTCTTTATTCCCGGTACATCTGTGCCATCGGAGAGTGTGTTTTCTACCGCGGGCAAATAATTGAAAACAATTATGGCGGCCGAAAATATTATCGAGCTCATTTTTTTTTATCGTGCAATTAATTGATTTATCGACTATCGTGACAGGCCTACTTATGGGTATGCAATATCATATATCATATATATATTGATTAAATGTCTCCACAATCTGCTTTTGAAGAAATATCGTAGTATCATGCTACAGCAACTCCTGATTACTGGACACACAAGGTTTACAAAAAACACAGTTGGTTATGTCTAAAGTGAATGTAAACAGTTAAGAGAAAAACAAATGCATGCCTGTATATTAGATGTGTGGAGGTTAAAAGTGACAGCAGACTAATAGTACTAAACATTCTGGGACTTGGCAGAAATTTGGCAGTAAATTTGGTCGTTATTTACTTGCTCTCATGTTGTCCTAAACCTGTATAAAAAAAATGTTCTTGTACTGAACACAAAAGAAGATATTTTGAAGAATGTGGATAACCAAATCTTTGCTGGGCCACATTGACTTTGATAGTAGGAGCTAGGGATGGGAACCGAAAACCGGTTCTTTTTCAGAACCTGTTTTGTTCTTTGAAAAGAACCGGTGTTGTGCCCAATTTCGACCCCTTGCCGAATTATTACCCCCCTAGTATTGGTAGGTTTAGGAGTAGGTGTGGGGGAGGGTTTAGGATTAGGGGCGGGGTTAGGATTGGCAATCTGGTAGCGATTTGAACAAGGGGGGTAATAATTCGGAATGGGGGTCGTAATTGGGCACAACACCGGTGTTCTGAATATTCGGCGTTTCCCGTAAAGCAGCAGTTGTCAATTGCAGTCCTCGCGCCCCATTGCTCTGCACATTTTGAATGTTTCTCTTGCATCAGACATTTGTTCTATTCGAACATAAGTGCCCTGCAAGTGGACATCAAAGGATATTCAGCCATGATTCCAGCTCGAAGCGAACATAGCTATATGTTCCAATCAAAGTGCATTGAAGTGTGCAAGACGTGAATATTGTATTGATTTACGGAGGTATATGATTTCACAGTTGTCCATGTTTAAAGACGCTAGACAGCACAAATCAGTGAATGAATGTTTCGATGTGAGGTATAAACTTCAACAGATTTCCCCTGCTCAGGGAGTAGGGAGCAATGAACAATTGGAACAGAGTTCATGCACGGAGTTCATTTCTAACGAGCTGATTATCTGAATCAGGGGCCCGTTCTTCGTACGTCGCTTATTACATCCAAGATAAAATGACACATCCAAGATGATATCATCGTGCTAATCATGATCCGGCTAATTGGGTTCTTCAAACACACCTGTTTTGTATGATTAGCATCGCTGGATTGAGTTATCTGAGATAATTGCGCATTCATGTGTTGTCTTAAAAGGGGATATATATCGATACTCTAAACCATGATCAGCAGTGCAGCGATTGGCTGGTGGCAAGACGGCAATGTAATGACGTCATATAATTTAAAATGACACCCGACGAAAAACTTGACAAATATCTGGACTTGGAAACAGCCAAGCAAACAAAACTACATAAATGTTATAATAGATACATGAAACAGATAATAGATATAATAGATAGTTTTTATTTTATTAGAATTTTTTTCATGATTCCCAATTATTTAGATTCGCAATTTATAATAGTTGTGCAGTCTTTACATTTTTATTTCAATGTAGAACTTATCTATTCATTTCATTTTATATTTGGACAGATTTGTAACGTGACAGCATTAATGAAAGTTTCTTAAGGGTCAATATCATGTTATCTGCATCTCCTGCACTCCATCAAGCCACTCTTATAATAGCAGTCATCACTCAAAATAATGCACGACTCTATTATCTGTATAGCATGTGTGTAAGACTCTCATACAATTATGAAGTAATAATTTTATGACAAATAAATATTTCAGTGAGTAAAACTGTCTGTGTCTATAGCAGGCTGATATGGACTACAAATCATTTTTATATTATTTTAAAATATTTTTTTCAAATGATTATTATTTTAAATTATTGTCCCTGGATCAGTACGATACTCCTGTAATAAATTAGCGGTGGTAGCAGACATATTTTGAGTATCAGTTCTGGTTGAAAGTTCTTGATCTAATCCTGTTTACATGAAATAAGCCTGCTCCCGAGCAGGTTTGAGCTTACGGACCTGTTGCTATGACAGCAGCTCTGGGATGAGCTTCGAAGAACCAAATGATCCAAGATCACGCCAAATCGTCAACATTCAAATCCAGCTAACTGAGTTAGCGATGTACGAAGAACAGGCCCCAGGTGTGTTAACAAAGAGAAACGTGCAAAATAAGCAGAGCAGTGGTGCGCGAGGACTGGAATTGAGAACCGCTGCTTTAATTACTGAGCACATTGATCCAATGACGTGCATCCACAAACTCGTTGCGCTGTCCCATCTTTAATTGCCGAACACATTGTTTCCCACGATTGTATGTGCACTCGTGCCTTTGATAACTGCACATCGTTTTGTCTGACTGTACATCTAACGGCAGCGCGCTGCACCTACCGCCACTAAATTGCATTATATTTGTCCCATATTGTCATTAATATACATATTGGCTTCAACTTTGACCACTAAATAAACAGACTGTTAGTATGAGGGCTAGATTATTTAGTGTACAGGTCATTTCAAGAGTGATAAACAAAGTGATATAAAATATTTATTTTAATGCATTTTAAATGTTTAAAAATGTGGAAACCAGAATTTTTTTTTTAAATACCACACCCTACTTATGAAGATCTGAACACTAATATATATTGAATTTTGACATTGCCAACCTTTAATTTAAGTAATAAACAGTATTGAGCATTGTGTAGTTGAGTATTGTTAATTTTTCCTTACCACTATTTCTTAATAATTGTTTAATGATTTTAATGGAACTGGAATCAGAACCAGAACCGTTAGGTGGAACCGGAACCACAATCGTAACCGGAAAATTTCTAACTATTCCCAAACCCTAGTAGGAGCCACATTCTTCAAAATAACTTATGTTTTATATACTGTTTTATTTTTATTTTTGTTCATTCAATTTCTTGAATGCTACTCCTGAATATACCTACTGTACCTGAAAAATAAAGCACTGTTTGTTTCATTTGTATATTATGTGTATTTGTAATGTGCATCTTGTTTCTTAATTTTTAATAACAGATAACATAATGACAAATATTGTTATCTATCCCACTTTGGCCTAAATGTCTGCCAATTATTTTATTTTATATTTTGTTACCTTGACTTTGTTTTGTTTTTTAAATAGGGAAAATTATTTTGGCTATACTGCTTAGACAACTTACAAAATAGTAAAACCAACATGACAAAGAACCATGATAAAATCCATATTTTCCTGAAAAAGAAAAGAAAAGTGATACGATACTTTTTGCCAAATCACCCACCCCTTACTAGTATGCATAAAAGATGCTATTATTTATTTTATTTTTTATTTTTTTCTCTTTTTAGCTGAATTGTGTAGAAACATTCTACATAACTGGATCTGGATAAAGCTATTGTTAAAGGGCTTCATGCTCATTGTGTACAGTATTTGTTCAATCATTGTTATTTATCTCTCAAATGTGTAAATAAGAACATTAAGACAAGGTTTAAAAAGCTACAGTGTGAAATCTCAAAACCTGTCAACCCAGGATAGGTTACTAAACTAGGATGCATTATGAACAGTATACAATACAGAACAATATAAATATTATTTGTCGCAACCAAATTTTAGCAAAATGATTAGGAATTGATCATTTTCATTTTTAAAACAGGAAGTGGTCCATATGGGTGGTGTTTTGTTTAAGATGGTATGGTTGAAGAGGTTGGGAAACCCATATACTGTTACATACAACTTTTTTCCCCTCACAGTCTCATCAGCACTGTGCAAGCAAACTGTGCTCAGGACGTCTTCATGACTGTGGCCAGGAGCATCTTTGAGGATGGCATTAACTGGGGACGTGTTGTGGCACTGTTTCACCTTGCTTATAGGCTCATTTACCAGGTGAAACTCTTTATTTTGCCCTTTAAAAAACATTTTAGTGTTCTTTAATCATTTGTTCATCTTTGAATTATTTTAAGTGAAAATGTGAAAATACTACCTCACCATTTGTTTTTCAACCAAAGTGCCGATCTATTGCATGAATAATTGAGAAAAGGAAATTGAAAACTCCATCAATGCAAATGCATGATTGTTGATGGATCAGATTTATTAATGGATGCTTATTCTTTTGGATAATGCAGATGTATAAAAATGATCTTTTATTCTTTTAGGCTCTGACTCAGAACCACTTTGACATTATCAAGAGGATCATTAGCTGGGTTTTACAGTTTATGAAGGAAAACATTTCTGCCTGGATCAGACAGCAAGGAGGATGGGTAAGTTGCTGTTTTTGTTTGTGCATCTGGCCACCCATGTGGAGCCACACAGGTCGAGCCAGAGAAAGTGCACCCACTTGGGCCAGGAAGCCATGCTGTCTAGGAATATCCAGACACAAAAACCCAGACAGCATGGCATGAAACTACATACCAGAGATCTGATCTGTCTTTATAAATTGCATATTAAGAATGCAAACTTTTGCTTTTCACATCATGTAAGAGTTGATGTTGTCATACTTCAGTAAGATGCGATTTGCATGATTTGCATGTGCTGCAGAGCCTCCACCAGGACAGTTCCTGGGGCCACTCAAGTTTAATAGCACACATATGATCATAAAGGAAGCAGAATGTGGGGTGCTGGGTTTCGACTTCAAACACTCAAGCGTCATGGAGCATACTGTGGCCCTGAGAACTGAAATACAGTGAGCATATGACAATATTTACAGTATGCTACGCAGCATGAGTCTGAAGAATGCAAACCCAGACAGGGAGGAGAAGGGACTCTTGTAGGTTTGACCCTCATTTTGGTGATTTGAAAAAGTTAAGGCACCTGCTGTGTACAGTATTGTACTGAAGTGGAATGTGCCACCGGTCATGTATAACCGTTAGGCAGTTGTGGCCTAATGGTTAGAGAGTTGGACCCAGTAACCCAGAGGTCATGGGTTCTATTGTCAATACCGGAAGGAATTGTTGGTGGGGGGAGCTATTAAACAGCAATTTTTTCTACCCTCAACACCCACAACTGAGGTGCCCTTGAGCAAGTCACTCAACCCCCAATTGTTCCCTGGGTGCCACAGCAAAAATGGATGCCCACTGCTCTTGGTGTGTTTACAGTGTAATTGAGCATAATTAATTTAATAACTCACACTTGTACCACACTTGGCTTCACGTCACTTCATCTTATGGTTCAAACATTGATTGTAATTCGGTTAAGTGATGACATAAGAAGCGCTGCTTCCGGGTCCAAGCCTCAACTCGCTTCACTTGAGAATACGGCCTCAGCAGCCGTTTATGAGCACTGTTTATTCATATTAATAATTTAAGCTAAACGCTTTCAAACTTACGGTATACACTTCAGTCTCCGTGCTCACAGCGTCCCAAACACAAATAATTTTTATATATTTTTTTAAAATTTATATTTTCATTGTCTGGCTATCTGGGACTTCGGTATGGAGTTAAAGGTTAAGATTATAACTTTTTCGCTAGTATTCTATCACATTGTGAGTTTATATTAGCACCTTTTGTTGTTTTCTCGTGGTAACTGATAGAGCGTTTGGACACGGAAGCGCTGCTACGTGACGTCAGACTTAAGTGAATACAATACCTACTAAATTATTGACATTATATTTAGATTGTATAGACAGAAGTGTTACGTTTTACGCTGTGACTGTCATTTATATGTGTGATTTACTCCAGGCATTGATGCACATCAGCAAATATTAATTAGGTTTGTCACTACACAAAATTGTTATAAATTTAACAAAACTTTATAAGGAATGAATATCTACAAACTACATCTCTTATAATAAACATCTATATACACTCATATATATGTATATATATATATATATATATATATATATATATATATATATATATATATATATGTGTGTGTGTGTGTGGATGTATCATTTCAGATAATTCATATATTTCATATAATTTCATATAACACCATTCATATAATTTTTAAACATATCATCAGAAAGTCATATATTGAGTATATATGGTACATTTAACATTAGCAACATACATCCAGTACACTTACATAAAGAAATATACTGTATTCTACATAGCAAATCCCATTGATTCAAGATTACAATTAATGCCATTATTATAGTTCATTTACACAAACAGAAAGCCATTCGTATATTCATATTTAAGTTAACACTTAACCCCTGTATACATGCAGTTCATTCAGCTTTCTCAATGACGTAAGATGCTGCTGTAATGAACATGACATCTGAAGACTATACTTCACAAATGATTAGTGATGACTAATGAGCTGGTCCTTTTTAGTGAACCAAAACACTCATGAGTCAAGGCAGTTACAGAATTAATCCGATTAATTTACTGAACCATTAATAGTAGCTTTCGCCATATAGAAAGATTTGTATAATCTCTAAAAGGTCTAACAAAAGACTTTAAAAAGCAACTTGATTTGTATATATCTTTTCTATTGAATAGTGAAATGATAATTGACCGCTAAGAGCAGTGAATTCAACACGAATTACATATCATTTTTCTGGGTACTTATTTCTTCTGAAAAGTATCAAAGCCATTATTCAGTGAAAAGCTTCCCCTCCAGCACTGCTCTCTAATAATCTCATTAGCATTTGAGCAATTCAAACAGTGTTTTCCCGTAGTTGAATTTTGACAGCACTGGTTCCATTCATTTGTGTAGTTATGGAAAACGTCCAATTACTGTAAAAAAATCCCTCATTTGTTTTCAATGGAGAAAGTCTGAGATTATGATTATTGATAATAGATTATTGGATGGATGTCATTCAAAGTCTTGAAAATGTGTTCATATGCAGGGTGTATCTAATGTTTTCTCTGCCTTGTGTTGCAGGAGGGCATTTTCCGCACCGTGTCAAGATGGCGTACTGTGTCTTTCATCGCTGCCATGGCATTCATTGTAGCTGCTGTTTATTGGAGAAAAACACGCTAAGATAAAAGTGAAAGACACCATCAAGTTTCATAATTCTCACAAATGTGATCTCAAAACTCATAAGTGGTGCAATCAGGTGGACCAATCACAGGTCATACAGACAAATCATGCTTCATGCCTTACTATGTTTAAAGACTTAAACATGAAAAAAAGCCACTGCAGAAGATACTGTAGCCTTTTATCTAGAATTTCTATTTTTTTAAACAATCCCTGTCGGATGTTGTGTCTATCGTTTTCAGTACAGTTGAGTCAATGAACATATTTCACCTTGATTTATTTATATAAGGGATTTTTAAGACCGCACTTTTTCACCACCAATGCCTTTTACTCTGTAAATGTTTTTCTGGCTCAGGTATAAACATTTTTTAATGTGCCACAGTACATACCAGCCCTACCTCGAATCTGCTAAATATCTGAGACTAACAGTTTACAGTTTATTACATCAGGAATACAGGGACAGTGCTGAAAAATATTAAGTCTTTTTTTTTTTTTTTAATTGAACTTCAACAAAGGTTTAAAATGCAGTTTTAGTGGTGTAAATGATTTATAGGCTTAGCATGCTATTGGTGAAATACAGGGAATGTGGACAATAATTATTGCACACCTCTAAATAAATTTGACAATGAATTACTGAGAGATGTCTGTGTTTATTCTTTCATATAAATTGATGTGTATGTTCCTGGCTAAAAAACACATTTTCTGTTTTTTTTTTTTTTTCTCTTTGCCCAAAGCCATTTGTTTTTTGGACACGTACCATGATAATTCTGTGGATTTTTGTAAGGATACTTTAGTACACATTTAAAAATAAAGGTTTTCATTGGCATCAATGGTTCCATTGGGGCTCTTTTTTTTTCTATCACACAAAAGTTTATTTACACCCTTACGAAAATTAACCATGGTTTTACTACAAATAAAACCAAAAAACCATGGTTACTGTAGTTAAACCATGGTTACCACAAATTAACCATGGTTTTGCTATATTAACCATAGTTTAACCATGGTATTTGTAGTAAATCAATGGTTTTACAAATGGCAGTCAATACGCCAAAAAACCATGGGTTACTACAGTTTTACTATAATAAAACCATGGTTATTTTTCGTAAGGGCAGTGGAAAATGTTTCAGATTATTAAGATATTTTTCAGACAAACAAATATGAATGGTTGGGGAACCCAATATAATATCTCTTTGGAATCTTTATTTTTTTTAAGAGTGTAGTATGTTATCTTTGTGCTGAGATACCATGTTTTCATCACTGATTTATAGTACTTCCACCGTACTCCTACATGACATTTAAAAATGGTCTTGTTTGACCTGGTCACAATGTTCTCAACAGTAACAGTCAGTAATCGGTATAGGGCCCTTATTGTTTCATTATTTCCTGTTGTAATTGGAAGCATTCATATTCATTCTAAATCATCTCAGCGATGGGAACCACAGGTCTGTCATCTCTCAAACCACTAGAAAGAGGATCCATGTGTCAGACTGAGGGATGCAGTTAACCATTTCCACCAGACTCTAGTTCTCCTCTTGTTCTCTCCAACCAGAGCTCCGTTAAAGCATATGGGCTGCTGATGGGTGACTTGAATAAACTGTATGTTACAAAACCTAATAAAAAATTGTGTAAATATACAGTGCCCCCGAAAAGACACTTAATTTGTAATTTAATTTACATAAAAACAATGTAAAATGGCATCTGCAAATACATTTAGTGCATTTCAGATTCTCCTGTCTCATGACATTAGCTCAACATCTAAATCACAGCTTTTATGTTTAATAATTGGATAGTAAAATGATGAATTGTTAAAGGGGTCATGAAATGAGAAACCAAATTTGCCTTGATCTTTTGGAATATAAGAGGTCTTTGTACCATTAAAACGTCCTGCAAGTTTCATAGCTTAAGACGTCCTCCCCATTATAAACGAGCCATTTATTTAATCAAGCTCTAAATACAGCTCGTTCTGGATCCATGGTAAGAAGTGACGTCACGGTGCGAAGTGACGTTCCAACCATTTGCATATGACCGCCTCCAGCACAAGACAACTACGCTCATTTCGGATCGTTGTCGCGCTGCGCGCCTCACAAGTGTTCAGTCGACGGACAGCGAGTGGGTCTGTGTACAGGAAAATTACAATGCCACGCAGATGTGCTGTTCCTGGCTGTGGACAAACAACATCTTTGAATACGCTGCCGAAAGATCCTGACGTCAGGGAAAAATGGATGCAGTTTATTTGTATAAGAGAATCTTGAAAATATGTCGCCTTTCTAGTAGGCCTACATGTAATAGAAGATTAAAAATTTTGCCTTATCAATGCTGCATCTTCAAATATGGCCTGTGCATGCATTTTTGTCCGCAGTACACCCTATCATTTCATTGAAATTAGGTAAATAATGTTGAACTGTTAGCATATTAAACTATAGAATAATTATGCAACAATAAACCGTTTTCAAGTGTCTCGGGTTACAATTTTTTTATTAATTCAAAATAGTTTCACTTTCCATGTGGACACGGGCTGATCCAGTCTTCGTTGTGGTGATGGTTCATTTTCCTCTGATTCCTCATCTGATTCCGGCTCAAACATATAAGGTTTTATCATTGCAAGAGCCATTGCTTCGAATGCATCACTCGCTACTAAACAGTTACGCTCAATCCGCAAATGTTCCGTCAAATGTCGTTAGCCAATCATAACAGTGGGCGTTAACACTGAACTCTTAAAGGGGAAACAACCCAAAACAGACTGTTTGAATCAAAGGATGAGAAACAGGGTGGGAAAATGTCATAATTCACTACATTTTAAAAGTTTTTTTTTTTTTTAACTATAGTAATACTATAATTGCACCTAGGGGACCATAATAATAAAATAAAAAAACCCATGTCATGACCCCTTTAAACTCACTGTTGGTATCAATAACTTTTTATTATTTCGTTCACTGAACAGCCAGATGGATGAATAATGTTAAAGCAGTGTTATTCGAGGATTATTGATGTACTATCATTGATTTTTTTTTGTATTATCATTGATTTTATCATTGATTTAAAATCATTGATTTTATTTATCTTTTCCGTTTTAACTATATTTTTAATTAAAGTATTAGTAATTGTATTTAGCATTTTTTATAACAATAAAATCTGAAATAAATATATAAAAATGAATCTAAATGCAATACCTAAAAGTTTTAATATCAGTTAATTTTTATTTCAAGTAGTGAGAATTATTTATTTATTTATTTTGATGAATTTGGCAGTTTGACCCTTGTCTTTTGAGGTCTTTTTTTTTTTTTTTTTTTTTTTGATGGAACTCAAGTTTTATTAACTAATTTATCATAGACAAAAAGAAGGCAGAATATAAAAACATAAAATCCATTTTTATTTTCATGCCTTTTTTGCCTTTTGCATGTATAGCCAATTTTTGTGTGACATTACCTTGAAATCCATCAGTCAAAATCATCAAAACTTGGGGCATGTATACAAAATAATAAACAGAATAATTTCCTTTATTATATTGTTTATTCTGCTGGTTATTGTTCATTGTTACGCTACTACAGTACACATTCCTTTGCTTTTTAGGATTTATGTCAGTACTTCGTATAATCCACGATAGTAGCTTTGAACCTATCGACGCCATAGACATTAACAGCAGCCGGCCCGCGTCTGTGTTAGCTCAGCTGTTAGAAGACTACAGACTGGATCTCCAGCTGGACAATAACCAAAGGTTTCAGAACTCAGATTTCACGTTTGGACCTTTGCCAGCTATAAACCTTGTATGATCAGCTGCAGCTTTTCAGGAGCTAGATGCAGTAAACTGCTGTATACAAAGACTCCCCTTAGTTTTAAACTGATGGAATATGTATATGTTGAGGATAAAACAAATGTCATTATACCACGTGCTGGTTGTATATTTCATTAGATGCTAATAATTCAGTATGCAATATAACACAGCATGGTTACTGAGGCAATTAATTGTGGTCTCAACCTGACAGTCTTCGTCAGAGTCCAAGTAAAATACACCAGCTTTTATTATATGAGTGTGCACATGATTTTAAACTTATTTGCTTATTTATTTACCTATTTTTACTTCTTTTTACTGGCCATTTATTTAGTGTGGAAGCCTGCATCTACCTAAAATAAAAGCCATGTAAATTTTGCCTAAAATTATGCAATGTACATTTCTGTGTTCATTTGTCTGGTGTCAGTGCACGTAATGAATTAGAAGAGTCCCTCTTGAGCGTGTCTGTCTGGTTTATCATGATATTCATAAGTATTATTTCATGTAGATGCAGTTTTTTTTTGTAATGTCAATATATTCTAGCCTTTTTTTAAAAATAAATGCATTCAGTGCTGGAAGCTTCATAGTGGCATATTCATTTTGAAATTAGTAATAACGTCAACAGTCCATGAGCATTATAAAGATTCTTGAAAAGGCTTTGTCTAGCTTTTTACTTAAGCCTAGCTTGCTTTAATTGAAGAAGAAAATGGTTCTTGTTTGTGCAAGTTGCTTTCATGATGCTAGGATGTTGTGTGCGGTTGCCAGGGCTTTGTTATGTGGTTACTAAGTATTCTGTAAGTATTGTTATGTGGTTTGCTAGGGTGTTCTGAGTGGTTGCTATAGGTGGTAGTTTACTCCTTATGGCATTCTGATCTCTGTACTTGGTTCTTTTACACTAATAACGGGTCCTATTAATATTCAGATTATAGCCTGACCATATGAGTCCACTCCAGCGCACGATAATGCAGTTTATTATAAGCACACGCTGCAGTTGTGATTGTGTCACTTTAAATGTACAATGGCTTCTGATTGGATGTCAATGTTCTTCTCAATGGAGAAGTCATTTCAAACCAAGCTGATTATTTTGTTAGTCAACACAGCTATTTGGTGTGATGAACCTGAAAACGTTGCCAAATATGGAGGGAAAATCTACCTCACATACTACCCCTGTATTCCTATTTAATTGACTGGATATTCCCACTAAAAAAATCTTGAATAACGGTATGTGGTATCTTCACTTTACTGGATTTTGTTTGGTCCATCATCCATGTGGCAAATTTGCTTGTTGCATAGTGCTTGGTACGTTTTTGACTTGTAAAAAGCATTCACGTCCTCTCTTGAAATCCGTACTTAGGCTACAATAAACTATGACAGCTCTTGTCACCTCGTAATAGACAGTACAGTACACTATACTATAAATTATACCCTTTAAATATACTATAGACCTTATGCGTCAGAAAAACAAAGTGCTCAGCCATCTTTCGAATTTTGTCTTTGAACTTCTGTTTTTACTGTAGCTCTATTGAATTCCTGTTGAAGAGTAATTAGCTGGTGAACTTGAAGTGGATTTACTTATTGTAGAGTTAACGAATGTTATCATGTGCATAATGTCCAAAGCGTATGTCATAACAAATGTCAGTAGAGTGGGAAGATTTAAAAAAATCACAACTACGCTGTGGAAACAGAATCAGTGTTGGAGTCAAATACTCTCCTTTACATTCATATTTACACTTACATTTAGTAGACACTTCTATCCAAAGCACATTAGAAAACATGAACAAAGCAATTCATCAAACAGCCAACAATCCTAGTACATAATGACAGATTTATTATATATCAGACATAGAGAAATTAATCACTCCCTACAGACATTACAGACTGTCATGAGCACAATCAGTAGTCTAATGGTCGGTGTCTTACATTCACACAGGCCTCATAAAGGAGAGATATTTCCTTGAGGAAACTGTCATGACTTGTTATGGTCAGGTCTCAGTGAAGGGAACTACTTTAAGAAGTAACCTTTTTATTGTTTGGGTGAAACTCTAGTCATTGGCAAAGGTTATACTTAGGAATGACTCAGTGTACGGCCCCTGTTGAGAGCGACCTCTGTAGTTGTCACTGTCCTTATGGAGCTGGACTCCCATGGACTAGCATTCCGCCATCTCTGACGCAAAGGAAAGCCCACTGGGAAAAGCAATGGGGAGAGTGTGGAACCCCAGCTGTGGATCTCCGCAGTGCAGGGAACCCATCTAGACAAATCACATGACTTGGACGTAGCAGGACCTTCTGTGTTGTTGTTAGAAATGGAACAATTGGGGTGTGTGGCTTTCTCACCACCCACACAAAGCTCATTTGTAGTGCTACAGATGGCTTGCTGTGCAATGCATCATATTTTACACTTATTTAGCAACAAGCCAGCTCTCCTCAACCTCAAGTTAACCTGGCTGCTATTGAGGATTATTTCAAATCCAACAATAAACAAATGAGTCAGTGCAAGTGAGTAGACCAACTTCAGAGTGTTTTATGACAAATTTTATTGACTTAATGGGGTCATATGATGCAATAAAATTTTTTTCTTTCTCTTTGGAGTGTTACAAGCTCTTGGTGCGTAAAGAAGATCTGTAAAGTTGCAAAGACTGAAGTCTCAGTCACAAAGTCACTTTTATGGACTTTTAAATTAAATGTTTCCTCCTGGTGGAATGACCTCCCCTACTCAATCTGAGACGCTGAGTCCTAAGCCATCTTCAAGAATCGGATTAAAACCCATCTCTTCCATCTTTATTTGACCCTCTAACTTTAGCACTCAGTGTGCTATTTGATAGCAATCTTTCCTTAGAAAGCCGCGTTTCTAGCATTTGTAAAACTGCATTTTCCATCTCAAAAATAAATTTTAATTATGGCCTATGCTCTCAATGTAAAATGCAGAAATGTTAATTCATGCATTTATGACCTCAAGGTTAGATTATTGTAATGCTTTACTGGGTGGTTGTTCTGCAAGGTTGGTAAACAAACTCCAGTGCATTTCATCGTAAACATTATGTTGATCCTGAATAAAATATCTGAATTATTTTTTTTTAGCGTATATAAACCTTTACAGACAGGCTATGTGACCATATCTCTCTGCCAGGCGATCTAAAAATTCACCAGACAGCCGTTGCAGGATTCTTCGCTAGATGGCGCTGTGTAATCGCTGCACTTTGGCTGTTTTGTTGCTCCATAAGATTTTTGAACCTGATTGACGCTTTACAAAGAAGAGTCAAATAAACTATATATACTGAATGAAAAGGCATTCTTAATAATAATTATAATAATAATAGAAAAAAATAATAATTTTAATTCAAACGTCTTCTTTCATTGTCAATTAAGATTTTAAAAGCACACATAGGCTATGTGTTTACTCATTAAAATGATTGGTTGATATGTTGCCTGCAGGTTATATCAAAACCTAGGAATACACAAAACCTAGGAAATCAAATGAGAAATGAATGAATGGTGCATTTGTCCTGCTGAGTCACAAAGAATTTCCATCATCTCATCATTTGTGTGATATATAGCCTATTCATTGTTACAAGTATTAAATGATGTCACATGAAAACTGAAAAACTGAACTGACGAGAACTGAAAGCTTGGCTTTGTTTCGTTTGTCAAAAATCTGCAGAGGAAGTGTTATAACTCTGAATGCTGACCTATGCTGTCATTCAGTTTGCTCCAAAAAAAGAATTCTGGTGCCTCTGCACCCCAAACAAAAACACAATAATGATTATAGAGGAAATCTGTCATTCAAACACCAGGTCATTCACTGGCCAGTCTCTGTTGTCTGATAACCACATTTATGGTTAACTATAACTGCGCAAGAAAATAATTAAATACAAAAATAATGTATAATTTATTATGTAATGCAGACCCAGTTGATCAAAGGTCATTGTCTGGATGTATTTTGTAATGCTTCCACATTGCCTCTTAATGAACTAAGAACAAACAGGGAATGTTGAATCAAGACAAAAGTATTGTATAGGATATGATTACCCTTAAAGAAAAGCTAAAAAACATTGTATTTTTGTGTCTCCCATTCACAAATGTGCAGCTTTGCGCACTGGAGTATTTTGGTCAACGTGGGGAGATCCCCTGTTAAGTAAACAAGGATAATCACATGTAGTGTTTACTTTCGGGTTGATGCTGATGCACATAAGAGTAAAATACATATTGCAGTTTACACAGTTTGACCTCCTTCATTTCAGATGCCCCTTTTATTAAAGTGAAAGCTAACCTAGAATGTAACAGTTCTTAGTGTCAACAAATCAGTGTATTATTTCAATAATATTTTGTATATGTGTTGCCATTGCAAGTTAAACTCCCCCTAATGATACCAGTGTATATGTAAAATACACTCGGTATCACTCTTTTTTCAATTAAATAGTTTTAAATGTTTGAGTAATGGATTTATGTAATGAATATCTTTGTCTAGACAAGATAAAATACTGTATATGAAAGTCCAACTCTCTAACCATTAGGCCACGATTGTCCAATGGTGATGATAATTTTATATTTGTGTCATATATGTCCCATGACAGTTTCAGTATCATAAAAAGCAGTTCTATTTTTGAGGCCACTACATCTGCACACATTTTCTGTTTATGTGTTGCCCTCCTGTGGAAACCTCAAAGCTTTGTTTCAAGTTAAATATGCAGAACAGACTTATCAACAAGACTGGTTCATTCAGCCTTTTATATCTCTATCCTCAGTTTCCTTAGTAATCCAGAGGATGTTTTGCAATTAATTCCAGTGTTAGATTTCACACTTGAGTTCTTTATAGACATAGGGTTGGCCGAGGTGGTTTTGTTTATGCTGGGGAAGCAAAGGCTTGATAAAACCTCTGAAGTATTTGTATGTTGGTGCTGCATGCAGGTAGTCACTATTCGCTTTGAAGCCCTCAAAGTTTGTTTTGACTAGGTGTCTCTTGTTCCATGTTTTGCCAACATGACTGTATCCCCTTTGTTGGCGTTACTTTAATTAAAGCCAGATGAAATCCTCCGCTTTCATTCTGTACAAAGGTCTGGGTCTTTAAAGCTATAAAGATCAGGGAGCTTTGGGTTGTTGTTGTTTTTTTTTTTTTGTTATTTTCCCAAATAACGGTTACACTAAAAAAAATTAGGAATATGTTTTACAAGAAAATACTATTTTAGTCTTTATACTTAAAATTTTCATATTTAAATTGATAGTTCATGCAAAAAATGTAATTCTGTCATCATGTGGTCAATCTCAAGTTGTTCCAAATCTGTTTGACTTTCTTTCTTCTGTTGAACATGAATATATTTTTGAAGAATGTAGGTAACCAAACAGCTCTTGGTCCACACTGACTTCAATAGTATGGAAAACAAAACTATGAGATTCGATGGGGACCAGAAACTGTTTGATTACCTACAGTCTTCAAAATACGTTTGCGCTCTACAGAAGAAATAAACTCTTACCGGTTTAGAACAACTTGAGGGTGAGTAAATGATGGCAGATTTTTCATTTTTGCATGAACTGTTCCATTTTAATTTGTTATTTGTTATTTCTTTGTAATTATTAAAGAAATTAACTAGCAGTTTCTCAGTGAAAATAGTTTTTACACCATTTTCAGTGTGGTACTTTGTGGAAGAAATCTTTGGCTGTAAGGAATCATGACAGTTTTTATCTTAGAAGAACTTTTTAAGTTTCCATAAAACACTTTTTAAATCAGTTTAAACTCCCTGAAATCAATGTGACATTGTGAAGAACATATTATGTTACATTTTTGACTCTCTAACAAAACATATCCAATAAATTCTTGAAAAATGGGTCCAAACGAAAGGCACTGCTTAGGTCCAATGAAGAACCTGTATATTCCCAGACAGTTCTAGTTCCCTTGGGAAAGGTGGGAATCTGGAGGTTTCATGGAGTTTCAGGGCTTCCCTTCAGTGCTAGAAGATGCGGAATAGAAAGTGACTGGCAGGTTCCCTCCTCCCCCCTCGACATGCTGGCAAGCCAGCCCCATGATTACAGGGTAAGAGTCGGAGTCATTTCCCCTCTGCTAAAGCCCCAGCATACTCCTCTAAACATGGTGGAAGTGCAAGGGGGTTAGGACGTTGTTCGCAGCTGTTTGAAGTGCCTTGTCTTTATTGGCAAACATCTGGAGTATCCCAAACAGACAACTTACAACTGGCCCTACAAAAAGGGCACAAGGCACAAACACATCTAAATACAACTCTCAGACAGACTGCCTCAGGCATCAGAGTCCCTGTACTCTCCTTCTGCAGCAACATGCAAAAATAAACCGCATGTGCTGATATTTACATGTGCAGAAAAATGCACTGATACGGATTATACATTATTTATTTTTATAATTATACAGTTAAAATGGAAAGCTAACCGTTTATATTTTATTTAGTACTGTGAGTTCTCTTTTGAAAAGCTTCTGTTTATGTATGTGTGATAGCAGGTGTGTGTTGGTATAACAGTGATTGTGGAGTCTACGGATTCGCTGTCAGTGGAGGTCGGAGCAGATGCATTCATGTGGTTGCTTGTGGCTCCGACCAGGTGTGAGAATTTGAATTCATCTGATTTGCTTCATGACTTATTTGCTTCTCACAGACCATACTCCAGCTGCTTGTTTCACTGTAGCCATTCTATGTTAGTTCATGGATTTGGTAGAACAGAAATGTTTTGCAGTGAAGCATATGTTTCATCATTTATCTATCTATATATGAGGGGCGTCCAAACTCAGTCCTGGAGGGCTGGTGTCCTGAAGGGTTTAGCTCCATCTTGCCTTAACGCACTTGCCTGGAAGTTTTTAGTATGCAAATATGATCTTTAATCTTGTTCAGGTGTGTTTAATTGGTGTTGAAGCTAAATTATGTTGGACAGTGGCCCTCCAAGAGCAGGATTTAAAATGTATTTCTTTCTTTATTTTTTTGGAAGTAAATTAATACTTTTATTAAAGACCTAATATGACAAAAGATTTCTTTGAATGCTGCTTATACTTTTATTCAACAAAGATGCATTAAACTAAACAAAAGTGACTGTAAAGGAATTCTAATGCTGCAAAGAATTTATTTTTCAAATAAATGCTATTCGTTTGAACGTTATATTCATCAAAAAATCACTGAAAAAAAAAAAAAAAGATGTGTCACGGCTTGCACAAAAATATGAAGAAGCTGTTTTCAACATTGATGTAAGAAATGTTTCTTGAGCACCAGATCATTGTGTTAAAATGAGTTCTGAATTATCTTGTCGGGTAACGGCTGCTGAAAATTCAAGAATAAATTGCATTATTAAAATAGAAAACCGTTATTTTAAATAGTAATGATATTTCACAAAATTACACTTTTTACTAAATATTTAATCATAAGCTAAAATCATATATTCACATACACTGAACATAAGGAACTTTCAAAAACCTTTAAAAAAATCTTACAGGGCTCAAACATTTGAATGGGAGTGTATTCGTCTGTGATTGATTGTATTGTTAGACATGTATTGCCTGAGGTCATGTAATGTGTTATTTGTAACATAAGTGGTTTTGACCTGCCCTTGAAGAGCTCTACATATGTCACAGCCTCTCTGTTCCCACAGAAGGACGGGCCATACGCATGACCACAGACAATGCCAAGCAGCCAAAGTGACTCGTTCCACCTTCCTCCTCTGCTTCCTTCTCCTCCCTTCAGCTTGAAGCCACCACCTGGCTGCCAGAGCATCAGCAAGTGAATTACTCTCAATATACTTTCTGTTAGCGAACACATTGCTGTGAGCTGTCTTGTGAAGTCTTTGTGCTCTTGAGTTCTTGATAGGCCTGTTATGATATGAAGACAGTACTGGGCCAAACAACTGAATAGAGAAGACTTGAGAGGTGGATGGATGTTTATTTGGTTGACAGACAATTAAACAGTTAGGCGGTGAAGAGAAACTATTTTTAGGAGGGCCTTTACAACCCTCATACATGGCAGACTAAGTTTATTGGAGCAAAAAGTTGTCATTCTTCTGGGCAATGATAGGGCTCCATTTAGCCCCAGCTCATGGCCAGGAAAACATGTGTATTAAGTGACCACACCTGTCTCACTTCGCCTGTCCTGCTTTAAAGTGATAGGTTTATTTGAATATACTGAGTGCTGAGTGTGTATTGTAAAATAGGGATCAATGACATGGCGTCTAATTTATTCAAAAGCACATTACAGATTACAGTGACTTCAATTAATCTCCTCTATATGATCATGATTTTAGTTTCTGAATTAAAAGTCATTTTGATATTTTTGGAGGAACATAAATTGAAAACGATTACCTGTTCTTGTATCATAATTACAAACATAAATAAATAAATAAATTGATTGAAGGAGTAAGATTTTTTCCACTAAATCAGTCAAGCAGTGCAACCAACACACAAGAAAAAATAAATAAATAAATTTAAATAAATAAAAAAATTTGCATGATAAAATATATAATAGTCTGACATTTTATAACAAGGCAGGGTTAGTTCAGGTATAAAATGTCATGTGATGCCATGTCCCAAAAACATAATGGTATTATAAATTACTATTTATTTTATTTTATTTTATTTTATTCTTTAAATAATAACTAATATGTATACACATGTTTTCGGGGTGCAAGGAAAGTATATTATTATTATTATTATTATTTATGTATTTTTCATAATAATTTTTTTTTCATTTAAACCTGTCTTGAATATGTCATAAATTATTTTATAAACTATAAGAAACTAATCTGAATTCCTCCCTGAATTTAGGATGTTTTTATCTTTTTTCTCTCTCTCACTTTTCCCCCCTTATCTGTGGAATATGAATGTAAGTATCTTGTGCTCAAAATAAATAAATAAATAAAAAGTACATCCAGGTTTTCAGATAAAAGACAATTGAGTTGATGTTGGGGTAAGTGTGCATTGTCCTTTGTCATTCATGTCTCCTTTTGTTATCCTACACTTACGTGCCAGTACAACATGGAAATGCATAACTCTCTTTGCATAAAATGTCAGTTTGTGGATTGTACTAAAAAAAGACAATAGCACTGGCAGTTGATCTATAAAGAAAAAGCCAATCATGGTGTCACAAAGGCCAGTCCGACATATCTGCTCATTAGTCAGCACACAGAAAAAGGAAGGGCCTATATTGCTTTAAAAGGGGTCCCCTTTCATGGGATCACATGCCGGGAAGGGCTGCAGTGGAGTCCTCCTCTGAACCTTTGGAAACGTTCACAGAAGTTGAAAGAGAGGTTTCCACTCCCATGGCTTTGTGGATGGCAAAACCACCCAATCTGTAAACTGGACCTTGTAAAGAGTGTCTTGGCAGTGCTGTCCTTGTAGAAATATCAGGCACAGCACTCCAGGCGGGCCCGCATAGTCTAGTGACACAAGTCTGTGAGCATATTTTTAGCTTCACCAGGGAAAGGCCCCTTTCTATAGTTATGCTGGGAGATATTCTAGTTTTACGTGTTTTGTGCCATCACAGCTGTCAGTTTCATTGAACATTCATGTGCTTTTGTAGGAAGAATTAAAACATGCAGAACAGTATGATTTACACATTTATTAACTTCCATTTAAGTTAGGGGTATCATCATGTGCACAGCACATACATCACAATATTTAACAAGACCTGTATAAAACTACAGTCAATACACCACATATATCCCTGTTCATAAACACAGTAAAAAAAAACTTCCTATAGACGATCATGTTCAGTTTTCACTAATCTCAGGCTACTAGATCATGCCGGTTGATATTGCATTTTTTTTTTTTTTTTGGTTAAACAAATCAAGACCAATGCTTTGTGCTTTGGCCATTCGGTCTATTGTAAACAACATCCACACTGATGCAAATCATGTCAATTTGGAAAGAGGTTTGGCACAGCTGTGTTAAAGAGAAACACGGGACAAGCCCTCCCTCCTCCAGCATTAGCTCAGGTAGCTCAGAGTCATCAAGTGAAACTAATTGGTCTGTACATCCAGGCAGGGAAAAATTGGACATATAACAATTGAAATATCACAGCTTTGAGATTACAAAAAAAAAAAAAAAAACTGTGCGAATGTGTTCATGCTTTTGAGGTCAGTCGGTGAGTTTAGCCTCAAAAGTATCCTTTAATTTTTAAACACATTCTTAAGAGCTTCTTGAAGCCCAAACGACTATCCATTCATTTTCAATTTAGGTACATTTTTAGTTTCTTGCAATGAAGTGTACCTGCGGGCCTATAACCATTGTGAAGACAATAAGGAATGCTTTTTCAAAGATAATATCTCTCAAATAAATGTTTTTGAAGGTTCAAGAATGAAAGCTTGTTTATCCCTGTATGAATGTATCATATCTTAATTTAACTAACATCGTATACCAGGTTTAAAGCAGCTTCTCAGTTTTGCATCATATTACATTTACAAAATATATAAAGAAAAATATAGGGTTACTGGTTGAGCATATAGTATAGACTAACAGCTGTCTGTAAATATTTCCAACATGATTATCCTTTCTAAAAGTATATCACAGGGTAAAGATAGCTCAAACGTGACAAGGCGCAACTAGGACGCAATAGCCGGCAGAACTTCACAGAGTAGCAGTAGCCTCAGAAAACTCAGAAAAGCAACTTAAAACGAAACATTCTATGTCAGCTGATTTTCAAAGTAGCAAACTGTCAGTTCGAAACTGCATGAGGTAGAAAACGACAAAAAAAGTGCCTCCTCGTAACTCACTGTGGAAGTTGTTTTTACATCAACTCTTCATTGATTTGCACACACAACACTGTCATTTCTTTGTTTCTGTGTTACCACCATGGAAAAACACTGTTCTTTAACATAAGTGATTTCCCCGGACACCCAGCAAAAAGACTGACTTGACCTGTCTTTGTACAGTATGTCTCTTTAAAGGGGCTCAGGGCACAGTATCTGCATTGCAATGCCTTAGATTTTTTTCAATTCATGTCCATATGTTAAAGAAGCTACTTCTCTCTTTCCAGAGCCTTAGAGATGCGACAAAGATTGATTGCAGATAAGCTCAAAGTTCAACCCCCCAGCAGAGCTAAAAACAGATTTGAAGGGGTAGAACTTCAGTGCGCTAGAGTAAGCCGATACTGCTTCAGTTAGATCCGAGCTCCACACAAAGGAGCTCAGACATTGGACAATATTGCTCCAGTGCTAATACTGTGAGGGTTGATACACCTTAACAATTGGAGGCTTGACCTAAGACTCACATATTCTTTCCAACGAAGGCCAAATGGAGCTTAGTCAGCATGGACGCCATATTGAATTTTTCGAGATTGGAAACGGAGTCTTCGACTGATAGGGTGGATCGTTCAGCAGACTCAAAACTGAAATATGTCTTTCCACAAACTTTCCCAATGACAGCATTTGTTGTGAAAGTTTGAAACTTTGTTTTCATTCGTGAGAAAATAAAAATGGCGTCTACACCGACTACCTCTCCAAAGCCATTGCTTTAGAACAAACAAACAGTGCAAAAAAAATAAAAAATAAAATTTACAATGTAGGAATTTCACTTGTATATGAACATGTGGTAGCAGCAAAGAGGATAAATTAACAAAAAGCAAATAAATTATTTGTTGTCTTCGAAAGAGGACGTTGTGATGAATATAAAACCAACAGATAAATAGTCTAATATATACATACATAACACATAAACTAAACTTCACGTGTAATTTTTGTAGAAAGTGCATCGCAGTTCCTCCGACTTGCGCTTCGCCAAACGAGCTCAGATTCTAGGCAAGAAATGTGTCACCGTCATGGACGTCGATACTCGATTTCCTTTTTTTGTTTTTCCAGTCTTACTCAGTCCGATGTACATCCCGGGATGTGCCAGCGATTCGTACGCATTGTAATTATTTGCAAGAAGCTCTTCTCTGAACTTGCATTCATCTGTGAACTGCACCTACAATGAAAATGATATAGCAATTGTTATTTTCATTGACATTTCAATAGACCGTCCCATACATGGAGAGGAATTTTACAGTATAACTGTTTGTCATATTTTATCATCTACATCAAGGGGAGAGCTTTGGACTTTCTTCTGAATTGTTTTGCCAGGGGCAACCAAGTTAATAAATCCATGGCCCTGGCTGGGTTAAAATGACCTATACCATCAAAATAAGCGATGGTCATAGAAAAGTTTAGGTGTTTGGGGGGTTTAGACCAGTGTGTGACGAAATCTGAGAAGGTAGCAGTGTGGTGTTTGGGTGGTCTTTTTGGCCAGTTCATCTTCACTCTGGGAAGGACAGTAGGTGCATGTGTTGGCTGGCAATGCTAAGAATGGAATGCGTAGTCCGAATGATCTACTGCGCAACCGTTCCAGGGTTCGTCCGTCCCACTATGAAAACACCAGTAAGCACTGGAGGCACGCCACAACTGAGTTCAACAATGAATGTAGCGTTATCAGAGACAGGGAGAGAGGCCGGTGGTGAGGGGATACACCTCAAGTACAGGGTAATATGTCATCGAGCTCCAATAAGGACATCCACGGGCGGAAACCCGTTGTAAATCATTTCATACTCACAGATCCGAAAAGTTTCCCTTTGCTGTTCATGGCCACGAATAGCCCGCTCCGGACGCCAAACAGTGTCACAACTCCCCTCTCCACCGGAGATATCTCAAGAAGACCTGAATCACACAACAAAGACAAATAAATGACCTTGTTTGGCTTATATCTTTAGCCCTGTCAGGCAACTCCCAACGATGACTGCCTTTCTAAAAATTACACGTGTTTACGTCTACGTTGCCAGTGCATCCTTTTTGAAGGAAATGACACTTTCCGCCTCTTCAAATTCTCGGTAAAACCACTCAGATCTATCTTTAAATTACTTCTGCTTTATTTTAAACGAAGTTTTTTCCCAATGAATCACCATACATGTCTTATTTAATTGAAGCTTTAATTGATGTAAAAAAAAATAAAAATAAAGTCCACTTTATATGTGTCTAAAGAAAACTTAATATTCGTAGCAATGCTTCTCATTTAATGATTCACATTTTTGTTTAGCCTCTAATGAATGTTGACAAACATAACCAGAACTTATTGAGTTTGTTTTAGGGACACATAAAGTGCGTAAACACAGATGCTTAGAACGCCTGTTATATATCGCGTTTGCCTTGAACAGATATTGGTTTGAAATTCTTAAAGTTATAGTACAACATTTTTTTAGCCTACTGTCATGAGAAAACCTTTCTTAATTCAACAAATGAATTAATTCATTCATTAATAAATCCATTATTCTGTAGTTCTTTAGAAAACCCTTTGTACTGGTGTGAAATTAAATAGACAAAAAAAAAATGAAAAATGAACTTTTTAATCTCTAGAACCATACAGCACTCAAGAACACATACTGTACAGCCAAATTGGTGCTTCATATAAGAACTTCTGAACCTTTATTTCTTAAAAGAAGGAAGTGTTAATCAACCGTAAAGGATGAGTTTATCTCGATCCTAACTTTAGGCTTGGGATTTTGGCCCGGTTCCTGTCCTGCTCTGGTTACAGAGACCTGTTGTGTGCGTAACGCAGGATGCCAGATGGTGGTGCGCTACCACACCTGACTTGATTCGGGACATTTAAATGAAAGCACTACAACAAGCTTTGTTGCCGTTATAAAGCATGACATTACGTTGGTTTCGTGTAACTCAAAGTCTTATTATTACATATTTCTATTTGTTTGTTTGTTTTCTGTTTTTTTTTCACTGAATAACAGCCACTGCGCGTTAAGTGTGTTCACAAACGATCTTTTACCTTTCTTAATTATGCAGGCTAATTATGTTTCATAATTACAATTTTAATTTGAGTGACAAATCAACAGCAGATGCAGCATGCATAAAGCCAAATAACAGATTCAACTTACTGTAACTGTTTTCGTTGTGCACGCCAGTAATTCTACCGTCCGGTAATACTTGGAGATGAAACCCGATGCCAACATTGCAGTAGAGACGTCGCAGTCTTTTAATGCCCGTGAGATAATCACTGTCCCGGATGATATCTCTTTTTTCCCCGGGGATTCGGGCTAGAGAACGCGAGTAGAGGGTCTCCCAGCGTCGATCCACGGGTCCGTTCTGCCCACCGGGCAGCGGAGCGCAGCGCACTGAGCTTGTCATAAGTCCTAAGACAACTATTGGTAATAGGGCTGAATGGACACTCATGCTTCTGATCGGTATGAGCGTCTGAAAGAGTTGAAGAGACCAAACTGCCGTCTTTTTCTATAATTGTGTCGGCAGCCAAAAAGACGCATAAAACAGCTTACTCACGGACAGAGCTACGGTCAAAACTAGTGTGCGGCATGAAGTCGCGCTCAATGGGTTTCGTCTCAAAAGACACTACACTTCAGACTGGTGTTCAAGCTGTTTTGTTTTCACACAAAAGTTGGAAAATGTTGACCGTCCGTTCTAGCCCCGCTCAGCCATGCTACATTTCCCTCGCCGATGATATTTATATCTGCAGCGAAATTACATCACACACCACCTAGTGCATGACGGAGCAGCCTTCTGCGCCACTCCGAGCACACCGATTCCTTATAATGTGCGCACGTCCATGCCGTGGGCAGTGAGACTACAGCGCGCGTGTGTGCTCGCGTGCGAGTGAGAGAGGCGAACGTCATAACCGATCCCTTACAATAAAACCACATTCGTTAACTTTGACAGTGCACTGCCATTGTCCATGGTAATAATGTCTTTATCAGTCTCAAAACTGTGCCCGAATCACTGTCAAGTCATCTTGTTATTGGTCATCTTGCGCGTTATGGCTTTGACACCCCTATAATAAATCATGTATAAATGAAAATTTCTCATTTTTAACTCCCTTCAATAATATGTGAGTGCGTTATAAAGTGACAAATAATGGTACTTCTTTTGCAGATATATCCAGCGATACTGATACGTTAAGGTCTATTTGGGGGCAGGTGGGAAATTCGAAAGTTACTGAAAATGCGTTAAATTAAGTTTAATGTGGGCTATGCACTTGGCAAAACCCTTCAACAATTCGCTTTATATTTAGTTGTTCTGTCTTTGTGTAGGCTTCCTTTATAATCGGATAGAAATAAGATAATTTATGTAGCTATGGGGGTATATATCGGAAAACACAACGTTGACAGACTGCAGTGTCAGGCAGGAGACTATTCTATAACTGAACAATGACAGGAATAAACACACACAAAAAAACAAAGTCGAATTCGAATTTGCAAATACTAATTTAAGAAAGTTTCGTGAATCTTTTTCGCGAAAGAACAATACTGTGTAAAAAAAATAGGCAATGGTATTCATAATGGGATATAAATTGTTAAATGACTCAGACTTTGATGTGTAATCATAATTTATGAAATCTGTAAAGGAGCTTTTGCACATCCCTCTGACAGCGTAAAATCTGCTAGATAATTCAGCCTGACAATTCTGTAGCTGACCTCTTACGAGTGTCTAGGTTGTGTATGTTGTGCGTCAGAGCATTGCGGGGGAGAACACGTAAACCGCTGGACGCATCACACTGTGAGTCAAGCTTTCTCCGCGGCCCCGGGTAATGCGCGCTCCCTGCTGCTCGTGTAGAGGATGCGACGTAAAACGGAAAGACCATGGGGTTGGTGAACTTATCAACATAAAAGTAAAACACCTAGGTCTACTTGAAACCTCAGAAGATTGTAATTTGCGTTACTATTGATAGAGGATAGTACGCGAAAAAAGAAAAAGTTGCCTATTTGGACACTTTTACCACACTTGGTAAAAGTGAATGTCTTCGCGTCACATGATAAAATAGAAAACTTTTAGTTCCAAAGAAAACACAACCCCACATTTTTTAGACAAAACACAAATGATTTCACATTTAAAATAATCAAACAATACATTTAATGTTCAAAATTAAGACAGGGGTTTGTTAAGACACCCGTGTGAACTTGCATGAACTTTAAGCATTCTCAAAAAAGAAAAAAAAAACCTTTGCATAAGTTGGTTTAAAGTATCACATTTTGACTTTGATGCACATTTATTTCTTCATAACATGGACAATACTCCGAACAAACTATAATGAAAGAAAATATAATTTTCATAATTTTCAAAAATAGGTGGCTAAATTAATAATAATAATAATAATAATAATAATAATAATAATAATAATAATAATAATAATAATAATAATAATAATAATAATAAAGTTGCGTCCACCCCGATGTCTTTTTATTTGAGGCAGTGGTTAAATGTCCAAAACTTAATTACTTAAATAAGGGTAGGCCTGTATATTGATTTTAAACGTATATAGGCATACTTTCTTTAAGACTGGTTTGTTTATACAATCCATTATCCAAACGAATCCCATGACGACGTTTCCTCCAGACAGAACACTCTCATCTCTTAACTTCAAAAAGGAGAGTTAAATACCTTCTAGACACTGAGCCTGTTACCCTAATTGCTCAATTGCTTTACCTGTAGCTAGGCTATCTCACCCATCCAGGCTAAATGTTGCTTGCTGATGGCGGACCTCTGCACACAGTAATGGGTCGTTTGTCAGGCTGTTCATTTGATCTAAGAATGTGTGGCTGGTTTTATATGTTGGCGGCACAGACGCTGATCCATTTGGATTCCCTAATCGAAAGGGCCTGTGATGCTTTATATCCACTGCTGAATTATCATGACAAAAATGCAAACTTTCTATACCAGAAGTTATATTTAGACCCACACACCATGATTGTTATAATTTAGTCTGGAGCTAACCGATAAATGAAACCTTTATATACATGAAAGTCATTGTGTTGCATTTTAAACCGAGTGTTTGTTTTCTATGCTTTTGGAAGACAAAAAATGCCGGTGATATAAGGAACAAGCAACTAAAACACAGCTGTCAACTTTCTGAAACCAAGCAGCAAAATGAAGTGAATTTAATAATAACAGGGCGCTCGGCCGCTCTCCATGGTGCTGCAGTTGCGCTCAATCAACTCAGTCCCGCCTCTCAAAACTGTATGGAAATTAGACGAATTATGTTCAGTCAAACGCTTGGGGATAAAACAATGAGATCGGTTTAGGATATTTATTGTTAATTAATAGTGGCGTGCATATGTAAGGACAGACCAACGCAGTTTCACGACCAATGTATGCTGTTTGTAACAGGTGAGGCGAATTAGATGCCATGCTCGAGGATTTGGATAAATCAGGGACGATTCCTTTAACTGTGAGTTCTCATAGTAGCTAATACAGTGATATTATCATAATGTGTTGGATTTACCGAGCAAGTGTTTAAAAGGTCTGTACCTCCTCTAAAATATCTCTACAAGTTCTTTAATTCCAGTGCACCCCAAAAATCTCATTTATGGGCATGTCAAACACATAGGTGAAAGCGTGACCTTAAAATAGTGGATTTGTTGAAAACACAACTGTCAAACCTATGATAAGGTTCTGTGATTTCACAACAAAACTGGACAGAAGTCAGTGCTTCCCTCTATAGTACACTTTTGGAAATACAGTGAGAGAAGAATTTCCAAAAGCTAACTAGCTTTTTAACCAAAAGCTAACCCCCCCCCAGACAATTAGGTCTACTCTAAAGTTTACACATCGATGTATTAATAAAGACAGAAATGTTTCATGTGTGTGAGAGGAATTTATATCCAATGCTTTTATAAAGCCTGTGCTTATAACTCAACAATTACTTTGCTCAGAGCATTTTTTTTTTGTATCATATGTAATCTATTTTAATGGGATTCGCAGTAATAACCCAGAAAAGTAGCTTAGTCTAAAATATGAAGCATTTCACATCTCAACAACCATTAGATTATGTGTCATTTTATCTGATAATAGCATTAATAAATGTAGCACACCACTTAAAATAGTCAAACTGGAAGCAATATGGTGTGATGTTAGTGCAGAGGTCAACAACTCTATAATGTCCACAAAGATGGCCAGTAGGAGGCCTGTCTGAACGAACAAAAACCCCTCCGGCTCTGCTGGGTCAATACTTGAGGAATTTCTGAAGATACCAATTAGATGGGCACGAGGAGCAGCCCTTTGAGGCCCTCGGCCTGAATCGAAGTGAATTTAATTGGAGCGGTTTTCACTATAGTGCACGGCTGAGAAAGTAGCTACTCGTTGGGTAATTTAATTATCAATCGATTTTAAAACATCGGAATTATGTTGGAAATAATAAGTTAGGCTATTTGTTTGTTGACTGTACACATTCTGTTCTCACTCGAAATGTATTACAGTCCGATCTTATGGCCTCATGTTTTTGGCAGCAGGGTTAATGAGTGCTTATGCCCTCGACATGGCGGCAGACGCATCATTGTTGAAGGCAGGTCATCAGAAGTCGCTCGATCGAGACGCTGAACCTTGGGTCTCTGTTTACTTGGTATGTGCCACTGAACTAATAGGGGCGTCGTGTGCCTGAATAGGTAGAACTAGGACCAAAGAGCACGAACAACTTTGCACACAGGTTAAACGAATTGTTTTGGACAGAATGAGTTTTTATTTTTATTGTCAGTGGTTTTAAATATTTTTGTCACCTTTATATTTGTCACAGATTATAGAGTAACAGTTGACGTCGCGGAAAGCTTTGATCTCGCCTCTTATGTATTTATGCATATGAATATAGGTATGTGAAAAATAAGCTTTCGGGAAAGCAAGACAAATGTTTATTCAAACAGTTCCATTTATCTAGATTCAAGCATTCCTGTTAAGTTATATTAGAGTTTTGCATTCATAACAAACTATAGAACGCGTTACGCTTTTTAAGACTTTTTTTTTTCATCGGGGATTCCCTTGTTTCTCAGATCACAGGCTCTCGTCGTTTAGAAAAAGGAAGGAGAATATCTCAAGCGGCACGGCTTCCCATGCAGGTTCCCCCAGAGATATGCCATTGTGACCGCCAGGAAGCTCTCCAACCTGCGAAGTATAGAATAACATGTCTTTTTTTTCCTCCTATATAGATTTCAAAAGCACAGATCTGTGTTCTTGCAAGTAGCCGCTCTTCGTGCGAAACAAATGCTGTTACAGCAAGTAGGCTATGTATTAAAACAATAAAAATAATCGTATTTTATATGAGTATATTTTACAAAGTACTTGCGTTTTGCTTTATTCCTATCGATTTTTTTACATTTTTCTAGATAATGTCACTGAGGCAGTTAAGGAGAAAGGGGGGATGGTCCCAAGAGGGAGTCCCTTTTTCTGGACCGCCGAGAGACTTCTATAGGCCTATCGATGCGATCACTATCACAGTTGCGATGAATATGTCTGCATCCATTGTCATTCATTTAACTGTCAGTTTTAATAAAGGTCCATATAATTTGTATTATGTATTCTAGAAACAGGCAATATAATAAGGTGGGAACGAAATCGAATATCATTGATCATTCACCTTATAGTATTTTGTCCAAAATGCTAGGATTCGCAAAAAATAAAAATAATGATAAAATAAAATAATATATATTTTCATATAATTTATTGGTGACATTCCTCAAGATGTTTAGCTTTCAGTGTCAAACAATGCCATGTTAATGCATTACTCAGATTACAGTGTTGAATAGCCTACAGCACAACTATGCTTCAAAGCTGATGTATTAAGAAATATGAAACTGGAGAGTCTGCTCCTATGGGATTGTTCAACTGTTCAAAGATAGCAGTGTTATTCTAACAATGACTATTAATCTTTCAAATTAAAATTAAATTAACTATTAATCTCTTCTGAAGAAAATCTTTGATATTTGGAAGTGTAGACATTATGTCATCAATAACTTAAAAACCTATAAGCAAAATAAATACGTATTTCATTAGTAATATACAAAGTACTCCTGATTGCAGTTTAAGAACAGTAGCCTATCACATGTAAGTTAAAAAGCGTATGTTTTATGTGTATGGATCTTTGTTTACTTCTTTATATTTCAATAAGGAAAAAGTGCTTGTCTGTACACCACCTATAAAGCCATAGTCCAATACATAACACATCATTGTGGCATTGTCAAGCACTTGAACATCCTAATTTACCATTACAAACATTTACTCTGTTATCTTGCTCACATAAAAAAAAGTAAAAGACTGTACAGCTATGTACAATAATTACACATCTTTAGCAGAAAAGACTTCAAAAAGTATGGACATGAAAAAACGCAAAAGACAAAACTTTCAGTAGTATTAATTTGGTCGCATGAACCTATTTGGACTGTCACTGTTTTTCAGATGCTGGGCTTTAAACGTCAAAGGAAAAGGATGTTTCCCTTCATTCTCAACCCTTCTTGACACATAATTCCCCCAAAGTTTTATATATATATGTATGTATGCATGTATATATTGAAAATCATCCTCTCCCAAGAAAATTGTTCCATGTGACTCCTTTGATCTGTTGGACTCTCAGTGGCTTTAGATCTTTTCTCCATCTGTGTCAAGAGAGTGTTAAATGTCAGCCCTTGTGCTTTGGCTCTTGGAGCCCCTGTGGCGTCGTCTTCTGCGTTCTGCCCGACCCACAGGGGCTCTGTGAGAGCCGGCCTGGTGCCGCTGGCTCTCTCTGAGCTTGCGCACCATCTCATGGTCCTTGTTGCCCAGAACACGGGGCAAGAAGAGGGATGCTTTGTCCGTGCTCCTTGTCTTAAAACCCCTCCTGGGCCGGCCCTTCCCATTGATGGACACGTACCACTGCCTCTTAGAACTGGCACGCCGCTTGCCGCCCCCTGCCCCTGTTGGGGGAGGCTGGGTGGTAGCATGGTGCCGTGACGCGTAGGTGTTGTAGCCTAGCTCATGAATGCGCTCCAGAAACTCACACTCATGGTTGAAGACTTCCTGAAATGGTTAAAAAAAATAATTATTATTTATTTTTTTAATTTTTTTTAATTTTGACATTCATGACTGGACCTGGAACAAGGTGGTTCAATGCACCCACAAAAACTTTAGATTTTTATGTCCTCTCCATTTTGTAGAAAAGTCAAAATTTAATCTGGTCCAATATCTCCACAAATGAAGTATCTGCATCTCAAACACTTACTAACCTGGCAGAAGTAAGAACCTCCTATGTGGTTATCACTCAGTAATCAAACTCTCAGTAATCTAGTAGCATGTGAGCATGCTCGTTCCTCATGAAAAACACCCCCATGTGGTGATAGCCTCAAATAGCCCCTCTTGTTATCTGATCCTACAGCTAGCGAAGTTCAGCTACTTGATTTTCCGACGTGACATAACACTTACTGAAGCATACAGACGTCCTTTCTCATTCATAGCCAGGTATCTTCCCGAAAACAGGCCCTTGATCGCCACGACACCCACATCCACAGCTGTGATCTCGAGTATACCTAGAAAAAGAGTGGAGCACTAGTTAGTGCGGATTTTAGAAATGGGGAAAAAATCATTTACGGCAGCTTTTCAAACACCATAAACATTTGTAGGATTCAATCAAAGGTAAATCGAGTTCGTGAGTTTTCACAAATCTGTCAAATTTTAGCTAGAGTGAAAGTGTAATTTTATTCACTTCTATATGAACTGTATTCGATTAGTTGTGTTAATAATTCATGAAAAATACAAATTACTGTTAGAAGTGTTTTATAGGCATAATATAATTAAGTCTATTTAATAAAACATCAATTAATGTTTTTTTTTTTCTATAAATAACAATTATTGATTTATGTCTTTAACTTATCAATAAAAATATCCTATCATTAAGCACTTGCTTTAACCCTACAATCTAACACACGTTTAATATTGAATAATTAAGCATGGGAATGTATGTTTTTCCATAAGTTTAATGTATCCTAAATATTATGGCATATGCTGTTTTAAATTGTATTTTATTGTTACTCAAGTTTTTCGTTGATTGAGTCACAATATACACACGCTGTCAGGTTAGATAATACTACAAACACTAAACGCCTCTTAAAGAGGATGTTTATTCATCCCTTTTTTTCCACTGATTAATGGCTCTCTTCATTCCTCTGTTTCGAATAATCATCCTTTTACGTTGGATAAACACATCCGTTGTCTAAGTCATTATGTTAAACTGTCTGTCGAATCCTGTTTTCATATGGTAATTGTCCAATGGCATACGGATTTGACTAACTGGAAAACTAAGACAGATAAACGAATGCTGTAATTTAAAGAACGATCATTTAAGATTGTAATACAGGCTATGCAATATGCCACTCTCTGACAATTGTCCTTACGATGTAAATTATACAAGAAAGGTCATTTGGAATGTCTCGTTACAAAATAAAGCAGTAGGCTACAGTTTTCTGTTCCAGCTGGTTGATTTATTTTAAAATCCTAATTTTTAACTTTTAGTTACAAGCTGTGCAGTCCGCATCGTTTAATCTTCATTATACATTGGTAAGAATACTGGTTTAAAATGTACTATATTCGTCAAGTGAATTATTGTTCGATGTTAATTGTTTAATACGCAAGGCGTCTTCCGAATATTGTCAGCGCACAATGTTTCCCGATGTACATTTGCACAATTACGCAAGTCTCGTGAGCTCTGATCTTACCGCACAGAAATTGTCATTCACAACTATGAAACCCGAGAACGGTGTACTCACTGAAAGGATTGTTTTCATCAAGAGATCCGTCTATTTTTCCGTTCGGGTGAATTTGCAAATGATATTTTGTGGCGCAGTAAAGTTTTCTGCGTCTTGGAGCTCCTCCGAGGTGCTCGTAAACCCCGCCGCGTCCACCAGCATCTCGCCTCTGCCTTGGGTCACACGTCTGGCCCCTGACACAGGGCGCCCTTGGGGTCCTGGTCAGCCCCGGAGCCAGAAATTCCTGTAAACTCGGATCCAAGGAGCTCAGTAAAAGCAAGAGCAGAATTATAACCATTGTGGCATGGCGGGATATGGGCAAAATCTCGCTGAAATGGAAAGAACTGGCACGCGGGGTCCCATCAAAGAAGTATCATTTGTAAGTGATCCAGTCGAATGAAAATTAAAATAAAAACTTGCTGTATCCCTCTGTCCTCTCTTTAATATGTCGCGGTCATCTGTTAAAGCCGGCTTGGTGGCCACAACATGGGTTCGTCTCGTTGGTGCTCATGGGTTCCAGTCTGCTCTCCAAGCAGACTGTATCTGACCGAGGAGGAGAAAACAGCCAGTCGGTTTCACAGGGAGCCTATCGTGAGATTTCGCTTATCGACAGTGTGCACAGAAATAAAAGAGCCCTCCTGCAACAATAGCCCGAACCCCGACCAATTGATACAAAGGAAAAGGGGAGGCAAGGTATCAGTCTTGTGTGAACCATGAGGTTGCAGCGTGGATAAAATTACACAGCACTACAAACGGTGGCTTACAGAGGAAAACCGCATCACAAAGAGAGAGCCATCCCAGGGCAGAGTTTGCTTCTTTTGAAACATCCGAAAAATTATATTTAAACATGAACACTTGCCTCGGGGAGAGCCGCTATTGATTCTCTTTTCACGCCTGTTGGCACATTTAAACAGTGATGTTAACATTCATAGACATATGCACGTGGCTTTCAATGATAGCCATTTATGTATGGAATGTTTCTGACTCATAAAACAGTGACAAAAAAAGTCTAGACAATAGGCTAGATAAATCAGTTAGTCACTTGCAATGGAAAAAGTTTTGCTAATGCGTTTATTAGATAAATATATTTTTACGCAATTCAATTGCGAATTAGGTGCACAGTAATTAACAGCGATTTTATTATTTTAAATATGACCCCAATCATGATTCAGGCACGTCCAACCCCCTTTTAAATCTATAACAGCTTTAATGCGTTATTACATTGATGCGGAGTGCTTTCTGTATACAGCCCATTAAGTACATTTCAAAAATTCATTCAAAACATTTTATAGGCTATAAAGCACAGGTTTTGAGAGTATAGTTAGGATGATGCACGAGAAAATAAATAAATAAATAAACAATCAAGTTTGTTTTCCCAGTCATTGCAATCTGTAAAAATCATTCGGCTACATTTTGAGAAGAATAAATCCAAAAGCCGTTTCCAGAAGATTCTATCTATTTTTTGGGAGGGAAAAAAAGATATTTCGTTCCCTCTCAACTCATTTCACGCTACTTTTTCTTTATCAATCCAACAGGCCATGGAAACAGAAACAGCGGTATACCTGACATGCATCTTCTCTCAGGAACCAGGCTGCAAGTGCGACTCAAAGCCCCACAGTCACTTACACTCAAGCTCCTGGTGTGTGCTCGAGTGGGTGGAAGAGTAACACGCAAATGAATTCTGCCTAAATTGCTTCCATCTTGGTCGCATTATGGTTACCATTCTTGTAATTAGCACTTGCCACCATCATCTACAAATCTCACTGCCCTTTGGCGTAACACCAGCGCATGCTAGAAAACCTCGTGGGAAGGCACCCTTCATTCATATTCTCTTTACATCACTTGGCTTCCCTGACTGTTTGACACACAGTTTTGAAACAGGTAGCTGCACTTATTAGTATATATATACGAGTCTACTGATGTAGCTACATCATGAGCCGCTCTGGGGATCATCTCTGAGAGAGACGCTCTTGATGTGGTTTGATCCTGACAGAGGGTTGCTTTTCTGATGTGGTCGGCTGTTTCTTTCTGGACGTATTTTAATTACGGCCCACAACCGCCCACAAAGCCCAGCAGTAATAATCAGTATGAGAGGGGGTGGAGTTCACTCAGGATGTCGCCGATTATTTTGAAGCTGAACGGTTAAATCGTACCATGTCAAAGTCGTTTTCTTTATCATGCCCTCATTTATCTCTTTAACTTCTTCGCGAAGCTGGGGAATGTTGCGAAATTGGATGAGCTGTAGAAGTTTAACCAGTTTGATCAGTAGGGGTGTAATTAATATCATGATAGTTTATCATTGGATTTCTGCGTAAATTAATAGATGTTAAATGACATAACTGGTATCATCAGAATAAGTAATTTATCTCGTTCAATTTGATATATAATAATATATAGTATGCACACATTTATCATCTACATGTTCAAAAAGCCTAATAATATCTGGCTGAGATTAATACAATTTAAGAAAAATATGAGTTCATGTTTTTTTTTTTTTTTTTTTTTTTTTTTTACATCTTTCTGTATTTGTTGAATTAAAATATATTCCATATGTACACCATTTTGAATTCAGATGTTTTAAATTAAATAAGGATGTGTCATAACAATTATTAGCCTACCATTAACATATAAAATGTCTTTTTTTATTATTATTGCTATTACAGCTCACCCTGGAAGTGTAACCGGTACTCTTTGTACTCTACATCAACTTATGGCAAAAGTTACATTTATGGCAGAAATGTGTAGCAGATAATATAATATTACATAAACATTTGAGATACAAAGCACACAACTACAAAAGTCACTGCTAAATGAAATGTGTTTTGTGAAATGTGTCTACTGTATTTTTATATGTGGATATGCACATGCTTTCTGGTAGTTACAGATCATGTAGTAATATGTTGTGATATTAAACCTTTTTATTTGCAAAAATATACTTAGCAGTGTCGATCTTGTCACTCAGCTGTTAAAATTGTAAAAGGACAAAGCAGAGTTCAAATAGATGAAGCAAGTATTTACTATTAAATACTACCCTTAATACTATTAATTAACCCATAATATTTTTTTATTCATTACATGTATATAAAATGCAAATACTTAAAGTCATATTAACAATGGCATATTGTACATTGATCTAAACTGTAAAAATGTGTTTGGTTCTGGTTGATTCTGTGATGTAAATCAATAATTTGAATTGAATAAACGTAGTGTGCATGTTACCACATACGACTAAAGACTGTTACAGTGAATAAAGTTTCCAAGCAAAACAAAATTGGCTTTAGCTTGATGCCATAGAAGAAGGCTTTATGTTCCAAACAATGTTCTGAACTTTTCATTTTTATTTTTTTCTTAAAATCATGTACTGGTGCTTTAAAGAACATATCAAGAACAATTTGTTTAATTTTAATTTAATCTATAAAAAAATATCTGTTTGGATTTTTTTTTTATTTTTTTTTTACAAGATTCCCCCAACACCCTTTGCAGAAAAGGAGGTACCTCAATCCAGACCAAATCAAGGTGATCTCTGAACCTTTTCTGCAGTACTTTTTCTTATAGCACCTGTTTTTTTTTTTTTTTTGCACTAGTGATCTGAGGGCCTGACTAGAGCCAGACGGGAATGCCTCTCGTCCCCTGACAAATCACTGTTGAGCCCCTTTTGTCCGGGTTTACTTTGATCTCACCTGCTTGTCAGGGGCTCAAAAAGAACTCCCGTACAGTCCCAACACACTGCAAACAAATTGGCAACCACTTTATTCGTATACCTCATTCTGCTCACTGATGTGATTTTGTCTTATTCTTTTGCCAGAGAGCAATCTTTAGCAAAACCCCACATCCCATCCTCGTCCATCAGGTTACAGCAGAACAATGGAAGGGGAGATTTACGGAATGATTTTATAAATGCTGGCCGTAGCGGCTCAGTGCACCTTTTTCTTCATAGCCTGCAAGATGTCAGAAGTGTTGGATTTATGTGGTCAAGACAAGCCCAATTTATCTGTCAGGGTTGAACATGCCAAAGGACACTTTTATTTGCTTTGAACTGATTTTAATGCATCACCCTTAATACTGATTCCAGTTCCCAAGAGACAGATCATCTAGCTCATGACACACACTTTTCCATAAATCTCAGTGACGGCTCAAAGTGATTTGCCAGCAGCAATTCTCTCTCTCACTCTCTCTCTCTCCCTCTCTCTCTCTCTCTCTCTCTCTCTCTCTCTCCTGCATTGCCTCTCTTCTTTTTTTTTTAATTTCACTCTCACACTCTCTTTTCCTCTCCCACACTACGTCTTGAAACCAGATAGGTCTTCCTTATACCTCTGCAGCCCTTTGATTCTTAGCTGCAGGTCACAAATACCTTTTGGGAGGACAGTGGATTTCTCTGCACCTTCCAACAGTAAAATGATTGTGGTGGCCTGTAACTGTATAAGGCATCAATGGTTGTCACACTGAGTGCTCAGCGGAGAGTGTGCTGAGTGATGAAAACAATCAACACATTTTACATTCACCACAAATTTGCAAAATGATTTGTGTTTGTATGTGACAAAACCGATCGATTTCGTCTGCTGTTATTGTCCTTATATTGAATTACAATCTCCAGTACAGTGCCAGTACTGTCCCTTCCAGCTCTTTCTGTTCCACTCTCCAGTGGAGCAGGAAAACAATGTCATGCCACCACTGAACAGCTCACTGCTCAGGCCGACAGTGACGAAGCAGCTGTCAATGACTCATTTGAAACTCAATGTCACCTAATTTCCCTTAAATATAAGGCCATTGACAGAGGGGATGGGGTCCCCAGCAGGGGCCAGTGCATGTGAAAGGGCCATGTTGATTGTGTAAAAGATGGATGGCAGAGGAGTATTTGCTGCAAACTGCATTGTTCCCATTTCTCCTTTTCAAAACTTCATGGCAACATTTATATGGACCCTCTCTGAGCTTTTACTTTCAAACACCTTTTGTTCTTCTCTAAACCTACTTAAATATACTTTCGCGCACACACACAGTATCAACTGTTATTATAATATATAGTTCAACCAAACATGAAAATTCAGTCAAGATTTACTCAAACCTGTTCCAAACCTGTATTACTTTCTTTATTCTGTGGAAAACCAAAGAAGGTAGGAATAGGTGTTTCATTTTTTTTTTTTTGCAAATATTTATTAAACACTAAGTCTCTTCCTTAGTTCATAAGATGTAAATACATATATGCAATTTGTAAAAAGTAAAACATAGGTTAACAGTGGTCTTATTATTTAATCAGTTGAGGTGTTTACATAAAGATTAATCTATCTGATCACTAATGGATTATTTGGGTGCATGTAAACATAGCTATTGAAAGTCATTGGACCTCAATCTTGTTTGGACCCCAACATTCTTCAAAATATCATGCTTTGTGTTCCATTGAAGAGGGAAAGTCATACAGGTTTGGAAAGACATGGAATAATTTTCACATTTATTTATCATAGAATTTTCATATTTATTTGCTTCATCATTTTATTCAGGATTGGTTTGTATTTAACTACAAATGCATTAAAACAGATTATATATTTATCAGAAGCTGTAATGAAAAAAACTTATATGGTGGGATAGAAATAGATATGTTCTTCAATCCCTAGATTTACGATTCTGCCTCTGCTAACATAAGTGAGAAGTCTCACAGGGTGATGACGGAGGCCACAGTGACCCAAAGAATGCCACGTGCAGCCACCACACGCCTGTCACCCCTAGGATCAACCCAGTCCCGTTAGATTTTCTAGTGAGTAACAGCCACTAAGCATAGTTACTGTACTTAATCTTATTTATTGTGTTATTCCAGCTTAATCAGAAAGCTTAAGCGTGCTACCAGTGCAAAATTGGAGTACTGACAGAATCCTGTCTAGAAAGCACTTAACACCATGGTATTGTTTGCTGATGTCTTTCAGTGGTCTAAAAGGCATCAAGACCCCTTAATGTTTATGCTTCTTGTTAGTTGTGGTTTAACATACACAACACTTCACAGAGCACTTTTGACATGCCTGACATTAACATTCAGTGACACACTGACATGGTAAGATGTTGTTATGGAATCAGAGAGCCTCTCCTCAACAAAATCTGATCACAAGTGGTCACAAGAGAGGCATTTAAGATGCTTGTTAATAACAGGTGTAAATGGCAATTTGTCTCGGCTGACCACTTGTAATTTGATCACCCAAAACAGATGTTTTCTGCTTTCCCCACAATTATAACACTGAGATGTATTATTATAATATTATATAATATTATAATACTATTTAATATAATATATAATAATATATTATTATTATACAATATGAAAAGATATATGTATATACACTGTTATACAGTTTTATTTATTTTATGTATTTATTTATTTTTATTTTATTAATTTTTTTAAATGATTTTGGACAAATTTATAAGTTTGTAATTCAAGAAGTGTATTCATTTAACGAGGATTTATTTTCTGAAAATATTTTCAGTTAAATTTATTTGAATAATTATTATTTATCCAAAATGAGTGTCAAATCAATACAATGCTTACTTGAAGAGTAACATATTTTATTCTGTTATATTCTACATTTTTAAAAGAAAGGTGCTTGTACAATGTAAAGCTGAATATGCCTACAGTGTGTAAAAATGTCAAAGGCCAAATACTTTGGTTCACTCAGAAGACAGAGTGAATCTAGGCCACTGTAACATTTTGTCAAGGGTTAAATTCAGATGAAAGTGTTTGTTGGTGATTGAGGTGATAAGAATGATTGACTGGTGGATGAATTTTGCACATCTGTTTCCAGGATCTGTCCACACATGAGTGACAAATCACATTTTTACACAACCTCTAAACCTCAACAAGATATGGGACTGTTCACTCTTCTTCCATCCAGTGTGGCATCATGAAACACTGCAGTGCAAACCAGGCTGAATGTGGCTCTCAGTAATGACCATGAAACTGGATATACTTCTTTAAGTTCAGCAGATGTGGGGGTGCTCCCGTTGCCTCTTTTCCAATATATACATATTTGCAAAAAAAAAGAAATGTATATATACGGTATATATTTACCTGTGAGCAGTTGTAGAATGTTGTATATATAACTCACAGTAAGCTATGTTAGTTAAAAGCCACCTTGTTGTCTGATCATATAGTGTCATGAGGGTCTTGACTGAGTCTGACAGGTCTGTGCCAGGGGTGTCTGCTGTGAAGGAGGGAAGGACGTAGAGACACAAGAGATTGACAAATAACAGTCTTTGATAATCCAAATATGGATAACACTGGGCAGGCAGTAACACACACAGAGCACATAGTAAAGACGACACCGGACAAAGGCACGAAGGAACTGACTTAACGAAGGGTTATAATTGAGACACACCTGAATCAAATCATACAATCACACAAGGGAGAAACTTGGTCAAGAGCAACACATGGTGAGTAAAACACACACAGACAGTCCAGGGGCATGACAGTTCACCCCCTCTCCAGACGGTGCATCCTTGCACTGCAGGAACAATAAAGGGAGGGACAGAGGGGAACGCAGGAAGAGGTATGGGTGGATGACGGACAACCAGGATGAGGACAGCAAACAGAGTCAAGGGCAGACCAGATGGAGGGAGGAGCCAGGAGGAGCCGGGAGGGACTGCCACAGGAATGAAGGCGGCCAACGGTGGAGCCAACGGAGAAGACATGTTGTAGGAGCCCGAGGCGGAGAAGAAGAACTGATGAACCAGGGCGATGAGGAGGATCTGGAAGGCCGCAATGGAGCCGGAGTGACAGAGGACCCAGGAGGAGTCAAAGGGAAGGAGGGGCCTGACAGAGCCAGAGGGATCGAGGGACAAGGCAAAGCCGGAGGACTGTAGTCCTGAGGCAGTAGATGGTCAACAACTGACCAAGGCAGAGCCGAAAGGAACGAGGAAGCCCAGCGGATCTAGGAGCCATGGTGGAGCTGCTGGGTTGACGGGCCGAGGCAGAGACTGAGACTCAAAGGTGGAGGCGGAGGCAAGGGATACTCCAGCCATGTCGAAGATGGAGACTGGCAGACCTGTGGTTCTTGCAACAGAGAGATGGTTGGCTGAGGGTGGGCAGAGGGGCTCTCAGATGACAGTGGTGGAGGAGGCAGGAGGCTGGGCATTTCTGAGCCTCTGGGCTCTCTGTGCTTGTGTTCACTATCCACACATAGGGAGGTAGGAAGGGCTTTCTTCAGTGCTCTCGTGCTCCACTGTGGAATCCTTCATGGTGGGCTTCGTTCCCGGCACTCACTCCTGGTCAGACATCATATGAGGCTCTGGCTCCAGGGTGATCCTCAGCTCTGTCGTTCTTTATAGCGATGGCTCAGTTGGTCATGGTGGACTTTGGCTCTCCTTCTGCGGTGGGCTCAGGCTTTGGTTCCACTCAGCTGGGTGATGGTGGGCTCTCTGGGGTGGTGGACGGCGCTCTGGACACTGTGTTTTGGCTGGCATTGTAGTATGCGCAGAGTACGTCGTCTGGGTAGCTGTTGTGATGAGAGATATCCAGGAACAAACTATTATGGTCCTCGAAAGATCTCTCCCCCTGCTTCAGCAGGAGGAGGAGCTATTCAGGACAAAGGAAGGCATATAAGGGATCCATGGGGGAAAACCAGAAAACAAAACACTGAACAAAATGCGGAAACAAAACTGTGAAGAAACACGCAACTACACCTTTTTTGTTGTTGTCGTTCTGGTGTTCTGTCAGGGGTGTCTGCTGTGCAGGATCGAAGGACACAGAGATGCAGGAGATTCTGGAAAAACAGTCTTTAATCATCCAAACAGGGGTAACACAGGGCAGGCAGGAACACATACAGAGCACATGGTATAGATGACACCAGACAAAGGAACAGAAACACTTTAAATATAAGACCTAATGAAGGGTAATAAACGAGACACACCTGAACAAAATCATACTATCACACAAGGGAGAAACTGGGTCACAGTGAGCACACAGGGAGGAAAAAACACCCAGACAGTCCGGGGCATAACAGTCTGAGTACAGTGGAGCAATGACTTGTTACCTTGCACTGGCCCATTCCTTTGCCTTTTCCGGTCACAGTGATCCAACTCCAGCGTGTGACACTGGTAAATAGTTTATTAAATTAGCTAATGACAGCTAAACCAATGGAACTGGTTGATCACCTCCCAAAAATGGGCTGCAGGTCCACTATTTTTGGACTATGCACCATGCTGTCCTTGGAAACCACTTTGCAAGATACAAGAAATTTCAACCCAGACTACATTAAATATGGTAATAGTTTTGGTGGTTTTTGTTTCCAGCTTGTAAAATCTGTTGACATAAACGAACACATATTGTATTTGAAATTTGGTCTATATACTAAAAATAAAGGTTCCGAAAGGTTTTTTTTTTTTTCACAGTGATGCAAAAGAAGAACCATTCTGGGTTCCCCAAAGAACTTCTCACTGAACAGTGTAAAGAACACTTTATGTCATCTAAAGAAATGTTTTCCACTATAATGATCCTTTTTTTTTTTGTGATGGAAAAGTTACATGGATGATAAAGGTCGTTCAAGGAACCAATAAACAACCTTTATTTTAAAGAGTCCAGAGTTGTTGGTTTCTTCCGAGACATTCACTGTATGCTCAGTTTTAAGACACAGTAAGACTCTGAAATTGTTGTTGCTTCCGCTATTATTAAAGTCCTGAGTCTGAGTACAGTACTACAAAGAGATTATGTTCTGCATACATTTATGCATTTAAAAAAAAAAAACTAGACCCTGTGAAGCATTAATCACTTGTTGCAATGCTAAATACACTCTATGCAGCAGACACATAGCGAAAGGCAATAGCAGGGCAGAGGTTTTGTCTCCGTTGAGACCTGAATGCTGGTTTTTGAAGAGGGGGATTAGGATGAACTTTGAATTCACTTTTTAAAAAAGACTTGACCTACTCTTGTAGGAGACATAGCCACTTATCAAAACTTTAAGAATGGCTAATGCTGCTGCAATAACTCGCTAATTTACTGGCAAAATAGTATCCTGTGCTTAATTACAGAAAATAAGTTACTGTAAAACGTGATAGTGGCCTACTAGTGAATAAACTATTCTTGTAACATTCAGGTAGGAGACCATGAACTCGGACAGGGACAAACTATGCTGTACCCCTTACCCCTCCTGGCCAATCACCGTTATGCTCTTGGACACAGCACTTAACCTCTGGATGCTCCAGGGCATGGTTATTTCAGAAAAAGTGTCTGCTGAAATTGTTTTTCTTTTCTTTTTTTTTTTTTTTTTACTGACACAGTTCCAGTAATCTTGAGTGGAACAATAAGGGTTGAGAAAAATAATGTATCTGGCAAACTTTTGAATGCACTGCCTAATGATAAATTGGCAAAATGAGATTGCAAAAATGTATCTAAATGTGCGAACCTTTAGCAATGCCAACAGATATCATATTGCAAGTTCATAGTAAAAGTAACTTGTTACCTTATTCTAAGTAGATTAAAAATTCTACAACTCTGTGCAAAAATAGACATGTTAGAGCTGACTAAATAAGCAAACACAGCCGGTAAACTCAGTCGGTGTCACCTCGCTATGGCCTAAATGGTGCTGAGGGCATGGGAGCTGGCTGTGGTGGACATGCAGTCAAGCTGTTTTTTTGGGCAGTGTATAATGACACAATTGTTTGTCAGTCTGGCTAAGAACAGGTGTTATGGAGCTGGAGACTGTAAAGCTATAGAGGCCAGTGGCCTTGCTCTCTGGTTTCATAGTGGGGGGCTTAAAATCCTCTGATACCTTTGACATGCTGGGTTGCAACCCTAGAGTATGTGTTTGTGTGTGCTAACTTAAAATCCACCTCTTTTGAATTAGACTGCAAAAGCCAGTTCTTATAAAATCTACTTTTATGTGTGCAGTTAAATAATCTGGAAATCAGGTTTAAATACAATCAAATGTGAAGCATTATAAAGGGCCAGAAACACCACATGAAGAGTTAAACCGATCAGCTTTTACAATTGCTTTGGAAATGGTTTTGAACTATGTGCAGTGTTAGCCACAGGAATGCTAATGTTTTCCATCACCAGATCTCATTATTTGTCACCAAATACTATGTAACTCCCCCATATGCCTAGTGGGGAGGTATCTGAATGTTTGAGTAATTAAATGTGACAGTGCAGTCATGGCAGAGTTTGACACGAGAGAGAGACGTAGAGCCGGACATGTTGGAGGAGGAGTTACTTATTGCTCTTTTCCGCTTTGCGTGACATTAAGACTGAGAGGAGGCAGGGAACCATTGTCGACATCAGCAAAGGTGAAGGGTTAAGTGTTGTTGGTTCACCCCAAAAATAGAGTCTGGGACGCAGCCTTTGTATGGTATGAGACTGGTTCTTACTTTCAGCACAATGATAATGATTTCTTTCTTTGCCACAACCACAACAACTTGTTAGCCTCGTAGCTTATCCTGCTAGCCCTACACAAATGTGTGCTTTCATATATTCTTTTGGGTATTGCTTTTGGGTACATCTTTAAGTATGTTCTTTATACAAACAGTTTCAGTTTTCCTCAACCTAAGACATCAAAAGAATATTCGGAGCCATATTTGTTGAAACGTTTTCACATGTTTTGTCCTCTGTGAGAGAAAAACCCTTGTTTTCCACATGACATTTCAAGTTAAAATGGTATTAGTGTAAAGTGCCCCAAAGAAAAACCTGATGCCATTTTTACTGTATTTAATATTCCTATACATCAACAATGGGTCTGTCTGGGAATCAAAATCACACTTTTGCTTTTGGAAAATTAAATAATATATAAACTAAAACCATATTTCCCTCCTATGACTCAACCCCTACTCACCAAAACAGACACAGACAGAAATGAGTTGAGTTGCTGGGTTGGATGATGTTGGGTGGTGGGGTTAGCTAATGAAAAGCAGAGCTCTTATTCAATGAGCCATATGCTACTAGTTTTTCAAACTCCCAGTGAGGAAGTGTGATGCTGTAATGCTTAGCATACCCCAATAAAGTCCAGGACATCCTGTTTGAAGACTCTATTCCCATATCAAACTGAGCTTGGAGCGGTGTCTACACCTCCATGAAGGGGTGCTTGCCGGCAGGCAGAAGCCTTCATCCATGTTTTTTCTTGTGTTGATTAGTATCTCTGGGAACTGGTGGCATTTAGCTAGTAACTATTATAATGAGGTTACAGTGAGATCAGTAGGAGCAACAGAAAATCCAGACATGCCCCTCGAAGTTATGTACTACATATGCTGTTAGAAAAAAAAAATGGTAACCTTGCTAAATAGTGCAGCATAGCAGGATGCAGCATATGTTTTGGATGCTAGTGTGCTAGTATTCCTCCCTGGCTTCGTAAATACCTCACCCAGCAAGACTACTTCAATAAACCAGAAACATGCTGGTCAACCAACTATGTGTGCGCTCCACAAATAAAGTGATTTGGACCAATATGGCGTTCTTCATTGATAATGTTTTATAAAAATTTGTGTGGGCTGTATGCCATGGTCAAAGTTTTTTTTAAATTTATGGCAGGACATTTCTCGCAACAAGATAATGGCAGGATCACCTTGCTATTGTTTAAAAAAAACATTTTGATTTCATAAGCCATGTTTATCATAATTACTATTTTCAGAGTTATGGTTAGAAATTTGAACAAACTCCAATGCAAAGTATTTAACTTTGGCATGGCATAACAAACAAGACTTACACTGAATGAAACACCTAGCAATGGGCTCTTTTGACTTGGGCTAGTAAATAACCACCCAGAAAAACTTAGCTACACCACTGCAACCACCCAAAATACTTTTATATCTTTATAAAGACATTTGGATGGGCAGTTACTCTACTGCTTGTTATAGGTTGACCAGAGTTTGTTAACTTTGCACAACTGTTGCAAAATCCAGTTGCACCTCCTGAGATAATAAAGTCATCTGCACTTAGTAGGGAATGTAATTTGATATCCTGAATTAAATCAAACCTGTTCCTTCTGGTACAATTGTAATACAGCACACCTGAGGAGCACATTTCAAAGAAAAGACAGTCATCACTGGAGAGGCAACCCATATCAAGAGTGTATCAGGACTCATTACCTAAAAGTACGGCAGAGTCTGTATTGGTGTAGCTTGTTGTCTCGTGGTCCTATGGTAAACTGAGCAGAATGTCCAAATGATTGTCAATCAGAGGTCAGTAGCAGGGAGCAGCCAGACAGGTGGGTCCGCCCCTCAGAAACCGAATAGGACTCATGGGACAGGCCTTTACTTTTGGGCCAGCTCTGCTCCAGAGGGCCAGGGCCATTAGCTGCCTTAATATTCTGCATTACCTTTCCAGCCATTTGTTGCCCCTTTTGTTGTGATACCTACTTAAAATATCAAAGCCTGTGAGAGCCTCAATGAGACATTTGAAAACTGAGAAATGCGGGTTTTATGTCAGCGCTGTGTCCCCTCCCTCTGTCCCTTCTCTTTACACAGCTCCATGCAGGTAGTGCTGGATGAAAAAGGAATCAAAAGGGGAAAGAGAAAAAAAAAGTTTGGGTGGGACATCAATGGCTGACATGGTTGAAACAGAACAAAAACTGAAAGCTATGCAGGGCAGAACAGAATGAGACACTGAAAGAATCAAAGCAACTGAATGGGAGAAATGAGAATTTTAAAACTCGGAACCAAAATGTAAAACATTCTTGGGTGTTCAGGATGGAACAGTTCCCACTGTGCCAAAATTGGTTGGAGTTGGTTGACCAGTTGAGGAAAGTGAGTGAGTTTAGCAACCAGTAAGGGGTTTAAATGGCTGGTAATTGCCTGTCGGTTCATTAAAATGCCAGCCTGACTCCAGTTTCAAATTGTGATTGTTAAATGCATTTCTCTCCCCAAAAGGCAAGAAGCATCCCAATTTAATCTGCTTCTGTTATTGCATTCTAACCTATGACCATCATAATATTATAAACTGGAGCTCACATGGTCCAGAAAACTCAACAGGTCCAACACATCAGCATTTGAAGGTGTGTTGTCTAAAAGTCCTTTCTAGTGGTGGCATGCCGAAATGTGTTGTACATCTGGTCTCACGTCATTTAGTGACAAAGGAGGTGAGTGGTTTCCATAGTATTGCATTCCTTATGCGAGTTATGAACTTTTGTGAACCGCGGGAGTTTGTCCTATAATCGCTTATTTGTCCTATATCTGATCTGCCGCTAGCATTCATTTTTTTTAGTATTTGACCCACTTTCAGTACCGGAAGAATTACCGGAAGGAAAAACTTTTGAATACCATTTTACCTGGAATGATCTGGAAGATGCATAAATGCTTTTTCAGCCTTTGAAATGGGGCTCAATATTTTGTATGTTATGTAAAGTGTCTGACCTGTGTCTCTGCATTTGAGTCTGAAGCAGTTAATCAGCCTCTCGTTGTTTGATGATGTCTCTCTCCATTGTGCATCTGTTGACTGTTGAATGAGCTGTGCTTGATGTGGCCGTAGCACGCGTTCCTTATGTCTACAGTACAGAACACATCATAATGCACCAGCAAGTGCAAGGCTATGACTTATATCTTTGATTTTCAACACTGACATCTAAGAATGTCTCCAACAAAAACATTTTTTGTCACTGCTTTGAGTGAGGCTGCTGTGGCTTTGTGGCTTTCAATGGACAGATCTATGTGTGTATGTGTCTCTGTGTATCAAAGTGAATAGGACCCTTTGTTAGCTGTAGCAAGTGAAGGGACAGAGCAGAGGGAGCAAGGACATAGGAGGCTAAATATACCTCTTGGTATGGTACGGCGGGTAGCTGAACCTTAACCCCGTGCCCAAATTGTTACCTCTATTGTAATTCCATTTGCATGCTGCAGCTTATAGCCTAATAAATGACTAAAAGCAAGGAATGCAAAGCATGTATAGTTTTTTTTGTATTTATAAAAAATTTATAAATATATAAAAAAGTGACATTCCTAAATGTAGATATACTCAGATTAAAGCCTATACATACCTAAATAAATTTGAATCATTTAGCATCTTCATCTGTTTGTCTATATTCTTGAAAAAAATAAATAAATATATATATATATATATATATATATATATATACATAATAATTAATAATTGTATTAATTATTTATGGTATGGTATCTTGTCTTCAGTGGCGCATATATATATATTATTATAATTTTTTTTACATCATTACTTTTATAATTAACATTTATGAAATCTCACAAATGTGTCAACAATACCTGGTTTTAGTGAATCAAGGCTTAAATTTTAGTCAGTTCCTGTATTTTACTATTTTAGCTGGACATTAAATATAGTGCACAGCCACTGCAGTCTGTGTAAATTAATATGCTGCAGGGATTGATATTTGCTGAAATGCACATGTATATGATGACTGAAGCACCAACATATTCACAAACAGGTATGAAATCCATTGTATCACATAAGCATTTTAAAAAGAACAAATTTACCAACAACATGTCTTCTCACCCACTGATATTATTTCATTTGCAGTGTCATCTCCAGGTTAAATAAGGCTAAGGGGTTCAGAGATAACCTTTCTTAACTTGTAACAGCACTACATATAGGCATCAAAAACTGTGTTTTTTTAAGCCGGGTGTGGCAGCATGAGCAGAAACCAGCCGACTGTTTGAAGTTCTGAACTTTTTTCCGCCAGCGTTGTTTCGTCTCTGTGCGGTGGGAGTGGAGAGCCACCACTGCAAACAGCAGGTGTGGCTTTTGAACGAAGCCATGACATGGCAGGCTCTTTAGTCTCCATCACATGATTCTTGTTTTCATCAAAAGAAGAAAGGCCTTCCTTGCTGTTGTCTTTCATCTCCACGAGACGGCCTCTCCTTCATTTTGTCCCTTTTGTTTGTGTGTTGTCCCTGGGCTGCAGCTTTGTGGCTTTCAGCAGGTGTTACTATTTAGAAGTATGATTGAACATAAGAAGTGGATCAGGACTGCCACACGGCTGGGATGAAGCTCTTAATATTAAGTACTCGGACCAGGAGTGTTAAAGACATTGATCTCCCTGAGCTCTTACTCAGGTGGGACTAATGTAGTACCATGGGAAGGGGGTGTTAAGAGATGGACAGACATGGCTATAAAGATATTGCCTGTATGAGACATTAAAGCTTTTTATCCTCTATTGTTAGAGTATTTTGGAAGCCCTAATGGAGGCCAGCTTGGCCTTCTAGGAAGATTTGGAGATGGAAGAGTGTTTGTCGTGTTATAAAGACTGCAGGCAGATTTTATAAATGCTTCACTCAGCTGTACATCTTAGAGGAGGGCTTTGCACTGTTTAGATGACACAAAACATTCTCTAGAGCAACAGCATGCATGCCTCTGCTGTGACAATACCAGTTCTACCAGTGTCTTTAATACTATGCAAACAAGCTGTCGTGAGAGCTACTGACAGATTTTTACACTTAAACATCAGCTGTACATAGCTTTTGCACTGTTATTCGGTTCTAAATAAAGCAGTTGCAAATGAAAACCAAAACACAACAGTTGCATAGTTTTAGTTTCCATATAGCAACTAGGTTTAATGTGTAAAAACTCATATCCTATTCTTTATCACTAGAATATTATGAAGAATGAAGCAAGCTACATGAAAAAATTCTCAACATGATGTTTACAATCATTGTATCTACCATAAGACCATATAATTAATTTACGCTTCTGTAGCTCAATTGGTAAAGCTTTGCGCTAACAAGCTGTAGGTCAAGGGTAGATGATTGGTGGTTATCTGTATTTAGGTTGCTTTATACTTTCTATTGCACTACATCTAGGACTGGCTTTCCTTTGTGAGCTTAGATGAGGTGGGGCAGCCCTGCCTTGCAGATAGGGCTTTTCCGCGATGTGGCCCTTGCCATGTCAAGCCACTCTGTAATGCAGAAGAAATCCACCAACATCTCCACACTGGATTTGGCCAGCCCACAAGGGATAACTGTGTCTCAGACATTTTAATCACATCACATTCCCATCCCCTGGCTGTGACTCCAAATGAAGTAGCTGGTTGGAGATTCCATCACTAACACTGTTTGATTCCAGAGACAGTCAACACACTACGGCCCACAATTCTCAAAGGCCCTGGCAAAAATACATTCCTGTCTGGTACCCTCCAACCCACCCACTCTCAGAATCCCATCAGTGTGCTTAGGGTATGCTGTTTACTGTCGACATACTCTTTCTCTGCTTCTGTGCCGTTATTTTCATTCCTCTTAGTTGAAGTAGTGACACAGACATTAGCTGCCTCAGGGGCAAGGGCAAGGGCGTCATGCACCTTTTTTTTTTTTTTTTGGTGTGCTAGGTAAGATAAGACATGGCCAAAGAAAAAAGAAACACTTACTGTGATTAGCATGCATGTTTATTACATGGAAAAGAGTAGCATTGATATGTTGTTAAATGGGTAAAACATCATGAGGGTGGGTAGATGATGACAGACTTTTTAGTTCACAAGTCAGTGATCTATGAAAAGCTCAACTCAGTTGGATTGGTCAAGTTTAGATTTGTGATTTATATAATTTTACCAACATTTTTGACAAACATCTTTTCTTAGCATTTGTTTTGCAATTGTGTGATTATCAAATGTGAAGATCATTTAACATGTTTCACACACACGGCAAGCGTTTGCTAAACAGGCTGTTGTATTCAGTGATTAATATTATTTGCTCAAAAGTGAATGGAAGTGAATAACTGAATTGAACAACCTGGATACAGCCATTTCCATAGACAACCACATCTCAGGGTTGAAAACTTCCAAGTTTGAAATCCAACTTCAAGTATAGACCAACGCTACTTTTGCGTCATCGAAGGGTAATGCCCCTTTTGGGGGGAAAACAAACGGATTCCTGATACAGAACTTGCTCCAGGGACCTTTTGTTTTTCATTGTTTCTGAGGCCTGTCAGACACAATTACAAACAGATATTGTATAATATTTATATTGTTTAGTCCTAGCCTGCGAATATTTCAAACTTAAAATCAGTTAACAGCCAAGGTAGTATGCCTAATGAGAGCTAACGTTAATCACGTAGCTACTAGCAGCTTCGTATTTCTAACTACAACAAAACTGTCAATAGCTTAAATCAAGTGAAATATGATCCAAGTAAACCACAGACTCCTCTTGACATGGCCTCATCGTCTAGTTTATCATACTGTGAGTGTGTTAATGACAAAAAATAGGCTACTTGGTGATTCCACGAGATAATGGTAACATTAGATGTCCATATTTGGCCACTGCGTGGGGTTATTAATCCAGTTTTCGACCATTTCAAAGGGAAACCTCTGTAAACACCGTATCCAGTAGCTTCTTTAAATACCTCTCATGGTCCTCGGCCCGCAAAGAGAGTGTGTATGTTTCTGCCATTTTTGCTATCAAGAAATTAGAGCGAATTCTGTATCAGGGGAATCCGTTTGTTTTCCCCCAAAAAGGGGCGTTAACCTTCGATGACGCAAAAGTAGCGTTGGTCTATTGTTGTAATGCTCTTTTCTAAATAAGAAGCTGGACATTACAACTCTCTGACTTGAATGCAACTCTAGAATAATGTTTTCTCTAACTGGACATCATATGTCAAGTGTTAGATCACAAAAACAATATTTCTTTAAACGATTTTGTTTTGGTCGGAAACTCCTCTGAAGGTGTACATATTTGTTTACCCTGCTAAATAAAAGACTCATGGGTCTTTAAAAACTCAGGGGAAGCGGGGTAAGGATCAAGGATCTTTGGAGCATCTATGGACAAATGTCTAAAGATAAGTGGACACAAAGACACAAAAGGACAAAAGCAGCTGAGGTCCGGAACGCTCCATCACCGAAAGGCAGCGTTATCTTAGCCGGTAGAAAGAGGAGAAAGACACCTCTGTGTGTCATGCTCTTAACCCCTCTGTCACTGTTCACCCCCCTTCTCTTCATTTAGGTGAGGATAAGACCGCCGACAGAAGCCTCTAGATAAGACAGCCATTCCGTCTCTAGTGGAAAGTGTGGTCTGTTAGCAGGTATTCAGATCACTTGACCTCAATCCGCAATGCTATGGGATCTTTCAGTAGGATAATTTAGACATTAGTCCTTAATAATGTTGTGATTTGTTGAACACATTGTTAATCAGTGTGAAGGTTGGTTTATGATGTCAGATGTGGGGGCTGCACATCACTTGCTTGATTCAAGGTCTAGAAATGACATGAGGAGACAAGAAAAGCCTCTTGTGTTGTATAGGGCCCCAGTGGACTAAATGATCCTTTGGTATCCTATTTCATTCAGTTTTCTTTAAGCTTGAGGTCAGTATTCATAGGACTTAATGGGTCCTGTCTCATCACAAGTCTGTAGTTAAACATAGCAGTGCAGCACTCAGCAACAAAAAATTTACAGTACTAGACTGGTCAATTAAAACATGAAGGAAAAGTTACAAACAAATTGCTTTGAAGTCTCAATTGTTTCTCCTTATGAAATGAAATGGATAACAAAACTAGGCAATGACTAAAGTCTCTTGCCTCTTTCATTCATTCTTTCTTTCTTTATTTCTTTATTTATTTTTTCCTGTCTTTCTTTCTTTCTTTCTTTCTTTTACTTTAGGAATTTTAGGATAAACAAAGTTGGTTAGTTGCTGATAAATCTCTTTAAGTCTCTTGCAATGTATAAGTGAAATCTTTGAGGAATACAATTTTCCTCTGGGTAACGCAGCCCAACTAAGATTTGTAAAGTATTTTCTGAGCTTATTTAATTCCCTGTCATCATTTGCATTCCCTTTCTCTGTGCTCTTTAAACAATGTATTATGTTGCCAGAGGCAAGTGGATTTAGTGCTGGCTTCTTAGATCTGCGCTACGCCACATTTAAGCTGGTACTCTGCCAAAACCAGGGAAACAACTCGACAATTTGCCAAGTTCTTTGGCCACTCACCGCAATCTAGAAATGTGCCTGGCAACTACAAATGCAATTAAATCAAGGGAAAAAGTCCCAAATACAACAGGCACTAAATGGGAGGATAGTTGCAAGGTTCTCTTACTCAAGAGTTCAATTATTGCTTAGTCGTTTTTCCCATGTATGCAATGTGTGTTTTTGCAGACCATAGATCCACATTCTTGTTGTCAATATGTTCCTTTGGAGGGTGTAATTTAGCAGGAAGCTCGACCCATAGTTATCTACAGAAATGCTGCTGGAAATGTTGCACGCAAACAAGTCTGATGGCTAAACCATTGACATCTGTTAGACTAGTGAGCTGGGCTTTTATTTGCAAAACATGTTTTCTCACAAATAGCAGCCAGATAGACTCTCTTTTTCACTACCATACATACAGTAGAAGGAGAGAGAAATAATATGCTGGTAACCGCATGACCATACTAATTCCAAATTTCTGTATGCATGCAAAACTGGGAGCTCCGGTTGACTGCTCACTGACAACATCAGTCATTCCTCCAAGTTGAATGAGTGACTCCTGAGCAGCCTCCTTATTTGTTAATGCGGCGCGAATTGACGGCAAAGTTCAAATTTTTCAACACGGGCGGCAGACGCGAATTTGCGTCAAACACATAAATGCACAAACGCACAATTCGCGCGTAACGAGGCGAATTCGCGTCTTCCCCGCCGCGATAAACGCCTCATCACGAATTGTTACAGAGATGTCTCAACCCGAGAAGGAAGTGCCTGTTGTGTGTCCCCGAAGACGGATTAACCCACCAGCTCATCTAGTGCTACTACGAGCTTGGTGAGCCATTGCAGCATCGACAGCCACTCCCAGGCTGCAGTCAAAGCAGAGGACAGTCACTAAGTACAGTAGGACATACACGATCGAGTTCTCCTGTCAGCCAAGATTTTGAACGTGATAAATGGACACTGACAGACGAATGGCCAAGTGCACCTGATGGGAGAGGAGAAAGGGAAGTAGAGCTTACAGCCATGTTGCAAGAGATGAAACAAGAGAATGCAGTCCTGCGGCAACAATCCAACCAGCTTCCAGAGATTATCTCAGCATTGCAGGAGATGCGCCATTAGAATGACATGTTACATCACAAACTTAAAAGTCTTGAGGCAGAAAAGGAATCCCCCTACAGGCCAGTGACTTTACCAGTCCCGTCTCCAGGCCCCTTTACTCCAGGCATGAGCCCTGAAACTCCACAACGGTTCCGACCCCAGCCCCATGGACAAAGCCACCAATTACGCCTGCTGCTGTGAGAGAACAGCGCCCAGCTACAGTGGACGAGTACCCTGGAATGGCTGAGGATTTTAGGAACGTGGACATTTCTTCATCAATGCCTGAGAGAATACCAACACCAGTAAATTACAGGGACCCTCTTCAGCCCAGGTACCCTCGTTCCCCACAGCACATACCATCCCATCTGTCAGAGTTCAAGACTCCAGCACATGAGCGTATGCTGCCCACTCACACTGACTACAGACAAGTTTATTACCAGCCTCCATCCACACAGGAAAAGGTGTACAGAGGCCCTGCTCCAAGTATCCCCTTTCAGACAGCCCGAATCCTAGAGAGTTCTCTAGACTGAGGATAACCCTAGAGAACATTCTAACTGAGGATGCAACAGAACAGTTCAAGTACCAGATCCTCACTGACCACCTGAAACTGGAGGAAGCACTCCTTGTGGCGGACTCATATAAGAAACTCAAGGTTCCCATTCACAAACACCTGAATAAAATGTATGGCCAAGCCCACCATCTAGCATTACGGCGCATTGCCGAATTGATGGATGGTCCAAACATTTGCAGTGGAGACGTGAAAGCTTTTCGGATGTTTGGACTCCAAGTGCACTCCCTGGTTAGTATGCTGGAACAGCTGGGACAGAAAGGCAATGTGGAGCTGGAGTGTGGGTCACATGTCTCCAGATTGATGAGTAAACTGCCACATGACCTCAGGTCCGGTTTCAAGAGGTACACTCACCCTCTTTGTGTCAGCATCCCCACCTTATTGGACTTTGCAGATTGGCTTGAGTATGAGCTTTAGGTGCAGGAGGAGCACACTGACTATACTAGTCTGCCCAAAGCTTCATCACTGCAGAGAAAGGAGATGAGGAGAGACTCTAAGCAACCTCGTAAATCCCCTACCATCCTCCTTGGTACAGAGAACCTGAAACCCATCCCAGCCACACCAGCACATCCACCCAAACCAGCGTTTGTGTTAAGAGGGAAGCGGTGAATGCTTACTGCACATACTGTGAAAACAACAGACATTTCTTGAATGGCTGTGAGAACTTCAAGCTTCTCAGTAAGGAACAGAAAGTGACTTAGATTAGAGGTCAAAATAGATGCTGGCACTGTGGGCATGGTCATCATGCCACCAATTGCACACTCAAAGCCCTCTGTCGAACTTGCAACAGGAAACATCTGCAGGTTCTACACAATAGGCTTGTTTGAGATGTGCCTTGCCTCGCCTGAAATGTAGACGAGAGTAGGCGGCTGCAGTAAGGGGAGGGGTCAAAAAAGACCTTTGAAGTCGGACACTTCCTGAATCTTGCTGTTTTTTGCCTTTAAATGTCAGCAATGGAGGAGATTGTGTTCGCATTTTTTATCACAGACGAAGTGGATGTAATCAAAATACTACTGTTTTGTCATCATGTGCATCAATTCCTTTGTTCTGCTGAACACAAAGGAGGAAATTTAGAAGAATGTTTGCAAACAAGCAGGTTTCTGCCACCATTTCACATCCATAGTATTTTTCCATACTATCAAAGCTGTTTTGTAGCAAACATTTTTCAGAATTTCTTCCCTTGTTTTAAGCCAGACCCTGACACTTCTCAGATGAAACCACACAAAGATGAGGCATAATGGCTAAACAGTCAATTTAGATATGTATGTGTGCATGTATATTTTTAATGGATTGATTTATGAATTCACACAAACATACAATAGAATAAAGTGAAAATTACAACAAGGAAGTATTCTAATTAAGAGAAAAATAAAATAAAATAAATGCATGTCCTAATTCTTAACTTCACTAGGCGTGTTTTGCTTTTGTTTAGTTCGCATGTAAATATAAATAAATAAATATATGAGTAATATAATTCTTAGACTAAAGAGAAAATGTATCAGTTGACACTGTCAGCCAATGAGCATGAAGCTGTGTCGTCGGTCGTCAGTCGTTTCCTATCATGCTTTTGATCAGCGCAGTAGGTGGAGAGCAACTAAACTCGACTGATCAATCTGACACAGTCGCCTCGCCATCGCGAGAGTTTTTTGGCACATGTCAGCATGACAACAGAGCAAGGCGGACGTAACTCGGACACTTTTCTAACTGGCATGCATCTCGCGGTTATCACCGGTGATCGGTTCTGCACAGATTTTGCTCATCTCAAACAAGCCTAATGTAAATGAACAAGGTAGAGCTACAGAAGAAGCAGTTACAGCAAGTGCAGGTTTATATGTGGATCATCCAACTTGTGACAATTAAATTCTGCTGAAGGTAACCAAAGTTCTGCTCCAAAATGGCCACAAATCCATGGAGGCGTATGCAATTTTGGATGATGGGTCAGAACGACCATTATCCTACAAGGAGCAGTCCAAAAGTTGAATCTGAAGGGACAGCCAGAAGACTTTGCACAGTCTTTGCACAGTCAGGCAAGACACCCAGACCATTCACGGGGCGGCTGTGACCTTCACTGTGTCTTCAGTAGCGTACCCAAAGGAGGCCTTCAGAATACGGAGTGCCTTCACAGCCAACAGCCTGAGCTTAGCAGAACACACACATCCAGTAAAGGTACTCCAGAAAAGGTACAAGCATCTTTCGGGCCTGCCACTACAGCACCTTCACAAAGTGAAACCAGTGGTTCTCATTGGCTCTGACTGCCCTCACCTCATCACGGCAATCAAACCAGTTAGACTGGGTCCTCCTGGTGGCCCTGCTGCTGTGAGAACACATCTAGGGTGGACAGTACAAGGTCCAGCGCAGCAAATATCCAATAGGCTCTTCACCAGCTTACGGCCTAGTAATGAAATTTATGCAAATGTGGAGAAATTGTGGAAAATGGACATTCTTCCATATCAGAATGAGAAGGTACTGACAAGGTCAAGGCAAGACCAAGAGTGCATCCAACTTCTTCAAGACAAAACAGTAAGAGTGAATGTTAACTGAATCCAGCATTATGCTACCCCTCTTCTATGCACCAAAAGTATGCCATGTCTACATGCCCCCAAAGAAGCTGTCCTGACACAATTAAGGGGAATAGAAAATCGGCTCAGCAAAAATCCTGAACAAGCTGATGCCTACCGAGAGGAAATAGCCAGGTTACAGCAAGCTGGCTAAATTACCAAACTCCATCCTGAACAGGAGGACCGTTCCAGAGAGAGTTGGTACATCCCACATCATCTGGTGGAATACAATGGAAAGAAAAGGGTTGTCTTCAACTGTTCATTTGCTTACCAAGGTTACAACCTGAATGAGTACTTGCTCCCAGGTCCACCACTCAGTCCTTCGCAGCTGGCAGTTCTCCTGCATTTTTGAGAGCATTCCATCACCATTAAAAGTGACATTTTTGGGATGTCCCACCAAGTACACATTTTACTTGAAGACAAACCACCACTAAGATTTATTTGGAGAGATCTTCAGAGAGGTAAACCACCAGACGTCTACGAATGGCAAGTTCTACCCTTTGGAACCACATGTAGCCCTTGCTGTGCAAGATTGGCTCTACAGAAGCATGTCCTGGATAACAGTGAGTCTGAAGACACAAGGTTCCCAATAGAGAAATCTTTCTATCCTTTTCAATCCTTAAAGGCTGCACTTCAAGTCACCATTGGGACCCAAACGGTTACAGAAGAAGTACTGAGAACAGTCTTCATAGAGATAGAGAGTATCCTCAACTCCAAGCCCATTGGCAATACCTCTTCGGACATTGCTGATCCAGATCCTGTGACTCCTAACATCTTGCTGATGGGGCGGTGGGATGCCTCATTACCACAAGTGGAATATCAGGACACTGAGCTCCTAAGCCATAGGAGATGGAAACATAGCCAGGTCTTGGCTGACCACTTTTGGAAGCACTTTATCTGGCACTACTTACCCAATCTCCAGATCAGACAAAAATGGAAAACCGAAGAAGCCAACTTGCAGATCGGTGACACAGTCATGATCGTGGACCAGCAACTAACTACCATAGGCAGATTTGTCCAGGTCTGACCAACAAATTAGATCTGGAGAAATATGGATCAAAGACAAGACTTACACCCTAACTGTAACCAAGATTTTTTGTCTGCCCCCACTACCTAACTAGCAAAGACAATTTAAGTTGGCAAAATTCACACTGTGAATTTGGGGCGGCTGTAGAATGTGTTCCCCCTTAACACATGGACTCTTCCAGTCACCCCTGTCATCCAGTGTGAAATGGACTATTCCTGAACTTTCCATCGGAGTTCCCAAAGTGACAGAGAAGAGAGCAGGTGGATGAAAACGGGAAGGCAAACTGTCTGAATATTGTAGATAGTTTGTAGATTAAGATACATAGTATTAGTCCATTGTATTAGTCCAAATTAGAGGAGTTTTATCAATTGTGTGTGTGCGTGTATCACAATGTAATTATATCATTACTGGGCAACTTTAAAGGGACACTGAGTAGGAATTACTCCCATCTAGTGGTGAAATTGTATTTTGCATTCAAACTAATTTTGCTCTCCAGCGCCTCGCTTTTTCAAATGCGCGTTGCATCTACGGTAGCCGATATGTACCAAAAAGCTTTGACAGGATGTATTCTAATAGCACTTCGTCGAGTTTTCCTTCAGGTGAACAGGTGTGTTATTTCAAACAAACTGCAACATGACAACTAACAAACGAATGTTACAGTATGAATTACTGACTGTGGAAAACATGAAATATTGTAATTAGTAGTTATGTCTAATTTATTCGTTATATTTTCTGAACTATATGCATTGTTAGATATAAAAAAAATATTATAATATAGACTGTAACACTGACTTACCTGTCGAGAAGAAAACTGGCCACTTCAGCGTCTCTTTTGAAATCTTTATCAAGCATTAGCTCTTTCCACCTAGAAAAAGCTTCTCCGACATTAACTCTTGTTTTCTGTAATCTACGGTCACGTTTCCTTTTACGTTCTATTTTTGACTGTTTTGGCGACGATGTTTTCTTCTCCTGTGGCGCGGCATATGTATGGTCCATAATAAGAATGCAATCCAGACTTTTAAACTTGCCGGTGCAGTTTCAAGCGCCTCTCACTGCTCTGCACCTGCGTTTCTGGCTCTGATACGCTGTGGAAACGCGTTGGCTTAGTACTTTTTGTCCCTCTCTGCTATTATAGTTTTGCAAGATGGCGGAACTACATGGAAGCCTCCGTCAACCTACCCGTCCCATGTATATAAAGATAATAAATTCTTCATTTACAAGGATTAGTTTAAACATTGGCATAGGTATTTGTACACCATTGAGGGCATATTTATGAATAAAAATATTGATTTTAGATAATAAAATACCTAAAAAGTTACTTATTGTCCCTTTAAGGATTAACGCCATTACTCCTGTGTAAGTGTTTACATGTTACTATTGGTTACATTATTGTTCTCCATCGCTATTATACTGCTACTTTTCAGTATTATTCATTTTATTTACTGTCAATTTATGCATATTTAGTCATTACGAAGAAGGATGCTCGGCCGCATCTCGGGTAGAGCGTATGCGCTCTAGAGTTGTTTACGTTCTATGTTACAATGCTTGCACAGCAGAGATGTTCACGTGAACAGTTCATGCGCAGTGTTAGCGCACACACATAGTTTGTATACTGTATGTTTATACTGGACACTCATTTCCACTTATATAAGTAGTTAGACCTTGATTGTGATATTTTCTGTTATGTTTATCTCCATTGAACAGCCTTTTTCAAATAAGCGTTATTTAAGTTGTTGTTTGTATACATTTATATTCATATTTATGTTTGTATTTTATATTTTCAGAACCACACATATATGCACATCTAATAAAGACAATTTTGATTATTCGAGTGAGACATCATTGTTCTGACTGGGCAAACTGTAGCCTTCACCCAGAAAAGTCTACTAAACCTAGACTAGCAATAGAGTGCAGATTAATCAGATTTTTCAGCTGTAAAACTGTACAGTGGAAATGTTTTTGGGATTAAGTTAATTTTCATGGGAAGAGGGACTTTGCAAATTCAATTGATCACTCTTCATAACATTCTGGAGTATATGCAAATTGCCATCATAAAAACTGAGGCAGCAGACTTTGTGAAAATTAATATTTGTGTAATTCTCAAAACTTTTGGCCACGGCTTTATTCTCTCTCTAATTTAATGCATAAAATTAAACCATTATGCTGCCAAAATCAGTTTTGTGAGGTATCTTTGTGTGCAAACACTGCCTGCAAAGTCGCATTACCTTCACTACTTATTCTACATATGATGCACCTACAGAAAAGATACTATATCTCAAAGTGCAATGCACTCAACTTGATATCTATTTCAATAGTGTTGAATGAACCATAAGTAATTTTTAATACATCATTATTGAATCTATTTAATTGAGCGGACAAAAGTTAAGACATTTTTACATAAAATTTGTTTTAAAATGTAACTATATGTTTTTGTATGCCCTATTCCCTTTGTGGGTTACATATAACATAATAAAGTCATGAGAGAACAATGTAGTGCAGTACAGTTTGAAATATTTATTTTTGCATACTGTTTAATATACTTTTTAAATCAATTAGAGGCAGTATACTATTTAGTAAGGGGATTGGGTCTGAAGCTCTTCTCTCTGCAGCAGTGGGAGGCCATTTCCAGGGCTGCTGCACTATATCGTGTTGCAGCTTGTGTTTGATGTCAAAGAGTAACAGTTTTAGCCATGAGTGAGCACAAAGCAATGCTAACCAGCTAAACTTTAGAGCACACACTTAAAACTGAGGCTGTGTTCAGAATGGAATAGTAGTTCAAGTTCAAGTCTGCTTTATTGTAAATTCTTCCACATGTACAATACATACATACAGAGAATCGAAATTGCGTTACTCTGACCCCCGGTGCATTACATTAACCTTAAAGCCTAAAAATCTAGATCAAAATATAAAATGTAGATACAACTATACAATAAGGAAATGTTAAAAAAGACATGATAAAATTAAAAATAAAGTTAAATAAAGCAGCACAAGGCAAAAGGCAGATAGAGTGCAAATCAATGAAGTGAACAACAGTGCAGATAAAAGATTATTTAGTGCAAAAACAAAAGCTTAGATTAAAGTGACAAAGGGCTCAAGAGCAGTTATTTTATTTAACTGATTGATGAGGTAGTGGAATGATGTCAGTTCCATGGAGAATGAGGTAGTGAGCAGACCAATGCTACACAAAGTGACTGGTGCATGTCATCGTATATTAGTGGGGGGAGGGATCTGAGTGGGGGGGGGGGGGGGGGGGGGGGTCATAGTTCAGTTGTACCTGGGGCAGAAGAGGGGTGGGGAGTTCAGCTTCTGCAGTCTCCTCCCTGATGGTAGCAGGCTGAAGAAGCTGTGTGACGGGTGTGTGGGATCACCTGCGATGCAGAGGGCTTTGCGGGTGAGACGGGTTCCATAAATGTCCTGGAGGGAGGGGAGAGAGACACCAATGATCTAGTAGCTTACTCTGTTTACTATTAAATGACCTCATCATGATTGATGAGGGACTTCATTTTCTTAACCTGTAGCAGCCTTATCGTGTTAGGTAAAAACTGCAGCTGTAAATAGCTACTTATTGTTCATTCATCACACTGGAAATGTAAAAGTCAGTTTGAGTGCATTGCATTGTGGGACATATGGTAGAAATACTTCAATATCAATACTTCATGTCAAACAAATGTAGTGGGTTATACAGCCATGGATAAGGAAAATGAGCATACTGTGCTCTATACATACTATACATAGTATACACCATATATAATGGAATATTAGTAAGAGTTGAATGATATTCTAAAAATAGTCTAAATTTGAACAGAACTCTTGAATTTAAGGACAACCCAGACGTAAAGCGAGAGTGGAAAATATGACCCTGTTCCTTTTGATTAAAGCATTTGAAGTTAATATCTGATCACATTAAGAGCATATGGCATGAGCTCCGCTTCACAGGCTTTAGGAATAATACAGGGAAAGTCATCAGCTTTACCAGACTCCCTAAATGTTGGTGGTCTTTTAACTTTAGGTCATCTCATACCTGAATATTGCACACATTCTCATTCTCAACTCAGTAGACTTAAAATGGCACCAATATCTCACGCATTCCAATGTGTCAGTGTTAATTTTGACAGAAAATTCGGATTTAGTCTTAGTCTTAGTCTTTTGAATAACACACCATTTAGTTTTAGTCACATTTTAGTCATCTGAAATGTTTTAGTCTTAGTCTAGTTTTAGTCGACTAAATATCATAAGAGTTTTAGTCTTAGTCTAGTCTTAAGTCTTTTAGTCTTAGTCTAGTTTTTTTTTTAGTAGAACAAAGTCAACTTAGTTGACTTGACTAAATGTTTCCATCAGTCTGTTATGGAATGGTATTTATAAAATAAACATAAGGCCTGCTCTCAATGAAAAATATACACATTCGTCCTGAATGATATGCAATGCATATGACATTCTTTCAAGATGAAGTACAGTAATATTGAAATAGACAACCACCTATATTATATTTGTATTGTATGTTCATTCTATTTCTTTATTTGTGATATTTACACAAAGTTTACATTTTTTAAGTTTGTTTTTGTTCATTTAAAATAGCACTGCATAGTCTTCACTGTAAAATAAAATACACAATCAAACCAAAATGTATTCAGACACCTTCAACGTTTCTTACAATATCACAGTTTATTTGCTGTAGTTTAGAAATTGGTAATAAAATATGACAATAACTCAGGTTTAAACTGTGTCAGAACAACAAATTCATCTTGATAATGTCTGATGCAATGCTTAATTTGGTTCAGTCTGTGGTGTGAAAAGGTTGCATTAGCAATTAAAGAAAGAAACACTTAAGCAAAACATGCTCAGGTCCCTAAAAATCTTTTTTTTTTTTTTTGTATTTTTTAGTCACTAGTAAAACAATATAATCTATTCTATCTGATTTTTGGATTGACTTTGGATAAATTCTTGTTAAAACTACAAAGTAATTTAATCAAGAGCAGTGAGTGATTTACTTTCATTTTCATACATTAAAGACACTAACAGCAGAGCTAGTAAATTAGGCGAGGTCACTTTAAGAGACAAATGCATCCATTATAAAGATACGCATCCGATTTCTTTCCAACTCTTTACTTTCACTGAAGACACAACTACAGACCTTTTCGAACACACTTTCCAAGACGGGTATTTCAACATATTTAGTATGTATTTGTTGTCGGTACAAAAGCAAGAAGACTTTGAGACGCGTCTCTGCTTGCTCCCTGAACACCGCGCTGCTGAATTGAGCTCTTTCACTTTTCGCTCTTTTTCTTATGTTTATTTAAAATGCGATTTGTATTTGTGCGAATAACCAGCTGCTCAGTTCAACTTTCCCGCAGCGCGGGGCTGAAGCCAACTTGATGTGTTGAATGCTCGGAGCACGTTATAAAACGTATTCTTACACATTTCTGTTTTAATAAATGCTCATATTAAAACATAGCATTACACATAAGTAGGTACAAAAATAATCAGTGATACATTTACGACCCCATAAAAATTTGGGTCGCAATGGCATTTCAAAAGGTTGCAGTGTAGTTCCCTGTGTAAACAACTTAACTGTTATGAAAACGTCCTCGAAACTGTGCGAATTTCTGCAAACTCATCTTTGTTCTCTTTTCTGTGTAACTGCTGCTGCGTTTGTTTAGCTGTTGCGCTTGCATTTGCCGCGGCTTTTTATAATGGCTCGCTGCTTCTGCATAGATCAACCTACCCTCAAAGATTCGCTCTGATTGGATCTCTTCTCCATTCGTCCCTCCCATATATTTTCGTCTCATTTTTATTCGTTGACTAAAGTGTCAGTTATATTTCGTCACGTTTTTCGTCATCATATCTGACTTTTTATTTAGTTTTTATTTCGTTTTCGTCCGTGAAAAAGGTTAGTTGACGAATATTTTTCGTCATAGTCTTCGTCAACGAAATTAACACTGCAATGTGTACAATGTGAGCAACAGCCGCTGCCCCCTCAAGCAGTAATTGCCCATTTTCTTCTCAGTCAAGCTTTATAAAGCAGGAAACCTGGTCTGTTAATTGAGTCCAGCTTTAGATCTGGTGTTTATGATTTGAGAGAGTTGACCTAATGTGGGTGGGTGTGTGCATCAGTGTATCTTTGCAAGTGTGTGTGCAAGAGAGAAAGAGAGTGGGTGGTTAGTTGAATGGCCTTTGCCAGTAGAGCCAGTGTGTTCCTCCTCTTGTTCCACTAATCGATCAGCAGATCGCATTAACAAGGGCTCTGAAGTGAATGGACACAGTGCTGCCCCACCTCCCAACCCCTCACCCCTGCCGCCCCTCCCTGTGTCATCAGTCTTGTCCTACAAGATGCCTCACACCCGGCAATGACATGGGAGAGTGACTGTGTCAGCCTGTGGAAAGAAAGGCCTTCCTCCCTCTCTCATTTGGCCAATGGTGGAGAGAGGAAGACAACAAAGTAGGGGATTCTTCACATAGCTTCCCATTTTCATGCACTGCTGCCAGTGGAGAATCAAGTGTGTCCCACTCCTCTGGCACCTTGCCAGATATCTCTTGGCTCCCCCAACCTTTTATCTGCATTCAAAGGTAGCCCTATACCTTCCATTCATCAAAGGAGTTCAAATGTGACCACCTTGCAACCCAATGCCATTTTTTTCAACTTTCTCATTGGCTGGGGGCAAAAAGAAAAGACCAAAATGCCCTTTGGAGAGCCGTCAGTCCCAGACACTCTTTGAAGTGGTGAAAAGGTCTTAAATCGAATTTCGGAAGTTATCTATGTTGAACATGATTATGGATGAAAATGTTTGTTCCCAAAACTAAAATTTGTGGATATGAGGCTAGATTAAACATGCACAACTTCTCAGCTCATTGTTTAACTTCACTGAAACTATAAGAGAAAAATTTACTCAGTTATATAGTATATTTCCAATGACAGTGCATCTTAAGTTTGGATACAAATACCACTAAGACCTCAGACTCATTCTGACACTAAATTTATTATAGGTTATAATGCATAAATTGCCTGCCAGGGTTTCATATGGATTATGACTTACTATTTGAAAAGAATTTGCCATCTCTAACATACCCTTTAGTAGGACCAAATTGTGATGTTCCCAGTGGGCTTTTATTCATTTTTCTAAAAACATATGTTTCACAAACCATACTGAATGAGTAAAGCATGCCGAAATTGTCAAATTTTATAGTTCAGCTGGTTCACATGTAACTTTCATGTTCTGTTGAGACTGACTTTACTTTTGGGGTTTGGGTCTCAAAGAGACCCCAAGGCTGCACGTTAAAATAAAATGGGTTGTTAGTTATTGTTTTACCCACGTTCTTCTTAAAATCTTCCCCTGATCTTATCAAAACCCAATGGATAAATATTATTTAGGATTCAACACTCCATTTAACCTGTTTAGCATTGTGTCAACCTGCTTTTTCAATGTAAAATATATATTATGAGTTATAAAAAATTGTTTAGGGTCAGACCCCGAAGACAACATTAGGGTTAAGAGGAGTAATAAAGCAAAAGAAAGCAGTGGAGGAAGAGAGGAAGAATGAGCGAGTGATACAGCAGCTGATCAGGCAGCTGATAATATATATTGTGTGCTCTTTGATAGCAGTGACCACCAGTTCACCCGCTCTATGTGTGAAGTGGGCCATTTCATTCTGAGTGCACTTGTTCCTCACGGGTGCATCAGTATATTGTTTTAGGAAGTTGACACATACATCTTTGGTGCTACCCGTTGGACTGAGAGCTTCTTTTTCCTGGAAACTCTTTGAAGGTGCTTTAAACACAATAGCTGGTAATTAATAAAAATCTGATGTTTTCACAACAGTTCTAAGTTGGTAGTTTGTTCTCCACTCACCCTTTAACCACAGTGATATCAGTGGAGTCTACTTCCTGTCCAACAAACAAGGAGCAGCTTGACTGATGTGGATGTGTTCATAATTACTACACTATTTACTAATTACAATAATTACTATGCTGGATAATGCCTTATGAGAATGTGTTGACAAAAATGTAAACTTTGAAACTTCAAAGAAAAATTTTATTATAAACATGCAAATTTTTTTTGTAAATCAACAGATTCTGTAGCAAATCAGTGTGTTTGTGGGACAGGTTTTATCATATTTTTGGGGACATCCACACAAGGACTATAAGATCTGAAATATAATGTGTGATATCCCAGTGGTCCCCAAAATACACCACTAAACATCGTCTTAATTCAATTTTAAATTGCAAATATTAAAATCACTAAATAAATACATAAACAAACAAACTGTTCCTATGATCTTTAGAGGTATAAGGGAAAGAAAAATATAATTAGCTTAGTATATAAGTAATAGATGTCAGTGTGTGTGTGCAGCTGTGAGCACATAAGATGGCCTTTTTAACACCTGTTCTTCAAAGCTAACTCATCTTCTTCAACTCCTTTTAATCTGAACGTGCCGACAAGTACATCAGGTAGCCACTTTAAATAGTGTACACTGACGTGTACTAGCCTATGGTTGTAACAGGATGTAAGGATCTAAAGACTTAATTTGGTCTGACCAAAAAAGATCATGTTTGGAAAACAGTCTTCATTTTCTTGTATTAAATATTTAATATTAATATATATCTTGGTTCATTCATAGAGTGCATGATTTATGGGGGAAGACGGGTCACTGTATATTATAGACCTTGGCTTTGAAACTGATAAGCTTCCACAATGTACTGCACACTTTGTTCCAGGACTTTTCAAGAAACAAAAAAAGTCAATTTTGCTTGCCACCATCGCCTTTTTGCTTGTTTAGTTGGGGACACATGGTATTTGGTAATATTATTGACTTGATTGCATATACACTACTGGGAACTGAACTGAGCTGGACAGTGAAATCGCCGTTTTCTCCAGAGCTGTTTTACAGCAGAATTTAATTCTGTTTGCATTACTGAAACATTATTTTCCTGTTTAACACTGTTAAGCTGCTTTGAAACAATCTGAATTGTATAAAGGGCTATATAAATAAAGGTGACTTGAAAACTTTACCTCCAGGAAGTGATGTTTTATAAACTAGTTTCGGGAGGAGCACGCACAAAGAATTAATGCGGCCAGTTCATCATCAGTAATCACATCAATCTATACAATCAGCGCAAGAGAGAACCCCTATAAATAATCAAAACAGTCCTACCTTTGTTATTCTAGTCTTTCATCATCCCTCCTCCTCCTCCTCATTGGGGGGGGGGGGGGGGGGTGGGGGGGTGGGGTGGTTAGCTCTTGGGTCTGGGCTAAACGCTGAGCTCTGACCCCTCTCCCTGGTCACGGGGAGTCCCCCGGGCTCAGGAGTAAGTACCGAACTCGTAGCCCTCTACCCGAACAGCATGCCAAATACGCATAACCCTTTACTCAGTTTATTATATGTAAGTGTGATCTTGTGAAATCCTGTTTTCCCACCTCAGGCCCAAAAGATCAGAGCCATAACTACCATAGGCATTAAGGGACACCCCAAAATGAAAATTGTACTCTGCACGCACACACTTCAAAATCATTTATTCATCATTTACTTATCATCATGTTGTTCCAAACCTGTATGAATTTAGTTCTTGTGGGGTCTAGAGTCCCCACAATATAATGGGGTTTTATATGGGTAAAATGGGTGGTTCCTAAACTTTCCATTCTAAATATATGTTTGGAGCATTGCAGTTGACCAGCAGTGTTAATTTCGTTGACGAAGACTATGACGAAAAATATTCGTCAACTAACCTTTTTCACGGACGAAAACGAAATAAAAACTAAATAAAAAGTCAGATATGATGACGAAAAACGTGACGAAATATAACTGACACTTTAGTCAACGAATAAAAATGAGACGAAAATATATGGGAGGGACGAATGGAGAAGAGATCCAATCAGAGCGAATCTTTGAGGGTAGGTTGATCTATGCAGAAGCAGCGAGCCATTATAAAAAGCCGCGGCAAATGCAAGCGCAACAGCTAAACAAACGCAGCAGCAGTTACACAGAAAAGAGAACAAAGATGAGTTTGCAGAAATTCGCACAGTTTCGAGGACGTTTTCATAACAGTTAAGTTGTTTACACAGGGAACTACACTGCAACCTTTTGAAATGCCATTGCGACCCAAATTTTTATGGGGTCGTAAATGTATCACTGATTATTTTTGTACCTACTTATGTGTAATGCTATGTTTTAATATGAGCATTTATTAAAACAGAAATGTGTAAGAATACGTTTTATAACGTGCTCCGAGCATTCAACACATCAAGTTGGCTTCAGCCCCGCGCTGCGGGAAAGTTGAACTGAGCAGCTGGTTATTCGCACAAATACAAATCGCATTTTAAATAAACATAAGAAAAAGAGCGAAAAGTGAAAGAGCTCAATTCAGCAGCGCGGTGTTCAGGGAGCAAGCAGAGACGCGTCTCAAAGTCTTCTTGCTTTTGTACCGACAACAAATACATACTAAATATGTTGAAATACCCGTCTTGGAAAGTGTGTTCGAAAAGGTCTGTAGTTGTGTCTTCAGTGAAAGTAAAGAGTTGGAAAGAAATCGGATGCGTATCTTTATAATGGATGCATTTGTCTCTTAAAGTGACCTCGCCTAATTTACTAGCTCTGCTGTTAGTGTCTTTAATGTATGAAAATGAAAGTAAATCACTCACTGCTCTTGATTAAATTACTTTGTAGTTTTAACAAGAATTTATCCAAAGTCAATCCAAAAATCAGATAGAATAGATTATATTGTTTTACTAGTGACTAAAAAATACAAAAAAAAAAAAAAAGATTTTTAGGGACCTGAGCATGTTTTGCTTAAGTGTTTCTTTCTTTAATTGCTAATGCAACCTTTTCACACCACAGACTGAACCAAATTAAGCATTGCATCAGACATTATCAAGATGAATTTGTTGTTCTGACACAGTTTAAACCTGAGTTATTGTCATATTTTATTACCAATTTCTAAACTACAGCAAATAAACTGTGATATTGTAAGAAACGTTGAAGGTGTCTGAATACATTTTGGTTTGATTGTGTATTTTATTTTACAGTGAAGACTATGCAGTGCTATTTTAAATGAACAAAAACAAACTTAAAAAATGTAAACTTTGTGTAAATATCACAAATAAAGAAATAGAATGAACATACAATACAAATATAATATAGGTGGTTGTCTATTTCAATATTACTGTACTTCATCTTGAAAGAATGTCATATGCATTGCATATCATTCAGGACGAATGTGTATATTTTTCATTGAGAGCAGGCCTTATGTTTATTTTATAAATACCATTCCATAACAGACTGATGGAAACATTTAGTCAAGTCAACTAAGTTGACTTTGTTCTACTAAAAAAAAAACTAGACTAAGACTAAAAGACTTAAGACTAGACTAAGACTAAAACTCTTATGATATTTAGTCGACTAAAACTAGACTAAGACTAAAACATTTCAGATGACTAAAATGTGACTAAAACTAAATGGTGTGTTATTCAAAAGACTAAGACTAAGACTAAATCCGAATTTTCTGTCAAAATTAACACTGTTGACCAGTAGTTGTTTATCAGTGCTAGCCCCAACTCTTAAATTCAAATGAACTTAACCTTATTACAGAAAGAATTATATATACATATTGTATAAATGTTATATATCAATAACATATTAATATCAACATATATATCAGTGTATATGGGCCATTTTACAGAACTGGTCTAAACTTATAATTGAATTGTTATTACTGTGACACATTTGAGGACAGGACAAATATTCCAAATCTTTATGAAAATACAATAGGAGAATTAACTGCACAATTACTAGAAATGTGTACCTTGGGTATTTTACAATGTGCACACATACTAATTTTATGAAAAAATAGGCAATTGAGTAAAGTTTGTTTCCGTGTGTAATAATAAGCACACTTTATTTTATCAGTTTTAAGCACCATGCTATAACACAGAAATTGCACTATTTACTAAAATTATCTGCATACAGTAACTTCTTGGTCTAGTCTGGTCTGGTCTAGTAGGCCAAGCTGTGGAATCTGCTGAGTAACATTTGCCTTAAATTTTTTCTCATGTCAGTCAAGAGCAGCTTTAAATGTATTTACTCCAGACACAGCAGGATAAGCCTGGGGTATTTTGTAATGCACGCTGTGCATCTCCCCCTGCCAGTCACTCAAACAGAGAAGGAGAAAGACAAAGACAGAGAGGATGAGGCAGGCCTGCGGTGCCAGACAGTATACAGGTCCAGCAGTGGCGATGTGGATCCAGCTGGTAATGAGGTGGCAAATTGCTGTGTTAAAAACTGACGAGAGAGAGAAAGAGACCCTACTGAAGACTTAAGTCAGTCAGTCAAAGAAAGGAGAAGCCCCTGAGGGCCTGACCTGGGAAGGGTCCCAATACATCTCCTTCTGTCCAGAGTGGGCAACAATGTTGAACACCTTTTATTGATCACCCTGGAAGACTTTTCACTGACTTGTCATTTCCTAGCAGCATTTGAAGAATTGTTGTCCTCTCTTTATGGGATGTGTGATGTGTGGACAACACTGTCAACTCTACAGAGTGAGCACTAAATTCCTCACCTTGTCTCTACAAAGAGGATTTGAGGATATTAAATCATTTGCACCCCATTAAAAAGCTGTTGATTTTTTTTCATACTAATATAGTGTATTCTTAACTTTCTTGATTAGATATAATTGTACACAAAAATACATTGGCTGCACTTCACCATAGATACATAGACTTAGCGGAATCCTTCTATTTAAAACAAATTCATAAAAAATGTGTCAATATATAAAGACTAGCAACTGGAATAAATAAATTCGATTTTACATGATATAGCTTGGTAAACTACTATAAAGGTATACCTAAACCATTCTCTGCCAGTAACTATTTTATTAGCGCTAACATTTGAATCAAAGCCACAGGCATTTGAGCTAGATCCCGCTTAATCATAAAAATGCTTTATGATGTCCAAACCGTATTATTATCGCATTACTTTAGCCACCCCTCAAATGCTCAATCAATGGCAATTGCATTGTGCATGCACAATAAACAAGTCAGCCTTGCAATTAGCACAATACAGCATGGTTAAGTAATATACACACATTTAACATCTAAAACAAAGCCGAAGCAATGTTTTTTTTTTTTGTGCATTGTGAGCTCACCAAAGGCACTTGAAACTTTCATTATATGATTAAGGGGCCTGCCTTGACCACTCTCCAATTGAGATGTTTCTTTTATTCTGAAGGCCTAATTGGAGTGATTTAAGCAGGTTTAACAAGGTCACAATTTAACGTTGTAGATTTGTGTTCATATATAAGTACATAAGGGCTCAAGCTGTGCTTGTGAAGACCTGGGTATGAATTTCTGGTAAAAGCATTTGCCTCTATACGAGACAAACCCACCCATCATTAATCTGGTTTCTTGTAAGTGAAATAATATTGCTTTAACCGCATTTTCCTAATTGTAAGCAGACATTTTATGAGAGAGCAGTGTCAGACGTAAGTGACATGAGTTGCTTTTCAACTATGCGCATTGCATTGTTGCAGGGAGCATGATGTCGAATCATAATTACGGTTAGAGAACAGTCATCACCACGACAGTGAAATATTTATGGGAATGGCTTTAAAAGAAAAGACAGTTTTTCAGTAAAAAAAATCTAATAAAATGTTACAATCATAAAATGGTGTGAAAAAATACTTTCATCTTCAACACACAGGAATAAACAAAACCTTAATGGAGGCTTGGCAGACTAATCTAATCCCAGTCGCCTTTTATTTTGGGGCGAGAGCGACAAGTCTGTATGGGCCTCTGTGGGCTGGAGCAGAGGTGGCCAACTCCTGCCTCTTTTGATTAAAAATGTTGTCATTAAGAATTAACAGCCCATCTCAGAAAGGACTCCTTAATTGTTATTATCTTTCAATGGGGCCATTAAAGCAGGAGCAATCAAAGGGATCAGGTGCCGATGCAATGCAAGGTGCTTACATCAATGGGAGCGCCCTCAGCGACTGTAGAGGTGGGTGTAAAAGGGGCACCCTATGATGTCACTCAGCCCCCAGCCAGCTTTCTCATGGGAAAAGCAACACTTTGTTCGGTTCGCCATAAAAGAGGAGAGCGAGCAATAACAGTTACAAGCGCAACTGCTATGGCCGTTTGATGTGAACATGTTATCTGTCCCCTTGGCTTTTTTGTTTTCTATTCAGAGCATAAACGTGATCACTGAAGTGGTCTGCCCCATCTTCTCCAGGCACAAATGTCTTTCACTAATTGCTGCCACATCAAATAAGTAGGAACAAGAACGAATGGGAGCCTCGCACCTGCTGAAAAAAAAGCAGAGTGTTCCTTAAAGCTGGTTGGATTTTTTTGTCTGATCTGCCATTAAAGATTGCACTGCTGGTTCAAGGAGGTGGTGGAGGGCAGCCGAAGGGTAGGGGGTGGTTATCACACAGGAAAGACCTCTTCACAGATTAGTTCTGCATCGGCAGCCATTTGCTATTTGACTCGGAAGCAACCAATCCAGTGACTGCCCACTCATTGTCTTCTTGCTACGAGCATGAACAGTGGCCTGCGAGCCAAGGAACAAAAGCTAGGACCAGTGGAACCCTGTGGGTTTTCAAAGAGTAACTCCTCTCCTTGTTGTCATGGCCCAGTGATATTAGTGTCTTGGGCCCCTGGCCCGCACCACACAGAGCAAGAAAAAGCTGTCAATTCAGTGGCCCTTTCAAAGGTACATTACTTTTGTGCAAACAGGCCGTGAAAGTCACAGTCCATATACTTCCCAAAGCATGCTCCCAGTTAAAAAGCCATTGCATATCTTTGGATCAAATGTGATTTGTCTCGACTCCCCTCCCCATCCTCCACCTCCAACTCCTTCTCTTTTTGACCCTCTTCATTCTTTTTTCCCAATTGTGTCGTCTTTGTTGGGGTTCTGATGGAAGTGGAGATTGATGGGGGCAGGATAAAAAAAGCCATTTCTGCCCAGGAAACCAGTCGCGATCCCTACTCTGGATCTCTCATTAGATCTTTTCAAGGTCATGACCTGCTGGTATGCGCTGGTGGCCGTAGAGCAAATGGGGCCACCTTTATCTATGCCAGTGTGTTACGGAGCCCGTCACTTTGAAAGTGAGAAGATAACTGTATGAATGCAATCCAATGCTTTACCACAGCTCAAATTAAATCAGAGCGTCATGCATTGTTGTCACTCACAGATAAGTAAGCTGTTGGGTTGCACTTTTACAGTGCTGCATGTGTGTGAAAGGGAGCTGTCGTAAATTACTTCTTGGGAACTTTACCCCGTTCACATCAGTGCTCAAAACAAGTCACTACGATAAAAGTTGTCTCAGATAAGCACATTGGATCAGCATATGTTCTCAGAAAGGTAGAAAGTGTATATCAACTGGTTGTTACAATGATCAGAGGGCCACCAGCAGCCACTCAGACATGATGATACACTGTTAGCTTGAGAAAGAGTCCGGCTGTGCTTCTTCTTCCTATTGAGCTTCAGTCTCTAAATATAAACACTATAAATATTCCACTGATGTGGTTCACCATTGAAATGTCTGACTGCTGTAACAGCCAACATTTCAAAGAGTGAATGAATATAATATTCGAGCCTGAGTACTTGTGAAATTCCTCATTATTTTTATGCTCCTGAATATTGAATCTTTTACAGTGGGTGGCTTCACTTCATCTAGGTACTGTGAATCTTGTATGCTTGTGTCACTTCAGCCTGTGTAGTGTCTAGATGGCCTATCTGCTGCTTTAAGATTCATCTTAATCTTGCAAATCCATCTGCTCTGCATGAGACAGATCATGAGCATGCGGGCAGGCCCCTTACTTCTAAAAATATTTGAAGGAGGCCTCATAGGCCCTGTCAAAAGGCCATGGTGTTTGTGCATTGACGATGGCAGGTCTAAAAATACTCATACCCCTAGGCATCTTATCCTTGACTTGCAGTGGCTAGATTGAAAGGCTAGACTCATAAAAGGAAATGATCCAAGTGTACAGCAAAAAATGGCACTTAACATTGGCTAGGGTGTTCTGGGTGGCAGCTAGGGCATTTCTACATGGTTGAACACTGGTGTATGCTTAGTTTTTAGCCTTTCTGAGTATACGCCATTCATCATGAACTAGTACAAATGTTTTCAACACATGCACACTATGACTGATTTGTAATCAGATTTGTGAACAGCTGATCTGTAGGGGACTGCATAATTTTTTTTTTTTTTTTTTTTTTTTTTTTTTTTTTACATTTGTTTCATTTCATTTGCCATCTGCTCCCTAAGTTCTTAGAAGCAGTGGCCCACCTGCGAATGTTACTGCGAGTGCAAGGGTGTCCAATCCTGCTCCTGGAGGGCCACTAACTACAAAATCTAACTACACACACAGTTTGTGCATACTCTGCTGATGACAACATTTACATAACAAGTATTATGCATGAGACAAAGCTGGAAACAGCCATAATTTTGTCCTTTCTATTAATTTGCTCAGGTCCTTAATTCAGTGTAAATCTACAGGATTCCTGTTATGTTGCCTGCTCTAGGAGAATACTGTTTTATCGCTGAGAATACTGTTTTATTTTAATTTAAGTTTAATCGCCCATAAAAGTAACAGCACACTTTTCTATCTCTAAGTTTCACACTTTTAGGGTTCAAGTGTGAGTATGAGCAACAGTAATGCTTACCTTATAAAAAACATTAATAACTAGTGACCAGATCACGGCCAAAATATTGTGCAGTATGTTATTTCTGGCTTATTTTTATGATAAAATGAATAAAATTAAACAAGGCAGCATAGCCAACACCTCGTAGCCTACTGCGGGAGTCTAGAAACATCATAATCACCCACTGGAGATTCTAATCTGCTCCGGCTGCTTTCGGACTAATTCCTTTAAATTTCCTACTGATCCCCTAAAATCTGTCATTCTTTTGTAGCTCATGAGAACATGGACATGGGTTCCTTTACTGTGTCATGGCCTCAACGAGGCATAGTGTGTGTCTCCTGGGTCTGCAGTCAGGATTAGGTGTGTGATAATCTCTTTGTTTAGAACAGGCTTTGTCATTTGATTTGGGACTTTCTGGGACAAAAAGCAACAAGGATGAGGGGATGAGGTGAGCGGCCTTTTGTCAAAATAACGGGAAAATCCCGATTTTCTCAATGCTGTGAAAATGTTTACTCGGCAGAATTACATGTAAGAGAATATCCCTGTGTTTGCACTTGTCAAGTGAAGACTGTTGTTATAAGGTTAAGACGACAACAAATAGCCTCCAGCTATGAATTATGAATGAAATTATTTTTATTAATTTGTTATTCAAAATGTATTTAAAAAATAAAAGTGGTTTACCCATCTATTTAAGTCTTTGTCAAATGATTTTGCTATTGGTAATGCCTGTTTTAGAATCTTATTCTTTCAAACTAAAAATATAAAAAACACTGTTGTTCCCCTACAGAGCATAAGCATGGCTTCTATTTGAAAAAGAGAGCCTGAACTCAGTTTATGGGCCTTTTGTTGGTATTACCTGAGAAAGCAGTGGAGATTCTTTTTGGGTAAGACCACCATGCAATATACCGCCTCCAAGCTGTTGGCTGGGGGACTATCGGTGGGAGTTAGGGGGTCATATTCTCTCTTAGTCTGCGTGTTAGCGCTTTGCCACCAGGAGGGAGGCCTTGCCACAGTGGGGAAAAAATATCCCAAATCCCCGAACACTAACTCGCACAGCTTGGTAGTGGCAGAGAGACAGTGGCTGAAAGGCAGATTCAATCACTCAAACTCCCCCAATCACTCAGCCCACCTCCCATGTCCATTCAGAGCAGAGAGAGAGAGAGAGAGAGAGAGAAAGAGAGAGAGACAGGTAGACAGACATGTAGAGCACAGGATAACAGGTTACAAAAGATCATTCATTCTGAATCTAACCACATCAAACATTATCAAGCAAAGCAATGCAACACATCATTAATGCTGCTGCTATATAATACTCCAGAATGGAGTTGTCTGTGCACCTGTACCTGTTTGTACTCTAAAATATATCTATGGTCTTTTAGAACGTCCCATTGTGAACATTTCTTGAGGGTGGGACGGGGTAGAGGGTGGTGCTACAGGAGTACAGCGGTACGGACTCACAAAGGGTTAAAGGTTCCCCTTCAGAGGACATCTGAGTTGAAGGGTTTCTCAGTGTCGATAATTTGTCTAGAATAACTCCTGTGAACTGCTTGCCTTTAAAAAGAGAAAAGGACAGCAAAAGAAAACCTTTGGCCCCGACCCACATTGCTGTAGGTCTATGCTGAATGAGCACTTCAGAGTTCTTAAAGAGCTCTTGCTGTCAGAATGGAATTTGGAGTGACCACAGAACAGTCGTCCACCCCTTGAATGTCTCTTTCATATTGTGTTCCATCTGTTTAAACACTTTTTCAGAGAAATTCAAACAGTTGTCAATTAAAATCACATGAATAACTATATGCTAATTTTAATATAATCAACACATATGCATCATTAACTGTCAAGGAGCATTGATGTAGAGAATAAGTAGGCTTTGATGTTAAGATGTAATCTCATTTGGTAAGAGGTCCACTATTTCTGGAATCAGTATTGGCATATTAATGATTAAAGTTTTTGTCCTTTTTAGTTTAGATGAGTTCATAATGTAACAAATGATGTAAAATCTCTGCTTGCACAAGCCCTCTTTCTTTACTTTAGGTTCCACTCTTAGGTCTGATCTTTAGGAAGGTATTTCATCTCTGAACCTGTTTTATAACAGGTTGTCCTGTGATCATTTCAGAGAACTTTGGCAGATAGTGACATCTTGTGGTTCAGGGCTCTCTGTTGCAAGAAATGGGAGTGGATCGTTTGATGTACAGATTTTTAAACAGACTTTAAAAAGCTTAGTGCTATTGTATTGCTTATTGCTTATTTCTTGAAAGAAAGAAAGAAAAAATGCCTTCTATTATATATAGACTTATATGATTGTAATATACTGTGGTAATGCATGAAATATTATACCCTGAAATTCAGATGTTATGATTAATTGCAGATGAGGAGATAATTATTTGGAACAGTTGTATTAAGACTAGGGACAATTTAATATTATCGATAAATCTTTTTATAATTGTGAATTTTGATGGCTTCCATTTACTCATGATAATCTTATACGTCCAATGTACCAGCACTGTAATACCTGAGAGTACATTATACTAAACCCAATTACCTAAAATACAAAGTTTTGATTTCATTTTGATTCAGTTTTCAGCATCCTTAAACAGATTGATGGGGGTTTCAGAGGCTGCCAATAAAGTTGGGATTGTCAGTAAAAGATGTGGCCAACAGCAGC